>NC_139806.1:16820921-17420921 GCF_963457635.1 Microchirus variegatus
TTATGAGATAAGTGAGAACGCTTGTTATCGAGTTACTGGGATCCAGAGTCAAGTTTTTACTCTACTAAGCAAACTCGCTGCTGGTTATAGCTTCACATTAACTGCACAGCTATTAGAGTGGCATCTTTATAATTTGGCCTTCTTTAAATCCGCAACGCACATTCCTAAACACAAGCCTAACAACTCAGGATAAGGCCATCACAAAGGCCGCTGTGTAGCCCTGGCACCCATCATTTGTCCACAGAATGTGCCTCATTATATCTTTGTTGTACAGAACCCAACTGGGACAAAATACCAATAATTCAACTACGCAGTCCTCTCCAAGGTCGACTCTGGGTATGAGCAGAGGAAGGCACCGGACATCGTGATCTGACGTCTCTCTCTCCTCTCCCCCATGTCTTTAAAGCCTTATATACACCATAACTGAGATTAGAGATTGACAGGCAGACAGACAGAGGACGCCCAACTGCATATTCTTGTTCATGTTTGGTGTTGTCTCAGTTAGAGCTGAAAAGATTAGTAGTACCCTAAATTAATCGCCAACTATTTTGATAATCAATAATCGGTTTCAAGCTTTTTTCATTATTAGAACATGATTTCTGATCGTTTTAGCTTCTTAAATGTGAATATTTTCTTGGTTTCTTTGCTCCACATAACAAAGAATTAATTAAAACGGAATCACGTTCGAGAACATCATCATTTCCAGCTTTGACAAACACTGATCAACGTTTTTTAACATTTTCTGACATTTTATGGACCGAAAGATTCATTGATTAATCGAAAAAATAATCGACAAGAAATTGCCAGTTTAACTTAGCACAACTCTTTAGTTGTTGCTTTTGTCTTTACACTTTGGATGTGACATTTCTGCTCCATAGCCTGTTGCAATGTAGCAGCCATTTTACAGTTCATTAATCAGAAATCTACCATTTCCACCCAGATTATATCACAATTTTTCACTAAGGGTGCCCACTCCTTATAGAGCCACACTGTTTCTGTCCGTGCAGTTTCTACCTGACCCCAAAAATGAACAAATATGTTCTCATACAGTACAAAGTCCAAGCCAAAAGTACCTGTGTGCTCTGTTCCTCCTCGTCCTGCAGCCTGACCTGCAGCTGCTTCACCATCACCTGTCGTTTCCACTCTGCTATGGGGCGACCGGCTTCGTCATGAGTGGGCACCAGGGAGTCGATGTCAGCCAGAATCACGTCGAGGACTGGCGTCTGGTCCAAAACCTCCTCGCTGTCAAGCCTCTGACAGCATTTCAGCAACATAAGACAGTCCACAGTGTCACAGCTGTGCTCCACGTCTGAAGCCACATCCACAATATAACGTCAAAATATCTGTAAGCAGCCATTCTGCATACATCATAAGCTGGAGATAAAGTTATTATGAACACCAAGGATAAATGATTAATTAGTAAGAAATAATAACAATGATACTTTTATTTGAATGCCATTCGTACATTAAATGCAGCGCAAAAGATAGATGAACATAATCTAATTTAAGCTTGTTAAGATTCAAATCCAAATGCTGATATTGGCTTTGTCAGCCAATCACACAAATGTGAAAACTAACAGACTGTTTTGTGGGGGAGTTTAAGTCAAGTTTAAATCCTGTGGCGGATGAGACTGCTTCCAAATTCTTGCGTGCCTGTATTATAATCGGTGTTGTCCTAGATCCTGTATTATATCGTCATTTGTTGTGCATGATAGTTGTATTATGTCGGTCTGTGTTGTTGTAATCTGTGACCACGGAAGTGAAAACACTTTCACTCTTCTTTACTGCAAATCTACAACTTCATCTCGGAATGACTGGCTCACCGATTGTCCAGTGAAGACGGCAGTGAAGCCAGCATGCCTCAGAGACTTGACAGACTTCATACGAGACATGAGGCTCAGATCTCTCTCCGGAGGTTTTAGATGATGGAACGACGTCACAACTGGAAACGAAGAGAATATAAATGTTTGTCAATGTTTCCGTGACCCAGTGCTTCTCAATCCTGTTAGAGCAGGGTTAACATCTATAAACATGCAGGGCAGTACTGAGAATTCCTGCTGTAACCTTTGAGCTACCGCTTTAAATAATCATATCAGTAGTATTTAATTTCATATACAAGGCATATATTTACATTTGTGATGTGTATAAAGTCAATATTTATATAGTTGTATTATTATGCATTATTTTTTCTTTGCAAAAAAAACAGTTGATCACCACTTGAGGGCCACCTAAAGTGTATTTGTCAGTACATAAAGAGAGGTGGAACACATTTAAAGCAACAAATGGCTCCAGTTTATTACATTTTAAGCACTTCAGAATTAGGTGACAGATGTTGCATCGCCGTCATCACTTCCAGCCTTTCATTAATCTTAAAATAAAACACACAGTACACAAACTGAAATCCAAAAGTGTTTTTCCATCACCTGTCGAAGCCAACTGTACGTGCTGCATGGAGCCTGTGGTGTGTTTTCTGGACGTGGAAGCAGCAGCAGGGTGTCGAGGTAAGGGGGGCACCTCTTTCACTGGCTGCTGGACACAAAAAGAGTATGAATAAAAAAATGGTCACCTTTTTCAGATGTTTCTTTTGGAGCTAGACTGAGGGAAACTGTGTGACAATAAAAATCTATAAAATGTCAAAAAATGTCATAACTGCATATGTATGGAAGTAATTCTGTGCTATTTGAGTTTGAATATGAATTTAGAATTAGACTTTGAATGTTAAAAACCATCAAATTTCAAGCACTGATTTTTTTTTGCCTTTGATTTTTTTTTTTTTTTACATTGAATTCAACGTCTCAAACGCCTCAAAATTGAATTTCTTGCTACTGAACTTTTTTGCAAAAGTGATTTTTTTGCAACTTCATTTTTTGCGACTGAATTTTGTTTCAACATTGACAAAAATCAAAGGCAAACAAAATATCAGTGCTTGAAATTCAATGGATTTTAAGTCCAATTTCGATGCACAAAAAACTCAGTGTTAGAAATTCGAATTCAAACTTTAAACAGATTTACTTCCATACATACTATGTCTGTACAAACTGCTGAGTCAGCACTACTTTCATGTTCAGGGAGGTAAAACCCTATATCCCACATCCTTAAACAAAATGAATAGTTGATTTATAAAACCAATCAAAGAGGCTTTCTCTTTCTCTTCAAAAGTGTATCTGTGAGTAATTTAATTCTCTTATTGGTCACCTTGATGTTCTCCATGTCAACTCTGTTCTTTCCTCTACTGCTGTGCTTTAAAGCCACAGAAGTTCCTCTTTCTGGGGGGGGGGGGGAATGAAAAAAAAGGTAATTAACATAAACAGAAACAAGATAAACCATACACAATAAAAGTCCACTGGTGGAGAAATATGACACAGCTCACATGGTCACATACTGTAATCCTCTAAGTGACCGAGACCCCCAATGGTGCAGCTGCACAGAGAGAGAGTAACTCAAACTGGTGACACTCATGTGTGGACCAGTGACCACTGTACTTTTTGGATTGGATACTGATGGACACCAGTGGACACCAGTTTGCGTTCTATTTTTGTTTCTGCGCCACACTGAAGTGCCCTAAGTGTTGTCATTTTTTCTTTAAAAGTATGTGTGTCCATCTTGATTGCCATATAATAAAATAAAACAAGTCCTCGAGTACACCATTACTTGGTTTCCACAAATTCAATCTGGTCTTCACAAAGATAGAGAGGTGCAAACGTATCACTGCTCCAAAAGACAGGTGTTATTTAAAGAGAAATAGGAATGACTCTAACAACAATTTTAAAAAATCTCTTAGCATTCGAAAAAAAAAAAAAAAATTTTATTTCCTAACTTTTTATATAAACAAATCATTATTTAACAACGATCATAACCCAGATGCATTCAGTACTTACCCTAGAGCTCCAAAAACTGTGGACCCATCAAGAGAGTGATGGCACAAAATAAGACTTGATGAAACAGAAGATGGTCCAGTCCACTTCACTGTGGAGCAGCCCGTGTACAGTAAGACCAAGGAGCAGCATCAGCTGGAGCCAGAGCCAAGCCTCAGATGGGGGGGGGCCCTTCTTTGTGTGCATAATTAAACAGGTGGGATAGAGTGACCCGCACCTGGAAGTATAGAACGATAGCACACTGTATGTGGGAGATGGCAGCTGTATGGGCTGTATGTGTGTGTGTTTGTATTTATGTCTTTGTGAGGTCAAAAAAAATGTAAACCGCTATATTTGTGGGGACATTTTGTCTGGGCTCCATGACTTTGAAGTGCTTTTTCAGGGTTAAGACCTGGTTTTTGGCTTAGGGTTAGAATTGGGATTAAGTTAGGTTTAAGGTAAGGGTTAAGGTTAGGAACTGAGTTGTGATGGTTTAGGTAAGGGTAAGGGGCTAGGGAATGCATTGTGTCATTATTATGTGCTCACTAAGCTATAAAGACAAGTTTGTGTGTTTGTGTGTGCATGTGTGAGACATGGCCTTGGAGCGACATTGTGTTTTGTTTTTTTTGAGTTGATTTATTGTTCTGGCCTTAGCGGTTGAACATCCTGTTGCCATAGAAACCATCGCTGACATGGTTCCTCAGTGGTTATGGTTTTATTCAACATTCTTTTACTGGCAAAAAAAAGAAGCTTATACTAACATTATATTTAACATACCTCCTGACCTTTAGTGCTTAAAAACTTGAGTGTTTTGCTTTCATTTTATAGCTCACCATTCTTCAAGCCCTGCTACATGAGCTGTTTATTAAGATGATGAACCGTTGCTGTACTTCTTTGACTGTATTTGACTATTTTTTATGTTTACTGTGTTACAAAATGTTGTGTTTTTTTTACTTTGCAATCGCTCTTATTGTTATCATCCTCCTTTTCTGGATGTTACCTCGCTGTTTGGCACATGCAGAGAGAGGATTATGTAGACAGGTAGACAGAGATATGGAAACACAACACATGGTTAAATATTCAACGTCCATTACAGAGAAAAGACCTACAGTATGTTACCAAATATATTGTCCGGCGTTTTTGTGTAACCATAGACTGTCGCTCAGTGCTCGATGGGAGGTAGCTGCTCAGCTGCCCCTCACTCAGTCTGGAGCCTTTGTGTCAAGCTCAGTATTTCTGCCTCTGTCACGAGTCGGACTGGTCGTGCTGCTGCTGCTGCTGCAGCAAAGCATATGTCAGTGCATAATCAATAATGGAAGGCGGTTGCACAAACACAGCAATCTCACAGACACACACGTGTGTGTGTGTGTGTGTGTGTGTGTGTGTGTGTGTGTGTGTGTGTGTGTGTGTGTGTGTGTGTGTGTGTGTGTGTGTGTGTGTGTGTGTGTGTGTTCACTCAGAACAAAACTGTTGCATAACAGACATGAAAACACCATTTTGTTGGGGGTTAACATCAATATAAACTTAGATTAATAACCTTTGCTGAATCAAAAGAAAAAACAGACCAGACCCAGTATATTAGGTTTGTTGTGAACATTTTCTGATGACTGTTAACACCCAGTTCTGGTGCCTGACTCTGACCCTGGTACCATCTAATGGATGCTTCTAGGAACATTCAACATCTATTTTCATGTAATAAAATGTATTATGCTTTTTTCAATTATGAATGTGACAGTACAAATACTTCATTTTTCAGTGTACAACTTTGCAGATATCCAACATTTTGTCTGTTCGCAGCCAATTACAAGTCAAAAGTCTCTGCTTTGTTGTATCTTAGTTGCAGGAAAATGCAACAATCCTTTCCTGGCTATGGATATAACATCTTTTTAGGATAGGAATTGTTTGGATAATATTGGTACAGACACCGATCAATACTGGTGATGCTTACGGACGAAGGAGGTGTCCTTCCCACCCCACCACCAGAGGGCAGGATCCTCGAATTTAGTGAGAAGCTGTCAATCTTTAAGGTTAAATTTGGCCACAGAACTTCCTCATTCAGCTTTTTCTCAGTCATTTTACCTCCTATGTACAAAGGAGTATGAGCTGAACTGGTTTCCATTTGTTCTGCATGATGACAAGAGAGCAAACAACACAGTAAAAGTCAAAAGTAACCATTACGAGAAGGTTGAGAATTGCATAACTATTGATTGTTGGCCACACACTTATTGATATTGGTGGCAGTTTAGCTTTCAAATACCTTCTCCTCAATAGATAAAATACCAATAAGCGTGTAAACAGAATAATTTCTATACATTTGACACGTACTTTGTACAGAGGGATCAACAGAGGACCAGAAACCCATCCCTGAGGAACTCCTTATTTCAGTCTTTTTGGACACATGCTATAAAGGTAGAAAAATTAAACGTACACTTGTTCGTGCTGCTAGTATTGTACAGTATATGTATGGTGATTTAACACACTCGTCCACATACCATTAAATATACAGCAACAAAAAGACACAATGCTAAAAAGCTGCTTAAGTTTTCAACACTTGTTTATTTATTCGCCTTGCGTTTTTTGTTTTTTTTCTTCTTCACAATTTTTGTTACATATCCACAGATATGAGGAAAAAACTCTGGAACACTCAAAAGATAAACGTGAGGACTGAGATTAAGACGTCGTCACAGGCTGGGACCTGCCACTGCTTTCGCTTTGTCAACTCAGAGCAACGGCGCAGACCTGGAATCAGCAAACCACCATCTCATCCTGACGCTGACCTGAGGTCAGCGCCGTTTACTCTGAGGCGACACCCGACAAAAGCATGAGGCCAGTTCATCTTATTCATCATGGTATACAGAGGAAGAGAGAGTTAATATCATCTGTGTGACGAAGACCCAACACAGACATTCTCGTATTTATTTACAAGACAGAGCCGAGAGGAAGGTTTCCAGTTATTCATTACAAGGATCATGAATGACAATACTTTACAAGCAGCACTTGAGAGGGAGAGGGAGGAGGAGCTGTTGTCATTAGCAAGCAGTAGTAAGGCAGGAGAGAGGGGACAGAGTACAGCAGAAGATAAGTGGACCTGCATGCTTTGATCCAGATGACAATTAAAAAGCAGCCAAAATATGAAATAATCATTTAACTTTCAATTTTTGGCCTGTGCACTAAGACTGTCTTCAGTGTTTTGTTTTGTTTTTAAATGATGCCCTTGAACAATTAGGGCTGGAAGCACTGCTCAACATCTGCCAGTTATAAACTGAAGAAAAATATATAAAATCAATGCATTTTGCTGCAGTGCTGTTTGTTTATAATATTGTCAAAAGTGAAGATGGCATCAAATCTCCGCCTCCTTTCATGACATTTAAAACACGACCCGGCCTTTTCGTCACATTCTTGAAAACATCATCACATCAAATCATAGGAAATAAACTTGCTTTGTGCCCGAGTGCAATATATTATAATCTACAACATAATCTATCCTTCGAAGCGGCATAAATAAATCTATTTTGTGTTCTGTTCCAGCAGACGGTATACATTATATATAACTCTTAGCCGTTAATCAAACAAATGGAGTGGATTATACCAAGATGACACAGTGATCGTTGATTTTTTTTTTTTTTTTTGCTCATAGAAAGAATATCCAGTACTATAAATAAAGTGGATTGTGAAAAACTATGTATTAGTCTGGTTTGAACAGATTTTAAAGCATTAGGCTGCTTTGCTCAACAGGTTTGCTGGCCTGTGGCATAAAGAGGCCTAAAAGCTTCTTGTGGGAGTCGGATTAGAATTAGAAAGGAGATTAGAAAGACATAATGGCTGGCTGACCATGTCTCTTATTGTTGAGTATGACATCTAATTTAAATGATGTCTGGCAACAAATAACCAACATTCAGGGGTCATCTTGGTACAGTGCAAAATAACTGCGACAAGTAAAAGCAACCAGGAGCCATCCTTGACATAGACATAGTCATAACAACAACAAAGCTAATCATACTGTACTGGTTTCAAGCTGTAAAAGAGTAAGCATTTACAGTACAAAGGCAAATAAGTGCAACAGTAAATGATAATGGGATATATCTATATATATGCTGTACTGTACCGTCACTGTACCAACATACTATAAAGCATCATTGATAATATTCACTCTCCAAAACATTTGACATACAGTAGTTCATCGATATAAAAAAAGACCCATAACGTCCCCTTCTACTCTACATATTAGGTTCCTACCAGACATTTTGAAACAAAGTCAGTGTTGATGTCAAAGACAGAGATGATGAAGTAGGAAGGGAGGAAATAAAAAAAAAAGAGGTGAAGAAAGGGAGGCACTATCTGGTGCATGGGGGGCAAAAAAGCCCACTCAAAGCAACTGCCCTCGACAGATTACAGGTCCTGGGTCATTTTTAGCTTTCCACGTAGCTACAGTAGGGGACTTAAATAGTAAAATGTATAACAACTCTGCTGGCTCAATTTTAACCAAACATTAACTCTAGTTGTTCAATGTGTAACCGTGTGGTTTTAAAAACTTATGCCTAAGTATTTACCAATTTGCTTTCTAGGTAAAACTTAGAAAACCAACAGGTTGTAACAAATGTTCCTTAAGAAATTATCTTGGTACAAGACTTAAAGTGGGGGACAGTGGCCTTGAAAGTACATTGAGATAGTAAACATAACAAAAAAAAGGTACAGTATATGTACATATGTACTCACAGGCATGTACTGATCGTCTAATCTTAGTCTCAGAAGAAGGCAAAGACGCCAAAATCCCCATAATGTCTATTAACTACTTGCTTAACTTCCTGTTATTCCCCAAAAACTGTCTGTGCGCAGAAGACAAAGACCAAAACAAGACAACAGCGCTTTTGGTTAACAATAACTGAGTAAATGATACGAGACGTAAAGATAATAAAGTGCCATTAAACAAAACAGGTTCAGCGGTCCTGTCACAAACGAGAACCTAAGAGAGCAACAACACAGGTACAAACTTACCCCTTTTTTTTGTCCCACATCGTTCCTCATGCTACTTCAGTGTTAAAATGACTCTGTGAAACCTCTGCAGGGAAACAAACACTCTATAGTAGAGCACCAAGCCATTCCAAAACAGACATAATATACAGTATTTAAATAGCGTATGTATGTGGAGTTACACACTTCTACACAGAAAAGAAAAACATCCAGTTTGGAGTTTTGGTTTTCACTCGTTTCCTAGAAATACATGGATATATAGTTGGGACCTTATCTGGTAACAATTTGCATTAAAACAAACATGGTAATAGTGAGTTCATAATTTTGTAATAACGAGGTAACACCATCTTATTTCTCAAGTAACTTCCAGTATGGTGATAGCAATTATTTAATATTACTATAAAACCATGTTATTAAGAAGGCATTATCCAGGTTACAACTTGGTAATGACAATAACTACAATTCCATTACTTTTTAAATGTTTGTTTAACCCCTTTTTTTAAAACCAGGAAATCCTTCTATGAGGGAGACCTGGCCAAGACAGCTTCAAACTTCAAATAATATAGTACACACAGAGAATATAAAACAACAGTCAAATGTATTTACAGGGGGTGAACAGCTGCACATTTATATCCCAATACCTAACCATATAGATTTTTCCACATGGATTAATATACTTCCTTCATATTGTTTGGAAGTTACTTTTGAAAAAAGATGGCATTATATTAATATTTACTGTCTATCACTATAATGTTACTGTACCGTCATGTAAAGTGTTGTTTTTATTTCAGTTAAAGAAGATAAAGCACATAGTAACTAACTATAGGGATGGTCTCAACGGTTTCTACATGTATATAAAATTAAAGACTATAAACTACAGCAGAACTAGAGTCCAGTCGTCCAGCAGAGACAAGTTAACTAACATGTTTGAGAGGTTAGTATTTCAAATATTTCTGTATATTTGTAATGGTCAGGACTCAGGAGGGAGCACACACCATGCAGGGACTGAGCTGCTGACTGTAAAAAGAGAGTGGGGACAGTTTGTTGTGATGAGTGAGCGACTGAGTGATTCCACATAGACAAGGTTTTATATGGTTAAATGTATATGTTTGCTTATAAGGTCAATGTTCATAAGAGCAGGATTTTGAGCGTTTTGAGATTTTTTGTTTGTATTGTTTTGTTTTGTTTCTTTTTTCTTTTCCCCCCCATCAAGCTGGTTCACCTCTCACATCCTCTGAGCAGACGGAACCGACTGCACCGACTTTCTCCGAGAGAGCTTTGACCTGCAGAGACGTGAAAACATTTGGACATGGGCTCATTAAAAGTTAAAAGTTAAAAGTTAAAAGTACACTGTGTAAAAAAAAATATGTAAGACTTTTCTTGTAACATCTCCCTGTGAATGTCTTCGTGGAAAAATAGCTGCAAAAAACGTTTTTGGCCACTTGAGGGCGACAGAACCATGTTATGAAGCTAACATATAGCTAACATAAGCTAAGTTTATTGTTTGACTGTGAGCAGCATGACTGAAAATATGGGTATATATGGAAATGCAAAGAAAATATTGTTTGTGATATGGATATTAATCCAGATTATTATTTGCATTATTTTAAACGATTGTTGACTTTGTGAAATAGGGGAATAAACAATAAAAACGCCACAATAAAAACAGTGGCAGAGGTTTGTGATTCCTTTTCTAGTTTAGAGGTAAGTAGTCTGGATGTAAAGGGTGATTTCACAATTTCAGGCCTCTAAAAACACAAACAATCCTAAAAACAAAACCTGATAGGATGAATAATAACTTTTTGTCTCAACTATACATACAATATAATCTGTTCTCACGATGCCATGACCTACAATGACTATTAACAGGTTATCATTACTTTATTTTCATAAAGAAGGTTTGACTCTACCTAAGCAGCTACATAATCAGCACCTATGGCTTTTCATATTAAAAAGCTGACATAATAAGTGCAACTGCTGTTTGCTAGTTTATGAACAAACAAGATAAAGCTTGCATTTTCAAGTTTTGAACCAGAATCTTACAGGGCAAACACTTTAAACCTTTAAACAGTTACGTTAAAAATCCACCCACCTGATAGTTCCAGCTAACAGAGGGTTGAAAGCATACAGCCAGTCATGCATCTCTTTGTCATTGGCGGCCTGCAGCAGAATCCCACGATGCTCAGTGCACACAGCGAACGTGTTGGGAGTCTGGAGACATTCAACACACTCGGGTTACTAAGTCATATGAAGATCATTCAGGTTCACAAAAACACTGTTTATTTCTTTCATTGATAAATTGGTTTCAGCATTGAACGGCGGCTGGGTCGTACCCGTAGTAAGGTTTGTTTGTCCTCACTGTATTCCACCTTTGCAGAGGACAGGTTGATGACGGCTCTCTCCACGCTGTCCCTCTCGCTGCGGTACAGGTAGACGTAGGGCCTGCGCACCACCACGTAGCGCTTCACCCAGCCGCTGGTGTGGGGCTCAAGGAAGTGCAAGTAGCCCTTCTTTGACACGATGGGGCTACATGTGATAAAATAATAATATCTAAGAAGATGATTATTTCCTGAAAGAAAACATGTGTGTGTGTGTGTGTGTGTGTGTGTGTGTGTGTGTGTGTGTGTGTGTGTGTGTGTGTGTGTGTGTGTGTGTGTTTATTCTGACCTGACACGTATCTCCTGTATGTCAGGAACAAAGCTGTATCCTCTGAGAGCTTTCTTTCTGTCCACTGGGCTGAAAGGATCCAGATCTGGAGTCGATGCCTCTGAACAGGGTTCAGTCAGCCTGCAAAAAAACATGAATATATTAATATTAATAATGTGACAAAAAAAAGGGATAATAAGCTGGTGCCGATAAGCAAAGCAATTTTACTTAATTCTGAAAAAAAAAATACGAAAGACATCTCACTGCTCTGATTTAAATGTTTAAATGGGAACATTTTACAAGGAAAGTCTAAGATGTAAGGCGTAAGCAAATGAGATGCATTGTAGGAAATGTAGGATTCAGAGGTTTTAGGGCTTCAGTTAAAGTCAGGGTATTTTAGACTGTGATGCCTTTGTTTAGACCCATGGTTCTTAAACTGTGGTACGTGTAGCACCAGTGGTACACGAGCTTCCTCTGGTGGTAAATGTAGGAAAATCAGAAATGTGATCGGAGTGGAGCTGAGGAATTCTGCTCGGAGTGCGTAAAAATTGAAACAATAATAACAAATAATAATAAATGAAGCCTTATTTCTTGCTTCATCTTAATCTAATTTCACTATACTAGTGTCTGAAGTATTTGTGAGGAGGATGATGACAGAACAAATAATTATCTTATTGGGAATAAATCAGCCTACTGTGAAAAGTCTGGAGCTTTGCTCGGCCTATTTACACCACTGTATGCCTTTCACACACTTGCACCAAATTAAATCGACATTTAAGACAAAGAAGATATTGCTACATACCTGATGTCATAGTGTCCTTCGACCAGCGATGGGCAGGTAGAGGACGGAGTAAGCGTGCTCAGTCCAGACGATGACGAGTCCCTCATTAAAGATGCAGACATCTCAGACAGCTAAAACACACGCACACACACATACACAGACAGAGACACAAGACAAGAGGGACAAATACGGACAAAACATGCCAGCAAACAGTTAAGCACGAACAACACAGACACGCATTCAGAAAACAACTCAGTCAGACAACTGTCATTTATGCAGCAATGCACTGGGAAATAATTCTGTACCACTTCAACACAAATCCTCATCATGTCTAAGAGCCCCTCATTGATTAAAATATTAAAGAATACATGCACGGGGGATACTGAGTTAGTGGGAACCTCTCAATCTCTGAAAAGGAGGAACTAGTGAGGGATGAAGTCAGGAGAGAAACCTGTTGTAAGTGATGGGTATTGAAAGACAGAAGTGAGTGAAGACCTTGGTCAATATTATCCTAAAAAGGTTTCTTGTTTGACTGTCATATACATGTATCATCCACCAGATACAAATATATGGTATATGAATAACATTTACCCATGGTCTACAAAAAAAAGTTTAAAAGAATTGGGTGAAGTGAGATTAGATCAGAAAAGGAAAGAAAAGAATCTGTTCTGAATTATTACATGAGTTAATGGGTGAAATGTGGGGCTTAATTATTTTGTGACAGTACAGCAGCAAATGTTCAGAGGGATTATTGGGCCGGGTTAGAGGGCCTAGACTGGGGCTCACCTTGCTCTCACTGGCACTGCTGCTCACCTGGCTGTACTCTCTGTTGAAGGTGTGCATCAGCAGACGCAAACACTGAAACGGAAAATAGACAGAAAATGATGTTGAATTATGTCGGCACGGGATCACAACGGTTAAAAAACATGAGCTGAGCTCAGGCAAATGTTGTGGAGCAGCACTCACCTTGGCCGCCAGCTCCCTCTGCCTCTGGTTGGGGCTCTCGGGGATGAGGCTCGGACTGTGGCTGAGCACGGGGCTCTTTGCAAAGTCGCTGATGTCACTGCTTTTATACAGCACTTCCTGTCCGGCCTGCAGAGTCGCCTCCAGCTTCTCCCTCAGCAGCAGGTAGTGCCTGGTCTTCTCCACCTAAAACCACAAATGTGAAAGTTATATATCATTTGTTGTGGTCAGAAAGAACCTTTTTATATGCTTTCTGAATGCTTTACCTCCTCATTTTCATATTAAGTATTTTCACATTAGGCTGTGAGCAATAACACAGTTATATAAAACAGTTGCTACCTGAAGATGGAAGGTTTAAGGGAAGAATTGTACATAATTGTGTTTCATGATTCAGCTGGAGTAAAAGCAGTTTTTCCAAATTTAGAACCCATGGAAGACTAAACAAATTTTTTTCTGACTTATGTTTTGTTAACATCATCATTCTTACAAATCTGTCGAGTTTATAAACCCACCTCCTGAAGTAAGCTGAGTTTCTCCAGCTCCCACTGGTGGTCAAGGATGAGACTGTCACTGCGAGGCCTCCATCCAGCCAGGTTCTCCTCTCCCCGGACGTACGCCACCGAAGTATCCAGCACACGCCTGCGGCGGCGCTGCATGCCTGACGGGGAACAATAAGAAAAAAATGAATGTTTTAGAACACAGATACCCTGTTATGGTTCACAAATTTTTTATTAATTTTACATCTTTGTTTTGTCTCACCTGGACTTCCATTGTCTGCCACGTGACAGAGAGTGACTTCATAAACTCCTGTGACACGGTTACTGAGATGGAGAGAGGAAAAATTGACACAGTACATTTAAAAAAAAGGGAGAGGTGTGTAGAAACACACAGTGAAGCCTGAAACTCAGATTGTATAAATCTAAAAATCTGCACCTCTCAGAGGGACGGAGGCAGCCGGTGCTGAAGAGATTTCTGATGGAGCGAGAGGCCGGCAGCTTTGTGTCACGAGAGTAAAAAACCATGCAAAAATCTTTGGTGATCACTGTCGGTTGTGTGCAGTTCTCCATCTGATTGAAACACACAGAAAACATCAGAATACATTCGCAAGGCCACAGTGATTCCACTGATCTCAGTTCTAAAGAAATATTGTAACTTGCAGTTTTCCACATATTACCTCCAGATAAGCAGAGAGGGTGATGTAGATCTTCTCCCTGTAGGGAGTGACTCTGTTCAAGAGCAGAGAGTTGTGCATGGAACTGTCCCACGCTGCCTCAAACCGGTAGAATGTTCTGGTGTGAGAAAAAGAAAATGGGATCATTTACCTGCTTCATTTTAAAAGCAGAAAGATTGCGATGTGAGGTAAAGGGCATTCTTGTCAGAAAAGCCATTAGTGAAAATATAAAAAAGTGATTGCAATTGTACCTATGATCTACTCCCAATGAGACGCTGCCATAAACAAAGACAAAAGGTGAAAAGGGTGAGAAACTCGGCAAAGAAACTGATCCAAGCAAAATTAAACATGCAGTAATGCAAGACTTTAGCGACACACACACACACAAGCAGACAGATTCATACTTGTCATCATGTTTAGGCCAGAAGTATCCAGACGACAGGATGTTGAGGGAAAGAATGTTGGGGTCTATGATGGTCTCATCAGCCTCTGGTGTGTTTCGAATGCGACCTAAAAATCACATAAATCATAAATGAGATGAATTCATTCCCACTTGGACAAAGATTGTGTTGTCACTTTCCGTCATTACTCACCAATGACCAGCTCTTTCACCTCTTTCCACTCAATGTCATTTCCTGTTTCATGAGCAATGGTGACTGTGATCCTCCTCTGAATGCCCTGTGGAGGTTGTGAAGCAAATCAGCAAATCAATATTGTTACTAATCACATCCACTGGAACAAACTGTATCTCTTGCTATGATAAACAAGTTAAATGAATGTGGATGTAACATGTTTTATCCGGATATTTTAAATATAACTGCTGATGGTAAAAAGACTTTAAGCACACTGGGCTTAAAGTGACGTGAAAGACGTAAAAGGGGTTGTATTTAGTGTCTGAATTATTAGTAGGTGTGTTTAGGGCAATTTGGCAATTAAGTCAATCAGTATTTCGCTTCCAATTCCCTTTCAAATTCAGGTGCATCGATGCCTGGCATATTGCTATTTAAATGGCAAATGCAAGAAACTAGAGAAAATAATGATTAGCTGCTGAGGGGATTGAGAATTGCAAATTACAAATTTGAGCTGAAAATCAGTGCTTAAAAAAAGAAATGTTTAAGGAACCTTTCCACTTTTAAAGGTTGTGTAGATTGTAATGCAAATAATTGCTGTTTTCACATTTAAGACAACAAATAGCATCGCCACTAATGTGTGTGTGAGATGCTGATGACAAAGAGGAGGAGAAGCGCTGAAGTTTGATGTGTGTCCCCATGTGACACAAACCACCTGCCTATGTTGGCCCATCTAATGCCCCGTTTACACATGAAAATACTGCATCAATGACTATAGATCAGGGTGTTTTTGGTCAATGGTGCGGTGGCTTCCTGCCGCCTCCAGATAACGATGGGCCAACATTGTGTCCGACTACACCTCATTTTAAGAACAAAATACTGATGAGTGCAAGTGCTTTTGCTACTCACACGACACTGGCCATGAAAATGACAAATGAGCCAATTGGAAACTGTGGTTTGCATCAGTAAGACATTTCGATCAAAGCAAAAATAAGAAATCCTAGTTTAATTTCAAACGGAAGTACTATTGAGTCGAACAACATAGTCATGTGTATTCAGATAATTAATTCCTTTTTATTAATTATGTATATTAGCTACTGAGTCTATTCATGTGAACTTAGGAAAACATGGATGTCATTAAAAGGTGGTCAGACCTGATGTAAGAGGTACGTGCCGTGACAGGGCATCCCACTTCTGTGGTCAACAACAGCAGGTATGTAGCTGCAGACAAGGAAGAAATGTTGTTAAGTATTCAGTTTAATGTTACAGTATATACTATGACGAAGCAATTTTATTTAAATGACTCACTCTCCGTTGGCCTCCAGCTCACAGATCTCAAAGAAGGCCATGAGGTCATATTTGGCGTGACATGGTCCCGCAGTGGAGCGAGTCAAAGTGCTGAGCTTTGTGGCTGGCACTGAAGAATGACAGGAGAATAGATTAATGTGTGACAGACCAGACCAGTTCACCCCAGACTGAACTGATTAGCATTGAGCTGGAGGGGAAGACAGAGCAGGATGTGGAATTTTGCTTCAGTGTTTGTAGTACACTACAACACACACAAACTTTCACATTATATTAAAAATACATCGGCATGCTTTAAGTTTTCCTTATCAGTGAATGTTGAAGAAAAGTAATTATGGTTTTAAAATTCTTAATAGACTGAAAAAACACTTAAAACATAAACAAAATTTAGCAAATATGAGGCCGAACATACTTTACAGTTAGGTGTTCCATCTAAAAGTGTGTTTGCACAAGGCAAAAACATTGTATTGACACTATTGAAGAACATTATATTGTTATAGTGTATATTATTCATGAATTATTGCCAAGCTCTATACAGTATGATGACTATAAAAGCTATGGAGAATCATTGTTTATTAATATATTAGGGACGAACATGACATTCAGTTATTCAGGTGAAAAACACATTTATTGAACAGATGCAGCATAGCAGTTGTTTCTCAATTTAAATGATACAAGCTTTTACGGTTAGCCAATTATCTGCAGGTTTGACTTTATTCCTTCTTTTCCCAGTGATTTGATGATAATAAAACTTCTAAATCTACTACCTATAGAAGGCCATGGAGTGGAATAAATAAACAAATCATGGATAAATGCTAATGTTTAATCAACTCGACAAACCTGGTTTGGATAAGGGCATCACCCTGGGGAACTGTCTCCTGGAAGGTCTCAGGGGACTAAGAGACGAGACAAGGAAACCAAAATGTGAAATGTGTCTGAATAATACATTAACTCATAATAAGTCACCAGTTGAAATAAACATTAGTGTATAACCTGATCAGGTCTTTGCAGAGTGGAGGGAAGGGTTGTTTCTGATAATGACCAAACACCTCGAAGACGATGGGCTGAGTCTTGATGTACTCCACGAAAGATTTGGTCACCTCCACTGTGATCTGGGGAAGGACGGAAGCAGAGAAATTAAACTTCATGTTTCAGACTAGTCAAAGACCCTGTTTACAAACAGCAGCTAGCCTCTAAACATTAATATTTGTTAATAATAGGAGAGAGTGTAGAGTTCAGTACGCACATTTTGTACGTGGTAGAAACCCAGCGGAGGTCCTCTGCCTGTGTTCTTCAGCGGTTCAGTGGAGAAAGCTTCATCGTGACGGTGGATGAAACTGAAAGGACAGAAGATACAAGTGGTTAATATTTTGGAAAATCAGTTTATCTCTATCACATCTCAATAACTTTAAAAGAGATCAAATTTGTTGATGCAAATGAAATGTGGACACAAATGTATGCATTCTACTAGAGTTTTGTGCCAATAATAGTGTAACACATGACAATTGGACCAACAACATAGTCCTTTTCCTCACAGCGTCTATGACGACGTGCAGGGATTCAAGTGTTTCTGTTCAGTGTCCACTCACTTAAACTGGCAGAAGATGTCGGCATACTCGGCTGAGATGCTGGACGCCTGTAAGACGGTGACTCTGAAGGTAAAGGTGCTGCCAATCTTCAGGTGGGTCAGAGCTTTCTCAGGAGAGAGGTCCAGAGGAAGATCCAGACCCAGACCTAAACTCTTGGATGGGCTGCTAGGAGACTCCAGTGTGGCTGCACGTTACAGAGAAATTGGTAAATGTGTGTGTATTTTTAATTGTGCTTTTCTATTCTTAATGGCCATTTGCTTTACAGTACAATTTCGCATTTTACCATACAAACACACATTCATTTTGGCTCCTCTACAGGATAGTGTGTAACAGTTTTTCTATCACATTAGAGCAAGTAAGGATCAAACCTCAGTTGAAAATGCTTTATGTTGAAGCTGATAATACGTTTTGTTTTAGATCTGTATGACAGAGCAATTTCTCATTTCTTCTCCATTCAAAGTCAGAACAATAAAAAAAAATGACGCACACGCACCCATCTCACCTTCACAGGTGTTGTTGTTGACTTCGTCGACAGAAATTCGCATCACATCATTTTGTCCTTCTCCCTCCACAATTCTCAGCTCCTCCTGAGAGGTGTTGGAGTGCGACATAACACCAGGACAAACATCTGTTTGGAACTGAACACAAGACAAGGAAAACATGAGCTCAGCGAAGTCGACAACATCTGAAAGGTTTTCAACCGTCTCTCTGTTTGTTTTTAAATGACATGCTTAATTTTTACAGCAACACAAGCAGGATCATGACATACTTTAAAAAAAAAAAAAAACTATAAGGAATCACTACCTTCTCAAAATGTTTGTCTTCAAAGGAGATTTTGGCAGTGCCAGACTGCCTCACACCAGAGCCATAATCAGGGGCCTCCTCATCAGCTGGAGAAACACAAAACAGAGGAGAACGTGACCAACTTTTCAAAAACAAACCAACAGTTGCTCAATTTTTTCATTATCTTTATGTGTGATTATATCTGAAAAAACTAATACTCATATAGATGTTTGTACCTGAGATGGCCTGCACAGCCACTCTGAGGAAGCCTTTCACTTCCCCTTTCTCGCTGACAATGGCCACGCGATGCACCAGAGGTACTGGGTACAGCAAGTTACTCAGGTACACAAAAGCCCTGAGGATTAAAAGCAAAGAGAGTGATGATTTACAGCATATTAAACGAGTGTAATTGAGAGGAGAGGAGTTGTTTGTGTTTGGTGTTCGGTCGACGTCTGACCTGCCAACAAGACGGAACCAGGGGAAGCGATCGTAGAAAGGGTCGCCTCCGGTCAGGGCGTGGTCGCAGTCCTCCACAGCGCTGCTGGGGAGTTCTGCAGCACGGTCATACATTTCTCTCATCAGGTCCAACCTCTGCCTGCAGGGAGCAGATGACCAAAAAACACAGACAATGAGGGCCAGACGGCAACTGTCAGGCTACTCCTCCCAAGTCTTGTTTTAGCTGTAGTTTGGCTGTACCTTACAAAGACAAGGCACCATATTTTAAAATATTAATTTGTTTTTTTGCTTAATTCTATAAATTGTTCAGAATTCAACATTCAATCAAGTACTTTTTCTTTAAAAAAGTCTTCGTAAAAAAGACACAAGCCAGTAGACAGGAGATAAAGGGAAAAAAAGATTCTACATTCATACGTTCATACATATTAATGCAGATACTGATTTCATAAATATGGATGATGCTGTTTACATATATGCGACATTTCCATTACCTTGATACCTGGGAACATCTTAAAGAAAAAAATGTATTCTTAAAAGACAACATGTACTAAAAAAAAAGACCTCTATCAGGCGTTTTTCAGCCATACTTACTAAACATGAAGTAAAAATAGTAGTACTCCTAAAATGTATGTTTTTTTTTATTGTTTTATCTTAATTTCTATGTGGGGTGCATCAGAAGGCATGACACTGACATTAAAATGAACTAACTCTATCATCATGAACTTAAATAACTATAACTTAAATAAAAACATTGACCAAAGACTCTTCAAAGAGAAGATCGATAAGCTTATACCTGAGTTTCTCTAGAGTCCAGTAATGTGTAGCTCCATTCTTCTGATCCTGCACTTCGACAGCTACTATAGTCTGAGGGAAAGGTCGGCTTTCTCTCTCCTTGGCCACACAGGACGGCATCAGGTCAGGAGGCAACGGAGAGTAGAGAGTGTCCGTCAGCAAGACAAACTGGAACTGAACCTGAGGACGACACAAGAAATAAAACATGAGAGACTGACTCTTTACATCCCACTGTGATACTACTCACCAGCCCACTCACATCTCCAAACAAAAGCAAATTCCACTATTCATAAACAATTTTTTTTTTTTTTTTTACCCAAACGAAATATGTCCCAGTGTTAATTAAGGACAATGTTTACTAATGCCCCACCTTCTTCTTCAGCTCCACACTGATAGCATTGGCCTCCTTGAGGAAGATGGCGTTGCCCCAAAGCAGATCTCTGAGAGAGGTGAACTGATAGAAACGCCACTTTCTGAAAGCCCACAGAGCCAACTCGGTCTCATGCTCTGTCCAAGGCACTGAGGAGGCAAGACAGTTAATGTGAGAATCACATATGATCAAATAAAAGCCAGATTTGTTTGAATAGAGACGAACTGTGTTTGTGATGTTGGGCTATTTAAATAAAATTGACTTGACTTGACTTGACTGCATCACCTTCCTCTTCAGGCTCCTCCTCTTCTTCGGGTGACTCCAGGTACCGAGAGTCCACTTGTTTCTGAAGAGCCTCCAGTTTGCTCTCATAGTCCTGAAAGAAAATAGATGATCAGAAAGAGAAAAAACTTTTATGGGGAGTTCTAATTCTAATTCACTGTAATATCTTCTTGTCGTGCTCTCTCTCACCAGTCTCTGCTGTTCTAGCAGGTTACTGGCTTCTTCTCTTTCTTTACGGTACTGATCCTCCAGTTCCTGAAGCCTGGAACAAGATTTACATAGTTAGAGTTACAGTAAATGACAAGGCCATGTTATTAAATTAAATGTTATTATTGTCCAAACTCACCTCTGCTCCATCTCCTGCTTCATGTCGATGCCTTGTTTCTCCAGCAGTTCTCTCTGTGCAAAGGCCCAGTCGACGGGTTCCACGGGCGTCTCAGCGCACGGCGTCCTCTCTCGCTCCAGACGAGCCTGTTCTGGGTCGTTGAAGCGAAACACGTGGCTCTTTCCCATTATGATTCGATTCCCTATGAAGTTAAGTTAGGAAAGGGTTGAACGCCTTAATGAATTCTAAAATTAAATAGCAATGTATTAATTTTTAGAATCTTACCTGATCGCAGAACAATAGGTGAGGTCACTCTCTTCCCATTGACGTATGTCTCTGATCCCTCACACGGCTCAAGGATGACACATCCTAATTTGCAGATATAGCAGTTATTTTAAATATATTCAATATAACAAATGGAGGATTGGAACATTCATTTTCACATCTTAAGGTAAAAACAGCTCCAAGCCTTTTACCTTCTCCCTGAGGGCCTATGGTGCTGCTGAATGTGCAGTGCTCATCTTTGATGAAATGGCCACTGAGAACAATGTCTTGGCGAGTCTTGGCATTTTCACGGCCAACCCTGTGGGATAACGATGTCAAATTGAAAATGAGTAATAACAACAGCTCTGCGTAAGGACTACACCTCGAAACAGGAAACGTGTAAAAGCCCTACTTTGTAGTGCCGTCTTTAATGTAATAGAGAAGACATTCAGACATCAGTGGGTCTTCGTTCAGGTTCACCAGGTGAGGCGTCTGAAAGGTGAAGTCATGATCTTCGTTATTTAATGTGTGTTTTTGAAAGAATAGACACATCGACAACAAGCAGCTTGCAAACACCTCACCTTTTTCGGGGAGAAGACGCCCAAGGTGCCTCCGTCTTCTCTCATGGCAACACCCATCTCAGCCAGCAGGGCCTCTCTACAGTGAGCACACACACACAACACATCGCACACAGTGGTAGGGTTGTGTGAGCTGAAAGGCCTGGATGATGCATGAGACACTGCTCATAAAATATTTATACAATTTCGAAATGTCAGGCTCCCATCAAAGTCAAGAGAATTCTTTCATAAAAAGAAAAAGAAAAATACCTTCAATATCACATAAATGACTCATTAAGCATGGGTTTAAAAACATATGGCACTAATGTCATGTGACCAGAATGTGAGTGACGGATGCAGTAATCATGTGAACCAATTTAAAAATGACGGTATCACACTGATATCAGTATCAGTAGCTACTCCAGGCTGTGATGATAGTATCAGACGAAAATCAGGCCACTTTATCGGAAGAAAAAGTGGTATATCGAGCCATCCCTGTTGTCAGTTTCATCCATAGATTCATACTTTCATCTAAATTATATTCTATACAGCATATGACAGATTCCTAGACACCAGGAAGCAGCAAGGAAATTCAAATAGCAAGCATATCCTTGAATATAAATCATGTCAGGTGTTCAATTACATGAATGAGGGACTTTACTTTGGTTTTGATGAAACAGACCTGATAAGTAGAACTGCATAAATGTATATGAATGAGAGCTGAAGACCACATGACCAACCTCTCCATGCGAATGGCCTCCGTACGACGCAGCTTTTCCTCCCAGGTTTCATTGAGCTCAGCAATGATTTTCTCAGTTTCCTGTGAAATGAAGACATGGATCTCATTACTGTTTCTCCTAACTCTACATTAAACTAGACAATTTTCACCTATCTATCCTACCTTGAGCCTCTCGATGGTCTCTTCACTGGCCGGGCTGAAGATGCGATCATGAAGGTTGGTGATGGACCCGGCGCGACTGGACAAGGCCGAAATGGAGGGAGACGGGCTCATTCCTGTCATGACGTGGGTCACTGTGGAGAGATCACCCCTTTGATCGACAGCCTGGCGATTATTTACAAAGTTCTTATAATCGCACAGGTCTGCCAGAGAGAGAGGCGTTGCATGGAAGAGAGCAAGGAAGGAAGTACAGGAGGAAGGGAAGGTAGAAGCAGATGCCAGGTAATTAAGGAAAGACATCAGGGATTGAGAGGAACACGCGGAAAATGGGAGAACGACAGGGAGGAGTACAACAACAAAAAAGAAGAACAGAGCTCAAATAATGGATCAAAGAAGCAGAGGTCATTTAAGCCATCACAGACGGAGAAAAAAGAAAAACTCAAACCACCCAATAAATGAAAGATATTGAATGTTAGAGGCAATATTCTCTGACACTCAAATACACAGAAACCGAGTCAACAAGCTTGCAGGCATGAGATTATGACAAAGAAACAAAAGAATACTGTATGTCACTACAATGCAAATTTAGCTTCACCAATTCGATTCTGTCTGTTGAGCACAGCTCAAAGCTCCTGAGTCATAGATCCACGCACAGAGAACCTGGATGCAACACTTGCCCCTCACTGATCTAAAATGGCGTCCTCCCAGTCAGTCCTTTATTCCATGATAACCAATAATTGTTTTAGAAGGTGCATTAACCTGCATGCTTTATGCCAACCATGATTTGTATGCTGCCAACTTTTCTAATGTATATTGGAGAAAATACGCAAACAAGTATGCATAGGATTGGGGACAGGACAAAGTTTTTCAGGCATTTTATAAATGTGCTTACATCAAAATAAGTGCTTACAGCTTCCCGTATTAAAACGAGAGGCAGAAAATTAGTGATACCATGGAAATAAGAACTAATGGAGAAAAATGGAGGCCATGTTGCTGAATTTTCAAGAAAAAACATAGATAGATTTATATTTTATCCTTTTGGGTGGGTAATATTTGTGATGCTCTTAATAATTACTGTATGATTTAAATAGTTTTTGCTTATTTATCTATATTCTCTGACTTCACATATGGTCTCTTGGGGTTGCTAGTCAGGTCTCTGGTGTGGTAGAGGAGGAAGGTCGGCTTGGGATTCATTTCTTTTGGTTGCAAAGCGCAGGCTGGCTAGATTTATTTATACACACATTTCAAACCAGCGATGACTGGGCCGGTGCAGCGATACGCTGATAGGACAGAGGAGAGAAGACCATGTGTGAGAGACACTGTCTTGGATGTGAACTATGAAAAATGTGTGTGTGTGTGCATGTGTGTTTACACCCTATATGTTTGACATACATATACTGTGACTGGAAGTTGTGTTTACCCCATGCGACACTCACTCTCTATGATGTCTCCCAGGCCCTGTGCGTACAGCAGGTCCTTGAGGCGAGCCACCTCCTCCTTCAGCTCACGCACCAGCCGGTTGTTGGGGTCTTCGTTGATCACAGCATTGCATCGAATCTGCTTGGCACGGTCAGCGTACCTGGAGGAACAGAAAAGTGCTAATCGGTCAACAGGTATCTGTAATTATTCATTACTGACGCAACACTACAGAGCAACATAATGTTAAGTCCATTTTCCTTTCCATGCATCCAATTGTTGCAAAATCTAAACTGTTTACTCTGCATGTGTAATGGCAAATTCAATTTCTTTGTCTAGAACCTTTCCCTAACACAGAATACCAGGTCCTTTTGTGTATTGTGTATTGTATATTGTGTAATTAGGCTGCCTATCTAGCCTGAACTTGCACCTTATTACAACATCCGCAGGGAGTCGGCTCCCCGATACCTACAGTAGACAAAGAGGTGTGAAATTAGGTGGGAAAGGCAGACTCCTTTGTCTATTGGAGGAATGCAAAAGGGGAGTTGCTTGGTTATAAATGTGGAGTCACTTTGCTCCGGGTCTTTCTCCAGCTAGGATCACGCCTGTGAAGATTGACCTTTTCCTTGCAAAGAAAATAAAACCTTGTCGGCCAGCAGAAGTTCTCTATTTCATTCTTCACCGGCAGCAGAGAATTTCCACAACACATGTAAAATCTGTTGCCTTAGTGTGCAGGGAGAAACTGCACATTTATATGATGATGATGTATACGACTGACTATCTTTAAAATATATTTAATTGACATTAGTTTCTTACCGGAGAGTACTGAGGGTTTCATCATAGTTGATGTCAGCCGGGCTGAGGGCAGCCACCATAGCAGTGCGAGAGTTTCCTCCTACAAGACGGAAAAGAAGACGAAATGCTCCAATTACTAGCAAGTAGAAAATAAACAAGCAATGTTACATGTCTAACTGATTATGAATATCACGGATTATGTGCCTTCACTGGTATTGATGCAGAATGGTCATTGTCTTCATCACAATGCATCTTATTATGATAAAAATATATTTTTGGGTGTTGAAAATAATTATTTCTAATTAATATTAGAAGTAGCAGTAGTGGATTAACCACTACAACTGTACATCTTTCTTATAAACCACCTTTTTGCAAGAAAATAAAAAATCAGTATTCGTAGTAGCAGCAGTAGTAGTAGTAGTGGTAAAAAATAGTATATACCCAAGTTCTCTCTCAGTAGCCAGGTCAGGACTGAATCTCTGTATGGAATAAAACTTTCAACCTTCTTCTTTTTCTTGTTCTAAACACAAAACAAAAACAAACTGATTAATTCGTCATTGATCCTGAAGAACAAAAACAGAGTACATCCTCTTTGCCTCTTCCCAGCTGTGGTAGCTCATGTTGCTTACCTTGTTTGGTGCCGAGTCCTGCTGATGAGAGACAAATGTGTTATTATTTAAATAACAGGAGTACGTAAAGAAGATGAGAAATTAGTAAAAACCATACCTGTTCAGCTAGAGCGGAAATAACTTTGCCCAGAGTGGTTAAAGACTTGTTGATGTTTGCTCCTTCCTGCAAACACAAAAACATCAAATTCAGTTATCCGACATGTTTTTTCCCCATCTATTATGTGTGAATGTTTTAAAAATGCCTCATAATAATTTATATCACAATAAAGGAGCAACCTCCCTCTCACCTTCAGTCTGGTCCCTTTAGCTCCGGTTGAGTCAGCTCTCTCGCTGCCGGCCAAGTCCACCAGACTGATCTTGCTGACCTATTTGACGGTAGAAAATACTTTTAATTATTTCACCTGTAACTCACATAAAAGAATGGGCAGTAAAGCTTAGCTTGTGGTTAAAAGTCAATACTACAGCATTTCTATTAGATAAATAGATTGTGACTTGTACTCGTGTCAGTATGAGCTGAACTTAGTGTCAGAACCTTTTCCAAACTGTTGTCCGTCTCCATGTCGTGTTTCTTCTGTGTGAAGATGATGTTGAAGACGGCGTGGGAGCGACTGCTGGTCTCATTCATGTTGGTAGCAGCCACAGTCCTGAACATTTAGGAGGATATTATTCACTCCAATTCACCACGACCAAATCGCTCATCTAAATAACATCTGCCATCCATCACTACATCGACCATCATGAGAGAAGGTTCATCCATAATTTGCAAACAAGCTTCAGTCACCTGGCTTTGTTTCCAGAGTCCATCAGGTCCTGGATGTCGTTGTAGGAGGTGACGGCAAGTTTGGATAAATCTTCAACATAGGGTCCCATCAGTGGATGCTCTCTGACCCGCAGGTTGCCTTTGTTTTTGGGGTTCAGCAGGTCACGCACACGCTCACAGTAAATCTCCATGTAACTCACCTGTAGGAGGCAAATAGGAAGTCATATCATACAACTGTGTACTGTAATGAGCTATACAGTAGTTACAGTTGTACCTATTGTGGGAGGTAAATATCAAAAATCAAGTGAATAATCTGATTCACTCCAGATCTCAGGTGGACCATGAGAGGCTCTTAACAATAAATCACCAATCATTTGTGTGATTATGGGCGGTTCGGTAGAAACATATTCAAAGTTGGTTAGTATTGTTTAATTGTGTCTTTAAGTTTGAATTGCATTGTATGGACTATACAATGCAATTCAAACTTAAAGACACAGGAATATGGTCTGGGACCTTTAGATTGGTCCCAGACCAATCTAAAGAGCCAGCAAGACCATGGTATTTCAGATAAAATTATGTCTTATGTGGATATTAGGAATAACAAAGGAAAACATGTGTATATCCTTGTGTGTTAAATACACATAATTATTGGGCTGCAGACTCCCTAAAATATTTCAGGAGAAAATGGTGGAGGTCAAGATCACTCACCTCCACAGAGTAAGACATGTTGTTGTCATTATTGCAGTCATTGATTTTGGTGAAGAGGTCCTCACACAGCTAGGAAATAAAGAGGAGATTGTCACTTTTATAGTCAGAATTGCACCCATATACGTTGTTTTTCAATATTATTTAAAAAAAACACAATCAATCACATCAAAATACTATTGCTGTGTTTTTACTTTCTGATTAGGAATATTGACATTATTTTTCTCTTATTGATCAATAAGAATTGTACGCTGTGTTACCAGAGGAATGATTCCTTGTTGGTCCTTCTCCTGTCGTCCCATCATGGTGTAGCTTTTGCCTGCTCCCGTCTGGCCATATGCAAATATGCAAACGTTGTAGCCTTCAAAGGCATGAAGCAGCATCTCCTCCCCGATGTCCCTGTACACCTGCATCTGGGACGCATAGTTGATGTCCTCCGGCTGCAGATGTGGAGGGAGTGGAGTGGAAATAATGGCAAATGAAGTTTAGGGAGACATGCTTTTCACAGCATGACATGTCATCAAAAGCAAGCCCGCTGCTACAACAGAATGTGTTTAACAGCATGAAATTATTGTCAAACTATAAAATTAGCCGTTAGTTTGAGAGCAAGTCATTCATTTTTTCTTATCTGAGCAGCAGCAGTATGTTAAAGAAACAGAGATAATGATACTCACCGTAGTGTGTGACCAGTAAGAATAGTCAAAGTTAAAGCTCTTGTTTTCTTTTGGCTGTTTGGGGTTCAGGATAGCTAAAAAACATGGAGCAAAACAGACCCATCAATTAAATAAAAACAAAAGTAAATATACACCTTTCAATGCAAAGTGACACACCGTTTGTCTCCTTTATACGGTATGCACATTCAGCTGTGACAGTTTTTTCCAGAGTAATTTACACATTAAATAAAACAATGTAAGGGTGTTACCCACTCAAGCTGCTACAACCCCACAGTTTGGAGTGTCTCCTTTTAGACTCAATTTAATTCAAATTAACAATCAAACTAAACAAAGGATAACAGATCAGGAGCGAGGGTGGACAGACAAACAGACAAACAGACAAACAGACAAACAGACAAACAGACAAACAGACAAACAGACAAACAGACAAACAGACCACTGGATTGTCTACACAGATCAGACAGGACTTATAAGAGTTTAATGAGTGTCAATAGCAGATGTTATTAAATGCACCTTGATCCTTTATTAAAGAGAGGAGGGGTGCAGTATATGTGCAGTCAAAAACCAAAACAAACTGAGCAGATGTGCAGATTTTGCTTGCTGCAAACTGAATCCAGTGTCGCCCCCTGCAGATAAGTTCAACATAGCAGCAGAAATCTCCTGCTGAAACGTGAACTCAGCCAGAAACAACAGTAATGCTAAAATTCAGGGGAAAAAAAATAAGAGGAGAGAGCTGTAAGCAAGTTAATTAGCTGAAACAATGAAAATTCAGACAGAGTGAGGTCATTAAAAACACTGACAGGCACAAACGCGCGCACACACACAAACAGTGTGTTTGACATCAGCTGACCCTGTCAGGGCTCAACCATAACAATGAGGTCTCTTTGGTTCCTGTAGCTTGTGTGATGAGAGCGCAGAGCTGTGGCGGTCGCTGAATCCTGCACACAGTGACAGGGTTTCAGGCCTGACTGAAGCTTTTGTTTCCCTGTCTAAATGCCAAGATGGCGCATGCTTTCCTACCCTCTCTCCAGCTACCGGAGGCCAAAGCTGCCTACCGGACAAATATCTGAGGTGAAATGCAAAACTTGGCTCAGTGATAGGTCACAGGACTGCAATGTAAACAGAAGCACAGAGCCACAACACTGTGGGTCGAATAAAGGCAAAAGTGAGGACGTATGATTTGCCGTACACTGTAAATGAAGATAAAACTGCTGCATCAGAGTGACTATGAATTATCATGTTCCTAATAAAATGCTTATTTTCATATTCCTGTTGACATGTTGCAATGCACGATCTAACAGGACATTCAAATCTGATGAGTAATGTAAATAATCTACATTATGTGACAAAGATTGAAATACATGTCTAAATCCAATGGTTGCTTATTCTGAATAGGACCTTGTTTAACCTCAGGTAATAAGAATGATAATGCTGTTAACAAGACAGTGTCTTATTCAGACTACTGTCTTAATCAGGGCTGATATCAGAATATTGTTGCAAAGTAATTACTGTCTTTACATGTTGGGATTGAAGCAGCATGACTAGTAGATTTCAAAATGGGAAGTATGGACAGATATTTATAATTAGTCTGGTATTTTTCCAAAGATCTATTGAGATTGTAGCTTTGACAATTGATATGTAGCTTTTATCTTTTTCATCTAAAACTTGCGCTGTGTCATAATCAGTATATTGATAACTGATGAATAACGTATAACTGAGTAAGGACAAGGAATAGTACAAAATGTTTAAAGAGTATACATTGCATGTACATGTACATATTATATAAATGTTTAATATATTTGTTTTGCGGTCTCAAGGTGTACTTTGTTCTATTAGAACAAAGTGAGCAGCAGATCAATACTGTAGCATCTCTCAACACCTAAATATGACATAGTCTGTACATCAGTGTCAGTCCAACTTCAGTGTTTTACAGCTACATCCTCACTGCAGTCAAATCATGTGCCACATACGCAACCCTTCAGCTCGTACTCACTTGTGGTGTTCCCCGTCATCTGAATGATGCATTTACTGTCCTTCCCGATCTCTCTGGAGTTGAAGGGTCGAACCCTCACAGCTACTTTCACCGAGGCCGCTGCCATGATGCAGGTGGGTGTGTGAGCAAGTGGAAGAGCTGCAGATCCTTGTGGCGACGCACACAGACAACTGACTCCTGCACAGGCAGATCACGAGAAACACTTATTAGAATTGTCAGCAACATTTGCTGTCAAGCACCTATATGTTGTCATTACATTAAACCTCAAAATTATTTAATAATCTGGCAAAAGGATTTGTTTCACCTGACTCTTTTGTGGCTTGTTAATGTAAAGATAGATCTATATTGAGGGCGCAGCTTTGACAAGCTCAGCATACAGCTGAGAATAACATGATCCTCCATTTTCAGGCCCTGAATCAGTGAGTTTGTCTTCAGCCAGAGACTCAAAACTCCTACCTCACACTGACTAAACATCTGGGTCATCAGTGGTCAGAAGGATCATCAGCATCCCTCATATTCTACAGTAAAATGGCAGCTTTTTCCTCTCCGGACATCATCCTCTAACCTCAGCATGAGCTGAAGGCCTTGTGCATAAAACTGTCTCACCACAACACAGACAATAACACATTTCTCCTGTCGAAGTAGACCTGTGACAACTGATTATATTTACAATAAATAATCCTCTCATCATTATGTGAAATATGTTTCTCTGTACATGGCCCATTTATTTATTTGTGTTGTTGTTTTTAAGGGTACATTTTGCTCCACTTCATCGAGGCGCATCAGCCTCCAACCAATGACAAATCTCTCTTCGTCGTATGTATAAAAAAAGAACACAACAGACACCAACTGTAACATGTGATCGCACATTTATATATTCATATTTGTATAAGCTGTGTATAAATACTGTCTCCTCCATCTTGCGAAACCTGCCGCACCTCAAAAACAGGCCGCGTAAACACAAACGGAATAGAGACTGGATCATCTAACGCTGCGTCAGAAACCAGGTCAATTCACATTCGTTGTTCGAATCACATTTTCATCCATTTTGGCCTTGAATTGTGTATTTTTACTGACTCGTGGTGAGTGTGTTATTTCCTGAAATTCATAATTGCTGGACAACAGTGGCTCACGGCCACAACAACTCGCACATTAAAAATCCTGTCGCGGTCGTTTCTAGATAACGTACACAGGCCCTTTACGCGTCACCTGTCCTCATCTAGGCGTGACACATGCAAAAACATCTCACATTCGTGTCTTACCTCAGCGACTCAGGCTCGACGACCGCAGAGGGACAATCCTCTTGTCCATTCAAACCTGCCCCTCAGATTTCCTCAGTGTGCACACCGTTATGGTGCGTCTCTCTCTCTCTCTCTGTTTTCAGTCTTCGCTGAGTCTACAGCATCCTTCCTCCCAGCGCATCCATACATGGAGAATCCGCCGGGGAAACGAGCATTAATTTTAGGAGCAGCAGCTGCGCTGGGTGGGCTGATGAATACAGCGGCGCTTCAGTGACGGCGACAGGAGGAGAGAGGAGGAGGAGCGAGATGGATCAGCAGCAGCAGGGTGGATGTTCCAGCGCGCTGTGCGTAAGTCGGTCTGAAAGAAGGGAAAATGGCGGTGTTGCTGTGGCAGGGATGCTGCTGGGAGGCGGTGGTGACATCAGCAGCATCAGCATCACCAGCAGCAGCCATGCAGCTCAGACTGAGGCACAGCAGAGGAGAGAGGGATCACAGCCAGTGGCGTGCACAAACATTTCATGGGGGCAGGGGCCCAAGTGATGAAAAAGATGAATAATTAGTCATTGAAATTAAATAAATAAATTACTTTACAGTAGTACTTGATCATTTTGTAATTTGAACACGACCATAGATGGATGACTGAAGAGCTCAGGACCTGGACCTGCAGAATCTCTATATATCAAATTTGTATAGTAGATATCATCCAAAGTCAATTCAATGTGCTTTACAACACAATAATACAAAATTAGAATAGGACAATGGGTGAATCAAATATATGTGTAACAATATAGACTAAAAAAGAGACACAAAACATATTAACATACAAAATACACAAATATGAGGGAATGCAAAAGAGCCACAAAGACATAGGTGGACAGTGCCCCCAATGGCTAAAATATATAACTACAAAATAGGTCCAATAAAACATTTCTGGTTAATGTATAATATATATTTTAAGTAATGCAGTGAGATAAATAAATAACAGTGAGGAAATAAATTCCAATTGTATTATTTTGGCACGTGACGTGGTGCATTGTGACATACAGCACCACAGTGACATGAAACAGCTCCTCAGCACTTTCACTGAGCACTGTTCTGATTTTTTTTTTTTACCCTTTGTCTTCTCTGCTTCCCAAATACAACAGCGTAAGAAAAATCCACATTGTTGGTGTAATATATACTGTATGTGTGCGTGTTGTGCTTCGTTATTAGTAACTGGAAAAACATGTTTCTGTTTTCAACTCTTTATCTCCTGTATGTGAATGATAGGCACTGCAATGAAAACTGCATTCACTCACTCATCTTCTGCCACTTTATCCTCCACATGAAGGTCGCGTGGGGTCGCTGGTGCCAATAGCTCAGTGTTAGAGCGGGTAGTCTTTCAACTCAAAGGCTGTGGGTTTAATTCCTGGGCTCTCCTGGTCTACATACTGAGTTGTCCTTGGGGCTGTGAGTGAATGGGTGTAAAACAGCTCTGAGTGGTCATCAAGACTTTTGTTGCTATATAAATACAGACAATTTACATAGGGCAAAAGGCGGCGTAAACCCTGGACAGGTCGCTAGTCGACCACAGGAACCAAAAGACAAATAACCATTAACACTCACACTCACTTGGTGTGTGAAAACCCACAAACCACAGGGAAAACATTCAACCTCAAACTCTATGCAGAAATGCTGAAAACTGCATTATTTGCTTCATTATTTTCATTTGAACTCGGCTCCTATGCAGCTAAAACCCAGCTTATGTGCAATTAAAGTGGTCAGAAACTGATTAAGCGTATGTGATATACACATTAGTTGCACTGTGTACTGTTAAAAGGTTGTTAAAGGTTTGCCTCCCTCTAGCACAAAAGTCAAACTCCGCCTATGCACAAAGTCAAAGCTGCCATCTGAGTGACACCTTATGGTGAAACTGGAGATTGTGACAAATGGAGACTGCTGAGACTCAGCTCACACAGCCTTTTTCCCAAGCTCATGTCAGGAACTATGGTGACCCTCACATGCCAAACATGATGTTATGTCAAAGAAGGGATGTTGTTTGCCTTTGTATACACAGTAAGCTGCCACTTTAAAACACATGCTCTGACCACAGTTAGTCCATGATGTAGAAACATGGCAGTTCACGATGGTGTCCTCTGTATAGAGCAATGTCTAAAGTACACATAAAAGGTTCTGAAAGGCTATGAAAACCATATGATTTTCATCTAAAGTGGATATGCACAACTTTCTGCCAAAGAAAAGGGAGTTGGAACATATAGACTTACAATGAGAAGCAGTTAATGCACACTCAGTAAGATTACACATTAATCAGCTGTGGCTTCTCTGTGCAAAGGGGATGGGGGCAGGCCTTTTACATGTCCAGTGACTTGTTGTATTTCCCTTTTTTTGACAGACCTTGGAAGCTCCATGTGGCTAATAATTGAGCATTCAGTTTGTGTCTAAAACAATACGTAAAATATTTCTGGGCTGAGTCCACGTGCCTGAGTCATTATCTATAGCCAACTGTACGACAGTGATAACCTGCAGGTTCAACACGACAAAGTTGGATGTTTAAGTGAGAGAAGACCAATGCTTTTTTTGATTCGCTTTGACACGAGTCATCATACACGAGCGTCGTGTATGCACTGTCTATGACGCAAGCAGTGATGTGGAAGGCCTACCACTGGGTTAAAAAATAACTCATTAGTACAAGATAATGTCTCTTCACCGAGCTGCACTATGGACAAACAGTTTTATGATGCCTTCTTTGAACAAATATATCTATCTGCGCCCCTTCTCTTATGGTGTTTTTGTAGATTTTGAAATAACAATCCATAGCAAAGGTCAGTGAAAGAAAAACATCAAGTCCCATTTATTTACAGGTGGTCTAATTATTGACTAAGACAGACAAGGAGAGGGCACTTTCGGCTATGACATAACCAGAAGACAACATTATCAGATTTTGTTTAATTACTGACAATAGTCACATAATAAGTCTTACTTTTTTTTCTTACTTAGAACAAATGGGCTTTTGTTTCTGTATAAAAAAAAATTATATGACCATTTTCTTGAATGTTACCTGTCATTTTAACAGCTTGTACTGCTTGTTTCATATTATTGGTGAAAAAAATAAGCTTCAATTGTTAATTTTTGTCTTCAGAAGAAAATACTTTTACTACTTCTATTTATGATGCCATGTTTTCTAAGTCGTGTGGACACTTCAGCAAAAAATATACAATGTTCCATGAGCATAAAGATATCACAACATTACACCATATCACCCTTTTGCTTGAACATGAATTTTCAGGATAACAGGATAAGGTGAGTAAGAGTAAAGGTGAAGAAGAACCTGTTCAGCCAATTTTTGTTTTCGAAAAAAACAACAAGCCACATTGATTCTGGAATTCCTCCCTCTGGCATGGAGTGACTTGTACTTATTTGACTTTAAAAAAAACCTCATTGGAATGACCCAAAATCCCAAGTAAAGCACCGCAGACATGATCATTCAGAGAAGGAGTGATCAGAGACTGATAGATAAAGATCCACTTGGTCAACATTATTGTGTACTTGTGTGCGTGCGTGTTAGTGAATCCTATAAAACAGGGGCAAAGTGCTCGTGCAAAACGTAGAGGACTTAGATTCCTTCATTTAAAAATTTGCTAAAAGAAAATGTGTTTTTTTTGTTTATTGTTATCAAATGTGGATTTGAATTGAGTCATTATGTGACGTCTCACATGGGAACAAGAATGTTTTGTTGAAGAACAAAACATTTGTCTATAAAATGAACTACACAAGCCTTTAATGGCGCACTTGACAATGAAATTGGTCTGTTTCCTCAGCTGTGTATTTATGGGTCGACTGGGGAGGGGATGTGTATCTACATATTTACCGGCCGCCCCTTCCTCCTCGGAGAGAGCAGATTGGCTCTGAGAGGAGACTCCTCTTTACAAGCCCAGTGCTGGCAGGACAGGAGAGTCAAACAAAATCAACAAAACCACCTGCAAACTAACCTGAACTGGATCCAAGCTGATAAGGTGCTCACTTTTCCCTCAAAAGTTCAAGAGTCAGGTTTATTGGACTGGAAATTGGGACAGGCAATAGAACTGAAATCAGCACCAAATGTGAATATTTATTTATTTTTTAAATCCAATAATCTCCTTTAAAGCACTTTGAGTTTTAAACTTTAAGTGGCACTTTACATTATTTTAATACTTTTGAAGTAAATAATTGTTTTATGTTGGACTATAATATAACTTTTTATATATGTGTCTCTATTTGGTTTTATTATTAGTGCACTGGGTCTGTTCAAATGGTGTGTTATGTTATGTAAAGTTGCCTCTGTGTTTGAAATGTGCTCTACAAATAAAGCTCCCTTCTGTGGTAAAACATCCACTATTAACTCTTTGCACCAGATGTGTTTACATTCAAATTAGTTTAGAAAAAAGTGAGTTTGCTTGACACATTAACATTTAAGTGAAATGTGGATTTGTTCTTTTAAATCACCAATTGTGGTTCATTTTATTATTGAAAATGTACACATGAACCACATGATTATAAACTATGCTTTTTAACTATGTCCGTTTCGAAACTTTGAATCATTGAAATCTGGCCTGTACATGACATTTCTTTAGTTTTTGACACATGTATCAACATGACCTCATATGGCATAGAATAAATCCCTTGTGTCATCCCTTAAGTCAAGTGACACACACCGCCCCTCGGCCAACAGGTCAAAGGCCTGTTTTAAATCTTCACCCAAAACTCACAGTCAGACTCAGTCTCTCCGTCTGTCGGTGCTGGTCACACGCGGTGAAAACGTCTCAGGAACCCGCACAGCAGTCGTGATGCAGCGGTCTCTCTTCAGCCGGGGTGCGCTGCTCGCCCAGCAAACTGCAGCGGCCCTCGAGGGTCGGGGCGCACCGCTTCTGCAGCGCATGGACCGCTCCATGTCCTCAGTCACCATCCCGCCGCCGGCGTGCATGCAACGGCCACTCGAGGCTCCACTGCGGTACCTGTTCGGGCCAGGACCCTCAAATGTTCCTCCACGGGTTTTAGCTGCTGGGTCCAAGCCGATAATTGGTCACTTGCACGCAGAAATGTATGAGGTAAATGTTTTAGTCAGTTTAAGTCAGTTGAAAATATTAATGGTAAAACTGTCGGGAGTCTGGGAAGTTTTCAGTCAACTGAATTTGCTTTAGTCGAGTTAGATTTCAAATTAATTCGCCTATATATCATTCCGAACAGTCCATTTGTGGCTATGAACTCAGGATACATAATCACTCTACTCTGATTGGAACAACATTATTATATATAAATATATTTTATTAAGGGTTTAATTGAAAATATGTTTACATCACATACTTTCTATTTTATTTAAGGTTGTAGAGATGCATGCCAACAATTACATTACAATAAAACAACTATATTTTAACTATAAGGACACTACATAAATATTTATGGAGTATGTTTCCAGATCAATAGTTGTGCGTAATAGCGCATTGGATACGATGTTCACCAGCACTTCAAACACACACTGATCGGTGACCACTAAACATTTTTGTTTGTTCGTTTGTTTGTTTGTTTGTTTGTTTTCCTGCTCATTGTCTTAGATCATGAACGACATCAAGAAAGGGATCCACTACGCCTTTCAGACAGAAAACAACATGACGATAGCCATGAGCGGCTCTGGTCATGCTGCTATGGAGTGTGCGGTGTTCAACATCGTGGAGCCTGGAGAGAACGTGCTCGTCGCCATTAACGGAATTTGGGGAGAACGCGTTGCCGAAATAGCAGAGAGAATGGGTACAACTTTACGCACGACTTTGACGGACGCATCATTCATGTCTCTGTGTCTGTTTATCCAGTATTAAATCACATTTCTGTATTTATTTTAGGTGCTAATGTACATAGAATGGTAAAAATGCCAGGTGGATATTTTACTAACAAGGAAATTGAACAGGTAAAGCATTTTCTGTACTTGTATACATACAAGCCGAGTGCAGAGCAAAGGGGCATGGTCAAACAGTAGAACATATTTGCTATATTACATGAAGTGACTTCATTCTTACTTTATTTGCAGGCCGTAGAAAAACACAAGCCTGTCCTGTTTTTCCTCACACATGGAGAATCCTCTGCTGGCCTCTGTCACCCAATAGATGGCATTGGAGACATCTGCGAAAAGTGAGGCTCATCCTGTATCTGTCACAAACACAACAGCTGGCTAATTATTACTAATCACAATGTCATCATTTCTCACCTCCCACAGACACAACTGCCTCTTTCTGGTCGACACAGTCGCCTCACTTGGAGCAGCACCAATTTTTATGGATAGTCAAAGTAAGAAAAACGATGAAAGATTAAATTCACCTCCCTGTTGCACCTTGCACTCCCATGTGACGTAATATGTCTCCTGTGCTCCCAGATATTGACATCCTGTACACTGGTTCTCAGAAAGCTCTGAATGCACCTCCTGGCACAGCTCCCATCTCTTTTAATGACAGAGCATGGTAAGTGACGTGCGAGTCCTACATTTGATCACAAATCTGTAGATTTGCGAACAAACAAGTTATCAAAGTTTTGCCATCTCTTTGTGCCTTTCCTTCATAGTCACAAGATGTTTAACAGGAAAACAAAACCAGTATCCTACCTGTTTGACATGACACATTTATCCAACTACTGGGGTTGTGATGGCAAACCTGCCAGAGTGTAAGTAACACCAATGTTTTGACCTATAACACCAAAGTTTGCTGTAAACATAATATTAAATGAATTATATTCTGGCTTTCAGATACCATCACACTGGTCCCGTATCAGGATTCTTTGCTCTGAGAGAGAGTCTGGCAATTCTTGCTGAGCGGGTAAAGGACCGACATTTTGTTTCCAGACACTGGTGGTGGTACTTTTCACCACTTTATACATAAACCACATTAATGATACACTCAGTGGCCACTGACAGCCTCTCCCCTCATCTTTCTGACACTTTATCTCCCTCTAGGGGCTGGAGGAGTCCTGGAGGAAACACAAGGAGTTGGCAGCCTACCTTTACAGAGGATTGGAAGACCTTGGCATGAAGCTTTTCATTCCCGACAAGGTGAGGGACATACTACAAAACTGTATGATAAATATCAGCTGACATTTAAGAAGCTAATTGTGAATATGAAATGCTGCTGCCATGTGTGTTGATCTGTTGGGATCAGATTAGTTTGTTTTTTTAATACATGAAACATGTTGCAGGATTTGAGGCTTCCCTCTGTCACAACCATGGCCATCCCTGAAGGCTACGACTGGAGGGAGATGTTGGCCTATATCATGAAAAACCACAACATAGAGCTGACTGGAGGCCTGGGCCCCTCCATTGGCATGGTGAGCTGTGTCTACTGTTTATATATATATATATATATATATATATACATACACTCAGTAGATATTTCTTACAGACATAAACACAAAATTCACAAACAAAAATAGACTTTATCTATCTCACAATCAACTATTATTTGTCTCCATATTGCCCTATACATCGTGTCCTCTTCTGTTACACCAACTGTCCTCATGTCTTCCTTGATAACATTCATGAACCTTCTCTATCCTCCCTCTGCACATGACCAAACCATCGCATCCTTGCCTCTCTTACTTTATATGCAAACTGTTCAACCTGAGCTGCCTATTTCAAAGCGTATTTGAAACTAATTTGTCAATTATTTACCTTACCTTAAATGTACGGTTATCAGTCGGGTGTTTTCATAGCGGTCAGAATTGTGCTGCTGAGTCACTGTGGTCTCTGATGCACTGCTCTTTTCAATAGGTGATGAGGATTGGATTGATGGGATACAACTGTGAGAAGACGAACGCCGACATGGTACTGCACGCTCTGGAAGACGCTCTCAAGAACTGCAAAAAGAACAAAGCCTAAAGCAAAAAAAAGAGCAAATTCCTCCACCTGCAGGGCAACTGGAGAAATGCACGTTAGTGTAAAGCAGGTGTGCTTTTGACCTACAGACATTTTATAAAACACATACCATTCTTTTCTTTCTTGTATAAGTAGTAGGGTAGTCAGCTGAATGACTAGATAATAAACTCCATGAAGGAGCATCCAGCAGGTGCTGATCTACAGTTTCCCTTGTATAAAAAACAGTGTTGTTTGAGTGGTGAGTGCACTGAATAATGTCAATAAAGTGTGCTTTATTTTATCAATCATTTGTGCTGCCTCATTGTGGGTGGGGGGTGGGGGCAGATATACCTATATGGACAGTATAATCAATGAATGCAAATAAACACAAATATTACTCAGTGGACCTTAATCTGTGCCATAACTACATTGCCTACATTACCTTGCCTTGCCTCATTGTGTGTGAGTGTGTGGGGGCAGCCTCTGTAAAGCAAAGTTCTTGCCAAAAGTACACATGAAAGCTTATTAAAAAAACATTTTATTTGAAAAAGATTAGACATGTATGTATAAAAATCTATGGTCAGTATAATCAATTAATGCAAATAAACACAAAAATTACTCAATGGGCCTTAACTACATTTCCCACAATTCACCTCTGTGGTCCTTCCTGTATAAATAGACGTCACATCGACACCTGTCACAAACAGACTAATTAAAAGCTTGTGTTTGAAATCCAGATTTCCTCCTCGTCAAAATTGGAATGGCGTGTCCTGTCACTCAAACAGGTGGGTTCATGGTTCACTGTCATTTTCTAACTGCTAAATATTGACTTTGTTTGCATGCTCACTGTCTACAATGTTGTGTTAACACACACGTGATTCCGTTTCTTATAAATAAGCTTTTAACAAAACAATTGATAAATTAAAATGTGTTCCCAGGTGTGTGTCGATTGTTTTACACTCTTGCTGACCGCGTGTGGTGCGTTCACGTACCTCCACTTTAGCCAACTTTAGCTTCAGTGAAAGGAAATTAAAGCCCACACCGTACCCATTTAGCTGTTTACACGAGGTCACCTTTACATCTAAAAAAAACCAAACAAACATGTTCTTGTGTTTGTGACCATAAAAAGTGAGTAAGAAAACTATGTTTCCAAACTAGTTCAATAGAAGAGTCAGTCACCTTCACATGTTTTGCTGAGACTTCTCCTTCCGGTTTTCATGTCGTCGCCGCCACAGTAACCGTAGCATTACCGACCCCTAGTGGTTAAATAAAGGCGTGCAAATACAGAAATATGAAGTACTCTTGTGTTGCTTGGGGTTTTCATAGTAATTAGGATTGGACAACTATTATACTACTATAACTAGACCAAAATACATGAACATAACGTTTATGGATAATCACAAAAAACGAATAAATACAGTTGGAAGCAAGGAACAGTGTTGAATGCTTAAAATGTTTTGAAGTATTTCAAATATTTTCAATGACCTCTACCATAGGTGAGGTGTCAAGAACTCATTTTTCTTGCTGCAGTTTTACTTTGGCAGCTACCTTGGTGTTTATTTGAAGTACAGTGCAATCTGAAGGTTTTTCTTGTCCAGTATTCAGTCTGTGGAAAGAGTTTAGCCCAGTACAGTCCTTTGTGATACCTTCATACTAATTGGTTTGAACAAAATCAGTAGTTTCACCTTCCACAACCTCCTGTGATCCATGGTCTTGCTTTTTCATGTTTGTGTGTGTTTGTTTTACCACTGGCAGCATTGAATTCAGCCCTCCTCCCTTTGGACTGGCTTCTGGGCACATGGGAGTCTGATGAGCATGGGGAAGGCAGCTTTCCAACCATCAACCCTTTCCGCTACACAGAGACTCTGCAGTTCAGCCATGTGGGACAACCAGTCATCAACTTCATGTAGGACACTTTGTCACTGAAAACAAACACAATGTCGTTTTCCCTGAGAGGCAGTGGTGTGTTCACGTTCCTCCACTTTAGCCAACTTTAGTGGGCACATGTGGTTTTTAAATCATTTCATCTTGTACTTGATGTGTCGTCCCTCCTGAACTGAATTACAGCAGACTGGTATAAATTCCTGCCTTCAGATACTAGAAATATTGCCCCTAAAAACAAGGGGAAGGTTAGAGTTTCACCTGTTGAAACTCCTTTTCAATACAAGCAGTAAAATGCTGGAAACTTCTGGAAAGTAAAATGGCCTGTACATTTAAGCCTCTGAATGACTTAATTTCTGCCATGATGGTCATTTGTGACATGAGATTAAGGCCCATACCTTACTTTCAGACACAGCCTTGTTGTTTCTGCCTCAAAATGTCTTGATTTCATTAATAATGGTTGATTTAACTCACAGATTATGGTCCACTCAGTCATTTTGCCTGTTTAAATCCTATAAAGGTCCAATTCAAACTAAATGAGTAATAGAAGGCCTCTCTGTATGTTGACAGACTTGTTCTGTGTTGACAGGTCTGATGCCTTCCATGCAGAGTCAAAAAAGCCTCTGCACAGAGAGTGTGGCTTCATTCGAATGCAGCCGGAAACCAACAAAGTGGCGTTTATCATTGCACAAGACTCGGGTACTTTGTCACCTTGATATTGGGTTTGTTTCTAAAGGAAAGCATTGTACTTGGGCTCCCCACAAGATGCGTGATTGTGTAGCGAAACACATGAACATGTTGACTGCAGAGTCTTGTCTTATTCAGGCCTGGTGGAGCTCGAGGAGGGGGAGTTGACAGAGAAGCAGCTGAACCTGAAGACACACACTCTGGACAGGATTTCTTTTGCCAAAAAGCCACATGTTGAGCAGGTAAAACAGTGATTCACTGCATCATGCCATACACTTTGATTTTGAAATCTGCAAAATCTATGTCCACTATGTTCTCTGAAAATGAATCAGTAACATCTTTGCTGCTCTTTTCCATCTTTCAGATTTCCAGAGTGTTTCAGCTCAGGCCAGATGGGAAGCTGGAGCAGACTGTTTCCATGACAACAGACAAACAGCAAAAAATGACGCAGCACTTGCACATCATTTACTGTCGGTCCACTTGATCCAACAGGAAGGCGGGGTTCTTAATTCCCATTGAAGAATCTCTCTAGTTACACAAGTATGTTAAAAGGAAGGAGGGAGTCTGGATTGGGTGTTATGGTGTAGAAATTGTTAGCGCTGCTATTCTCTGAGCACCAATAAATACTATGCAACTAAATGTGAATTGTGTTGATTCTTGTTTTGTCTACATGTTTGGGCTGTAAAGCTTATAAAGCACTGATTAATAATACAGTAAGAAGTCCTTGTGTCTTTACTGGAGATGATTATCTATGTTTTGACTGGGTGGAGTTTGAGTTGTGCTTTTATTTTTTAAATTTGGTGACATGAATTCTAAGTTATATTTTCAACTACTTAAAATAAGCACAAGCTTCCATCACTCTTTCAGGTGAACATTATGATACAAATGAAATGAGTCAAAACATCAAACTCAATTCAAAGCTGGCATTAACTTCCATGAATTTCAATCACATGCTGACCACGTCAAGTACAGGTCTGAACGCACCAAATCCGGTCCCACATATAATCACACAAACCACAATCACAGGTGGTTTGGGGGCCACATTCAATGTAATGTGTCCAGACAATAATTGAATTCTCGCCAGCGCTGCAATATCATAGTATAGATAACTTGTTTTTTTGAAGGATAAACGTCTCAAAATCTTATCTCACAATTACAGCAAGAGTCATGTTTATTGGACTGGAAATTGGGACAGGTAATAGAACTGAGATCAGCACCACATAAACCTCCTTGGTGGAGGTCAATTATATTCTGGGTTTCAGATACCATCACACTGGTCCTGTATCAGGATTCTTTGCTCTGAGAGAGAGTCTGGCAATTCTTGCTGAGCGGGTAAATGACAGACATTTTGTTTGTTAGGCTACAACATGCACATAAATATTTAACATGAACTTGTCATTTTTGTTTTGAATACATTAGCAGGAAAAATAGTTCAATTCAACACTATTTTCAAAGTGAATTTGGCACTAATGTGTCAATTATTTACCTTACCTAAAATGTACGGTTATCAGTCGGGTGTTTTCATAGCGGTCAGAATCGTGCTGCTGAGTCACTGTGGTCTCTGATGCACTGCTCTTTTCAATAGGTGATGAGGATTGGATTGATGGGATACGAGAAGACGAACGACGACATGGTACTGCACGCTCTGGAAGACGCTCTCAAGAACTGCAAAAAGAACAAAGCCTAAGAGAGCAAATTCCTCCACCTGCAGGGCAACTGGAGAAATGCACATGTTAGTGTAAAGCAGGTGTGCTTTTGACCTACAAACATTTTATAAAACACATACCATGCTTTTAGGGTAGTCGGCTGAATGACAACATAATAAACTCCATGAAGGAGCATCCAGCAGGTGCTGATCTACAGTTTCCCTTGTATAAAAAACAGTGTTGTTTGAGTGGTGAGTGCACTGAATAATGTCAATAAAGTGTGCTTTATGTTATCAATCATAAACATATATGGACAGTATAATCAATGAATGCAAATAAACACAAATATTACTCAATGGACCATAACTACATTTCCCACAATTCACCTCTGTGGTCCTTCCTGTATAAATAGACGTCACATCGACACCTGTCACAAACAGACTAATTAAAAGCTTGTGTTTGAAATCCAGATTTCCTCCTCGTCAAAATTGGAATGGCGTGTCCTGTCACTCAAACAGGTGGGTTCATGGTTTACTGTCATTTTCTAACTGCTAAATATTGACTTTGTTTGCTTGCTCACTGTCTACAATGTTGTGTTAACATACACGTGATTCCGTTTCGTATAAATATGCTTTTAACAAAACAATTAAGTTGAAATATTAAAACGTTCCCAGTTGTGTGTCGATTGTTTTACACTCTTGCTGACCGCGTGTGGTGCGTTCACGTTCCTCCACTTTAGCAAACTTTAGCTTCAGTGAAAGGAAACTAAAAAGCACACACACTGTTCGCATTTAGCTGTTTACACGAGGTCACCTTTACATCTAAAAAGAAACAAAAGTTCTTGTGTTTGTGAGCATAAAAAATGTGTAAGATCCCGTTTTCCAAACTAGTTTAATAGAAGAGTCAGTCACCTTTACATGTTTTGCTGAGACTTCTCCTTCCGGTTTTCATGCCGCCGCCACCACAGTAACCGTAGCATTACCGACCCCTAGTGGTTAAATAAAGGCGTGCAAATACAGAAATAGGAAGTACTCTTGTGTTGGTTGGGGTTTTCATAGTAATTAGGATTGGACAACTATTATACTTCTATAACTAGACCAAAATGCGTGAACATAATGTTTATTTATAATCACAAAAAAACCCCGAATAAATACAGTTGGAAGAGAGGAACAGTGTTGAATGCTTAAAATGTTTTGAAATATTTTCAATGACCACCATTTTGTGGCCTCTACCACAGAGGAGGTGTCAAGAACTCCTTTTTGTTGCTGTAGTTTTACTCTGGCAGCTACCTTGGTGTCATAGATATTTATTAACTCTACTCCGATATTATCAGGAAACTGTCCGTGATGTACAGTCATTTTTAATACCTTGATACTAATTGGTTTGAAAAAAATCAGTAGTTTCACCTGCCACAACCTCCTGTGATCCATGATCTTGCTTTTTCATGTTTATGTGTTTGTTTTACCACTGGCAGCATTGAATTCAGCCCTCCTCCCTTTGGACTGGCTTCTGGGCACATGGGAGTCTGATGAGCATGGGGAAGGCAGCTTTCCAACCATCAACCCTTTCCGCTACACAGAGACTCTGCAGTTCAGCCATGTGGGACAACCAGTCATCAACTTCATGTAGGACACTTTGTCACTGAAAACAAACACAATGTCATTTTCCCTGAGAGGCAGTGGTGTGTTCACGTTCCTCCACTTTAGCCAACTTTAGTGGGCATGTGTGGTTTTTGAATCATTTTTGGCTCAAGGCCTGGGCTGTTGAAGTTTCCCTGTGCAGGAGACAAAACCTGGTCATATCTTGTACTTGCTGTGTCGTCCCTCCTGAACTGAATTACAGCAGAACGGTATAAATCCCTGCCTTCAAGCACTAGAAATATTGCCCCTAAAACAAGGGGAAGGTTAGATTTTCACCTGTTGAAACTTTTTTTCAATACAATTAGTAAAATACTGGAAACTTCTGAAATGTAATAATGGCCTGTATGTTTAAGCCTCTGAATGACTTAATTTCTTCTATGATGGTCATTTTTGACATGAGATTAAGGCCCATACCTTCCTTTCAGACACAGCCTTGTTGTCTGATTGGTTGTTTCTGCCTCAAAATGTCTTGATTTCATTAATAATGGTTGATTTAACTCACAGATTATGGTCCACTCAGTCATTTTGCCTGTTTAAATCCTATAAAGGTCCAATTCAAACTAAATGAGTAATAGAAGGCCTCTCTGTATGTTGACAGACTTGTTCTGTGTTGACAGGTCTGATGCCTTCCATGCAGAGTCAAAAAAGCCTCTGCACAGAGAGTGTGGCTTCATTCGAATGCAGCCGGAAACCAACAAAGTGGCGTTTATCATTGCACAAGACTCGGGTACTTTGTCACCTTGATATTGGGTTTGTTTCTAAAGGAAAGCATTGTACTTGGGCTCCCCACAAGATGCGTGATTGTGTAGCGAAACACATGAACATGTTGACTGCAGAGTCTTGTCTTATTCAGGCCTGGTGGAGCTCGAGGAGGGGGAGTTGACAGAGAAGCAGCTGAACCTGAAGACACACACTCTGGACAGGATTTCTTTTGCCAAAAAGCCACATGTTGAGCAGGTAAAACAGTGATTCACTGCATCATGCCATACACTTTGATTTTGAAATCTGCAAAATCTATGTCCACTATGTTCTCTGAAAATGAATCAGTAACATCTTTGCTGCTCTTTTCCATCTTTCAGATTTCCAGAGTGTTTCAGCTCAGGCCAGATGGGAAGCTGGAGCAGACTGTTTCCATGACAACAGACAAACAGCAAAAAATGACGCAGCACTTGCACATCATTTACTGTCGGTCCACTTGATCCAACAGGAAGGCGGGGTTCTTAATTCCCATTGAAGAATCTCTCTAGTTACACAAGTATGTTAAAAGGAAGGAGGGAGTCTGGATTGGGTGTTATGGTGTAGAAATTGTTAGCGCTGCTATTCTCTGAGCACCAATAAATACTATGCAACTAAATGTGAATTGTGTTGATTCTTGTTTTGTCTACATGTTTGGGCTGTAAAGCTTATAAAGCACTGATTAATAATACAGTAAGAAGTCCTTGTGTCTTTACTGGAGATGATTATCTATGTTTTGACTGGGTGGAGTTTGAGTTGTGCTTTTATTTTTTAAATTTGGTGACATGAATTCTAAGTTATATTTTCAACTACTTAAAATAAGCACAAGCTTCCATCACTCTTTCAGGTGAACATTATGATACAAATGAAATGAGTCAAAACATCAAACTCAATTCAAAGCTGGCGTTAACTTCCATGAATTTCAATCACATGCTGACCACGTCAAGTACAGGTCTGAACGCACCAAATCCGGTCCCACATATAATCACACAAACCACAATCACAGGTGGTTTGGGGGCCACATTCAATGTAATGTGTCCAGACAATAATTGAATTCTCGCCAGCGCTGCAATATCATAGTATACATAACTTGTTTTTTTGAAGGATAAACGTCTCAAAATCTTATCTCACAATTACAGCAAGAGTCATGTTTATTGGACTGGAAATTGGGACAGGTAATAGAACTGAGATCAGCACCACATAAACCTCCTTGGTGGAGGTCAATTATATTCTGGGTTTCAGATACCATCACACTGGTCCTGTATCAGGATTCTTTGCTCTGAGAGAGAGTCTGGCAATTCTTGCTGAGCGGGTAAATGACAGACATTTTGTTTGTTAGGCTACAACATGCACATAAATATTTAACATGAACTTGTCATTTTTGTTTTGAATACATTAGCAGGAAAAATAGTTCAATTCAACACTATTTTCAAAGTGAATTTGGCACTAATGTGTCAATTATTTACCTTACCTAAAATGTACGGTTATCAGTCGGGTGTTTTCATAGCGGTCAGAATCGTGCTGCTGAGTCACTGTGGTCTCTGATGCACTGCTCTTTTCAATAGGTGATGAGGATTGGATTGATGGGATACGAGAAGACGAACGACGACATGGTACTGCACGCTCTGGAAGACGCTCTCAAGAACTGCAAAAAGAACAAAGCCTAAGAGAGCAAATTCCTCCACCTGCAGGGCAACTGGAGAAATGCACATGTTAGTGTAAAGCAGGTGTGCTTTTGACCTACAAACATTTTATAAAACACATACCATGCTTTTAGGGTAGTCGGCTGAATGACAACATAATAAACTCCATGAAGGAGCATCCAGCAGGTGCTGATCTACAGTTTCCCTTGTATAAAAAACAGTGTTGTTTGAGTGGTGAGTGCACTGAATAATGTCAATAAAGTGTGCTTTATGTTATCAATCATAAACATATATGGACAGTATAATCAATGAATGCAAATAAACACAAATATTACTCAATGGACCATAACTACATTTCCCACAATTCACCTCTGTGGTCCTTCCTGTATAAATAGACGTCACATCGACACCTGTCACAAACAGACTAATTAAAAGCTTGTGTTTGAAATCCAGATTTCCTCCTCGTCAAAATTGGAATGGCGTGTCCTGTCACTCAAACAGGTGGGTTCATGGTTTACTGTCATTTTCTAACTGCTAAATATTGACTTTGTTTGCTTGCTCACTGTCTACAATGTTGTGTTAACATACACGTGATTCCGTTTCGTATAAATATGCTTTTAACAAAACAATTAAGTTGAAATATTAAAACGTTCCCAGTTGTGTGTCGATTGTTTTACACTCTTGCTGACCGCGTGTGGTGCGTTCACGTTCCTCCACTTTAGCAAACTTTAGCTTCAGTGAAAGGAAACTAAAAAGCACACACACTGTTCGCATTTAGCTGTTTACACGAGGTCACCTTTACATCTAAAAAGAAACAAAAGTTCTTGTGTTTGTGAGCATAAAAAATGTGTAAGATCCCGTTTTCCAAACTAGTTTAATAGAAGAGTCAGTCACCTTTACATGTTTTGCTGAGACTTCTCCTTCCGGTTTTCATGCCGCCGCCACCACAGTAACCGTAGCATTACCGACCCCTAGTGGTTAAATAAAGGCGTGCAAATACAGAAATAGGAAGTACTCTTGTGTTGGTTGGGGTTTTCATAGTAATTAGGATTGGACAACTATTATACTTCTATAACTAGACCAAAATGCGTGAACATAATGTTTATTTATAATCACAAAAAAACCCCGAATAAATACAGTTGGAAGAGAGGAACAGTGTTGAATGCTTAAAATGTTTTGAAATATTTTCAATGACCACCATTTTGTGGCCTCTACCACAGAGGAGGTGTCAAGAACTCCTTTTTGTTGCTGTAGTTTTACTCTGGCAGCTACCTTGGTGTCATAGATATTTATTAACTCTACTCCGATATTATCAGGAAACTGTCCGTGATGTACAGTCATTTTTAATACCTTGATACTAATTGGTTTGAAAAAAATCAGTAGTTTCACCTGCCACAACCTCCTGTGATCCATGATCTTGCTTTTTCATGTTTATGTGTTTGTTTTACCACTGGCAGCATTGAATTCAGCCCTCCTCCCTTTGGACTGGCTTCTGGGCACATGGGAGTCTGATGAGCATGGGGAAGGCAGCTTTCCAACCATCAACCCTTTCCGCTACACAGAGACTCTGCAGTTCAGCCATGTGGGACAACCAGTCATCAACTTCATGTAGGACACTTTGTCACTGAAAACAAACACAATGTCATTTTCCCTGAGAGGCAGTGGTGTGTTCACGTTCCTCCACTTTAGCCAACTTTAGTGGGCATGTGTGGTTTTTGAATCATTTTTGGCTCAAGGCCTGGGCTGTTGAAGTTTCCCTGTGCAGGAGACAAAACCTGGTCATATCTTGTACTTGCTGTGTCGTCCCTCCTGAACTGAATTACAGCAGAACGGTATAAATCCCTGCCTTCAAGCACTAGAAATATTGCCCCTAAAACAAGGGGAAGGTTAGATTTTCACCTGTTGAAACTTTTTTTCAATACAATTAGTAAAATACTGGAAACTTCTGAAATGTAATAATGGCCTGTATGTTTAAGCCTCTGAATGACTTAATTTCTTCTATGATGGTCATTTTTGACATGAGATTAAGGCCCATACCTTCCTTTCAGACACAGCCTTGTTGTCTGATTGGTTGTTTCTGCCTCAAAATGTCTTGATTTCATTAATAATGGTTGATTTAACTCACAGATTATGGTCCACTCAGTCATTTTGCCTGTTTAAATCCTATAAAGGTCCAATTCAAACTAAATGAGTAATAGAAGGCCTCTCTGTATGTTGACAGACTTGTTCTGTGTTGACAGGTCTGATGCCTTCCATGCAGAGTCAAAAAAGCCTCTGCACAGAGAGTGTGGCTTCATTCGAATGCAGCCGGAAACCAACAAAGTGGCGTTTATCATTGCACAAGACTCGGGTACTTTGTCACCTTGATATTGGGTTTGTTTCTAAAGGAAAGCATTGTACTTGGGCTCCCCACAAGATGCGTGATTGTGTAGCGAAACACATGAACATGTTGACTGCAGAGTCTTGTCTTATTCAGGCCTGGTGGAGCTCGAGGAGGGGGAGTTGACAGAGAAGCAGCTGAACCTGAAGACACACACTCTGGACAGGATTTCTTTTGCCAAAAAGCCACATGTTGAGCAGGTAAAACAGTGATTCACTGCATCATGCCATACACTTTGATTTTGAAATCTGCAAAATCTATGTCCACTATGTTCTCTGAAAATGAATCAGTAACATCTTTGCTGCTCTTTTCCATCTTTCAGATTTCCAGAGTGTTTCAGCTCAGGCCAGATGGGAAGCTGGAGCAGACTGTTTCCATGACAACAGACAAACAGCAAAAAATGACGCAGCACTTGCACATCATTTACTGTCGGTCCACTTGATCCAACAGGAAGGCGGGGTTCTTAATTCCCATTGAAGAATCTCTCTAGTTACACAAGTATGTTAAAAGGAAGGAGGGAGTCTGGATTGGGTGTTATGGTGTAGAAATTGTTAGCGCTGCTATTCTCTGAGCACCAATAAATACTATGCAACTAAATGTGAATTGTGTTGATTCTTGTTTTGTCTACATGTTTGGGCTGTAAAGCTTATAAAGCACTGATTAATAATACAGTAAGAAGTCCTTGTGTCTTTACTGGAGATGATTATCTATGTTTTGACTGGGTGGAGTTTGAGTTGTGCTTTTATTTTTTAAATTTGGTGACATGAATTCTAAGTTATATTTTCAACTACTTAAAATAAGCACAAGCTTCCATCACTCTTTCAGGTGAACATTATGATACAAATGAAATGAGTCAAAACATCAAACTCAATTCAAAGCTGGCGTTAACTTCCATGAATTTCAATCACATGCTGACCACGTCAAGTACAGGTCTGAACGCACCAAATCCGGTCCCACATATAATCACACAAACCACAATCACAGGTGGTTTGGGGGCCACATTCAATGTAATGTGTCCAGACAATAATTGAATTCTCGCCAGCGCTGCAATATCATAGTATACATAACTTGTTTTTTTGAAGGATAAACGTCTCAAAATCTTATCTCACAATTACAGCAAGAGTCATGTTTATTGGACTGGAAATTGGGACAGGTAATAGAACTGAGATCAGCACCACATAAACCTCCTTGGTGGAGGTCAATTATATTCTGGGTTTCAGATACCATCACACTGGTCCTGTATCAGGATTCTTTGCTCTGAGAGAGAGTCTGGCAATTCTTGCTGAGCGGGTAAATGACAGACATTTTGTTTGTTAGGCTACAACATGCACATAAATATTTAACATGAACTTGTCATTTTTGTTTTGAATACATTAGCAGGAAAAATAGTTCAATTCAACACTATTTTCAAAGTGAATTTGGCACTAATGTGTCAATTATTTACCTTACCTAAAATGTACGGTTATCAGTCGGGTGTTTTCATAGCGGTCAGAATCGTGCTGCTGAGTCACTGTGGTCTCTGATGCACTGCTCTTTTCAATAGGTGATGAGGATTGGATTGATGGGATACGAGAAGACGAACGACGACATGGTACTGCACGCTCTGGAAGACGCTCTCAAGAACTGCAAAAAGAACAAAGCCTAAGAGAGCAAATTCCTCCACCTGCAGGGCAACTGGAGAAATGCACATGTTAGTGTAAAGCAGGTGTGCTTTTGACCTACAAACATTTTATAAAACACATACCATGCTTTTAGGGTAGTCGGCTGAATGACAACATAATAAACTCCATGAAGGAGCATCCAGCAGGTGCTGATCTACAGTTTCCCTTGTATAAAAAACAGTGTTGTTTGAGTGGTGAGTGCACTGAATAATGTCAATAAAGTGTGCTTTATGTTATCAATCATAAACATATATGGACAGTATAATCAATGAATGCAAATAAACACAAATATTACTCAATGGACCATAACTACATTTCCCACAATTCACCTCTGTGGTCCTTCCTGTATAAATAGACGTCACATCGACACCTGTCACAAACAGACTAATTAAAAGCTTGTGTTTGAAATCCAGATTTCCTCCTCGTCAAAATTGGAATGGCGTGTCCTGTCACTCAAACAGGTGGGTTCATGGTTTACTGTCATTTTCTAACTGCTAAATATTGACTTTGTTTGCTTGCTCACTGTCTACAATGTTGTGTTAACATACACGTGATTCCGTTTCGTATAAATATGCTTTTAACAAAACAATTAAGTTGAAATATTAAAACGTTCCCAGTTGTGTGTCGATTGTTTTACACTCTTGCTGACCGCGTGTGGTGCGTTCACGTTCCTCCACTTTAGCAAACTTTAGCTTCAGTGAAAGGAAACTAAAAAGCACACACACTGTTCGCATTTAGCTGTTTACACGAGGTCACCTTTACATCTAAAAAGAAACAAAAGTTCTTGTGTTTGTGAGCATAAAAAATGTGTAAGATCCCGTTTTCCAAACTAGTTTAATAGAAGAGTCAGTCACCTTTACATGTTTTGCTGAGACTTCTCCTTCCGGTTTTCATGCCGCCGCCACCACAGTAACCGTAGCATTACCGACCCCTAGTGGTTAAATAAAGGCGTGCAAATACAGAAATAGGAAGTACTCTTGTGTTGGTTGGGGTTTTCATAGTAATTAGGATTGGACAACTATTATACTTCTATAACTAGACCAAAATGCGTGAACATAATGTTTATTTATAATCACAAAAAAACCCCGAATAAATACAGTTGGAAGAGAGGAACAGTGTTGAATGCTTAAAATGTTTTGAAATATTTTCAATGACCACCATTTTGTGGCCTCTACCACAGAGGAGGTGTCAAGAACTCCTTTTTGTTGCTGTAGTTTTACTCTGGCAGCTACCTTGGTGTCATAGATATTTATTAACTCTACTCCGATATTATCAGGAAACTGTCCGTGATGTACAGTCATTTTTAATACCTTGATACTAATTGGTTTGAAAAAAATCAGTAGTTTCACCTGCCACAACCTCCTGTGATCCATGATCTTGCTTTTTCATGTTTATGTGTTTGTTTTACCACTGGCAGCATTGAATTCAGCCCTCCTCCCTTTGGACTGGCTTCTGGGCACATGGGAGTCTGATGAGCATGGGGAAGGCAGCTTTCCAACCATCAACCCTTTCCGCTACACAGAGACTCTGCAGTTCAGCCATGTGGGACAACCAGTCATCAACTTCATGTAGGACACTTTGTCACTGAAAACAAACACAATGTCATTTTCCCTGAGAGGCAGTGGTGTGTTCACGTTCCTCCACTTTAGCCAACTTTAGTGGGCATGTGTGGTTTTTGAATCATTTTTGGCTCAAGGCCTGGGCTGTTGAAGTTTCCCTGTGCAGGAGACAAAACCTGGTCATATCTTGTACTTGCTGTGTCGTCCCTCCTGAACTGAATTACAGCAGAACGGTATAAATCCCTGCCTTCAAGCACTAGAAATATTGCCCCTAAAACAAGGGGAAGGTTAGATTTTCACCTGTTGAAACTTTTTTTCAATACAATTAGTAAAATACTGGAAACTTCTGAAATGTAATAATGGCCTGTATGTTTAAGCCTCTGAATGACTTAATTTCTTCTATGATGGTCATTTTTGACATGAGATTAAGGCCCATACCTTCCTTTCAGACACAGCCTTGTTGTCTGATTGGTTGTTTCTGCCTCAAAATGTCTTGATTTCATTAATAATGGTTGATTTAACTCACAGATTATGGTCCACTCAGTCATTTTGCCTGTTTAAATCCTATAAAGGTCCAATTCAAACTAAATGAGTAATAGAAGGCCTCTCTGTATGTTGACAGACTTGTTCTGTGTTGACAGGTCTGATGCCTTCCATGCAGAGTCAAAAAAGCCTCTGCACAGAGAGTGTGGCTTCATTCGAATGCAGCCGGAAACCAACAAAGTGGCGTTTATCATTGCACAAGACTCGGGTACTTTGTCACCTTGATATTGGGTTTGTTTCTAAAGGAAAGCATTGTACTTGGGCTCCCCACAAGATGCGTGATTGTGTAGCGAAACACATGAACATGTTGACTGCAGAGTCTTGTCTTATTCAGGCCTGGTGGAGCTCGAGGAGGGGGAGTTGACAGAGAAGCAGCTGAACCTGAAGACACACACTCTGGACAGGATTTCTTTTGCCAAAAAGCCACATGTTGAGCAGGTAAAACAGTGATTCACTGCATCATGCCATACACTTTGATTTTGAAATCTGCAAAATCTATGTCCACTATGTTCTCTGAAAATGAATCAGTAACATCTTTGCTGCTCTTTTCCATCTTTCAGATTTCCAGAGTGTTTCAGCTCAGGCCAGATGGGAAGCTGGAGCAGACTGTTTCCATGACAACAGACAAACAGCAAAAAATGACGCAGCACTTGCACATCATTTACTGTCGGTCCACTTGATCCAACAAGAAGACGGGCTTCTTAATTCCCATTGAAGAATCTCTCCAGTTACACAAGTATATCATTCATTAACATGATGGAGTCTGGTTCAGTGACGAGCTGCTATTCTCTGAGCACCAATAAATACTATGCAATTAAATGGGAGTTGTGTTGATTCTTGTTTTGTCTACATGTTTGCGCTGTAAAGCTTATAAAGCACTTATAAAAATATGGTAAGAAGTCTTTACTGGGTTTGTTTTGAGTGGGCTGAGTTTGAGTTGTGCTTTTATTTGTAGATTTGGTGACGTGAATTCTAAAATTGAAACTTTGTTTACGCCACATACTTTAGTTTGTTGGACGACGCTGAACTTCAAAGTTGTAGTAGCGCATGCTAATAACTAAATTACAATAAACAACCATATTTTAACTTTAACGACACTAAATATTTATGGAGTGTGTTTCGAGATCAATAGTTGGAACAGTGCATTGGGTACGATGTTCACCACCATTTCAAACACACTGATCAGGTACCACTAAACAGCTACACCATTTTATTTGAAAAGATTTTTCATGTACACATGTATGGTCAGTGTAATCAATGAATGCAAATAAACACAAATCTTAATCTGTGCCATAACTACATCTCCCATAATTCACCTCTGTGGACCTTCCTGTATAAATAGACGTCACATCGACACCTGTCACAAACGGACTAATTAAAAGCTTGTGTTTGAAATCCAGATTTCCTCCTCGTCAAAATTGGAATGGCGTGTCCTGTCACTCAAACAGGTGGGTTCATGGTTCACTGTCATTTTCTAACTGCTAAATATTGACTTTGTTTGCACGCTCACTGTCTACAATGTCGTGTTAACAGCAAACACGTGATAATGTTTATTATAAAGAGGCTTTTAACAAAACAATGAATGATAAATGTGTTCCCAGGTGTGTGTAGTTTGTTTTACACTCTTGCTGACTCCGTGTGGTGCGTTCACGTTCCTTCACTTTAGCGTCAGTGAAAGGAAACTGAAAGCAAACACCGTTCGCATTTAGTTTACACGAGGTCACCTTTACATCTAAAAAAGAAAGAAACTTATGTCTGCGACCATAAAAAGTGCGTAAGAAAACTGTTCTCCCAACTAGTTTAAAAGAAGAGTCAGTCACCTTCACATGTTTTGCTGAGACTTGGTTTTCATGCCGCCGCCACCACAGTAACCGTAGCATTACCGACCCCTAGTGGTTAAATGACAGACGTGCAAAGTTCTGCAGAAATCGGAAGTATTCTTATGTCGTTTGGGGTTTTTATAGTAATAAGGATTGGACAACTATTAAACTACTATAACTAGACCAAAATACATGAACATAATGTTTATGTAATGCACAAAGTCACTTTGAGATACAACATTTATCATAATTTACCTTAGATTTGTGAAATGTTTCTTGTTTAACAACTGTTTGTTTTCTGTTCATCATCTGACATTTATCATGATAATTAATGATTCAACAACTGATTTGTTTCTCCCAAATAGAGATACAAGGACTTGAAAAGGCAAGGCTAATGTATATGTATTATTCACTGCACTTTGTATAAATATAACAAGCATACACAAAGAATAATAATTTTAAAAAACGTAAAAAAAACCAAATGCAGTTGGAAGAGAGGAACAGTGATGAATGCTTAAAATGTTTTGAAATATTTAAAATATATTCAATAACCACCATTTTGTGACCTCTACCACAGATCATTTTTAATACCTTGATACTAATTGGTTTGAACAAAATCCGTAGTTTCACCTTCCACAACCTCCTGTGATCCATGGTCTTGCTTTTTCATGTTTGTGTGTTTGTTTTACCACTGGCAGCATTGAATTCAGCCCTCCTCCCTTTGGACTGGCTTCTGGGCACATGGGAGTCTGATGAGCATGGGGAAGGCAGCTTTCCAACCATCAACCCTTTCCGCTACACAGAGACTCTGCAGTTCAGCCATGTGGGACAACCAGTCATCAACTTCATGTAGGACACTTTGTCACTGAAAACAAACACAATGTCATTTTCCCGGAGAGGCAGTGTCCCCTGTGGGCACAAGTGGTTTTTAAATCATTTTGGCTCAAGATTTAAAGTATTCAGTTTCTTCAAATGTCCTTCAGTTTAATTGACTCTGGGCCTGATTTATGGCAGCTCTACATACAAAGACACAACAGGCATTCAAGGCAGCAGAGTGAGAATAAAAGAAGCATCATTATCCTAATTATGTGACAATGCGCCACAACGTTGCTTTAGTAACGAGGAGAAAACGTAAAACCTGTTTCACTTCTTATCACACCCAACAGTGGTGCTGGGTGTGACCAGACATGACTTCGCCTACAGGGTTATTAAGTATGTTAAACCAGTAAGGGTTCATAGGTCCTATCTTGTGGCTGAGTTGTTAAATTTGACTCAAAATTATTTGATGACCTTCGTGACCATTGTATTTCACAGATTATATCCCACCAAGTTGCCCTTAACTGTTGATAAACCTGTTAGTGATTATAGCACCTGTTTTTAGCTAAAACGTTGCATCTGCCTTAAAATGACATGCTTTTATCGACAAGAGTTACTGTGACAATTTACAACCCAGTTCGGCCCTGTATGTGTAGAAATGCCTGTAAAGGGCCAATACAAACATTTAGTATTCGTTTCTGTCTCAAAATGTCTTGATTTCATTCAGAAAGATTATATTTCACAGATTAAGGCAAATCCCTTCTATTTTACCAGTTAAAAAAACACAGTAAAATACAGATTTTCACTTGCTAAATCAGTGAGTGATCATTTACGAGGGTTACATTTTCACCTGTTGGTACTCTTATAAAGGACCAATACAAGCAATAAAATGCAGGTAAATTCTGCAAAGTAATAATAGCCTGTATATTTAAGCCTCTGAATGACTTTCTGCCATGATGGTCATTTTTGACTTGAGATTAAAGCCCACGCCTTCCTATCAGACAGCCTTGTTGTCTGATTGGTTGTTTCTGCCTCAAAATGTATTGGTTACAGTAATAATATTAATAATAAAATCCTTTAAAGGTCCAATTCAAACTAAATGACTAATAGAAAAGCCTCTCTGTATGTTGACAGACTTGTTCTGTGTTGACAGGTTCAATGCCTTCCATGCAGAGTCTAAAAAGCCTCTGCACAGGGAGTGTGGCTTCATTCGAATGCAGCCGGAAACCAACAAAGTGGCGTTTATCATTGCACAAAACTCAGGTACTTACACTTTGTCACCTTGATATTAGGTTCATTCATGAAATAATCTTCATTATGTTTTGTTCGGACTGTATTCTCCATTATGTGTTATAACAGAAACATGATTGTGGGAAAAACATGCACAGGTCACACACACCCATACAGAGTCTTGTCTTATTCAGGCCTGGTGGAGATTGAGGAGGGGGAGTTGACTGAGAAGCAGCTGAACCTGAAGACACACACTCTGGACAGGATTTCTTTTGCCAAAAAGCCACATGTTCAGCAGGTAAACAGTGATTTACTGCATCATGCCATACACTTAATTCGAAATCTGTCCACAATGTTCTCTGAACATTGATCAGATTTAATCAGTAACATCTTTGCTGCTCTTTTCCATCTTTCAGATTTCCAGAGTGTTTCAGCTCAGGCCAGATGGGAAGCTGGAGCAGACCGTTTCCATGACAACAGACAACCAGCCACTAATGACGCAGCACTTGCACATCATTTACTGTCGGTCAACTTGACCCAGTAAGAAGGCGGGCTTCTTAAACATAGAAATGCTGCTCTTCTGTGCTAAGTAATCCTTGATCAATAATCCCATTGAAGCATCTGTCAATTTACAAGTATATCATTCATGGTTTGGGTGTTATGGTGTAGAATTGTTTGACCCACTACTAAATCTAAATTTATTGTGTTTAGGTTCTAGTATGAATTATTTATCATATTTTCACTGGTTGGTTACTGGTCTCACTTAAAAAGCACTATGCTCAGTGAAGAGCTGCTGTTCTCTAAGCACCAATAAATACTATGCAACTATGTGAGTTGTGTTGATCCGTCTTTTGTCTACATGTTTGGGCTGTAAAGCTTATAAAGCACTGATAAAACATAAATACAGTAAGAAGTCCTTGTGTCTTTACTGGAGTTGATTTACGGAGGTCTGTTCTCCCCGAGTGCTATTCTAGTTTATAGATTTGGTGACATGAATTCTAAGTTGTATTTTCACCTACTTAAAAAGATCCTTAAAGCGTTGCCCCAATTCTTCCCTGTTTCAGTTTGGCTCGTCTTAGAAATAGCATGGTCTTCAGTGACTTGCAATATTCGTTCATGTTTTTCCCCCAATGAGTACGTCTACTGGATTATGTATTTCACTAATGCTTTATAGTGTCAAAGTGCAATAAAGTTCACAAGGTTCTTAAACTCAAGGTTTTTACTGATTGATTCAAAGGGATACATACTTTAAATGTGTGAAGATTTAAGTTTATTGTGGATTAAAAAAAAAAAAAAAAAAAAAGAATTCAGACAAACTTGTAAATTAACACTTTGAAAGTGACAACTATCATGTACAAATCACACAATCATCCTGAAGAGCTGTGGAATCAGCTCTTTTCATACTGCAGTGGTCATAGTCAGCATAAAAAAATAAAATCATAAATAGACTATTTACAGATTTAAAAGGAAATCAGTACAAACCAGAATCTGTGCCGTCACTACACATCATTCCTCTGTCCTCAAGTTCTTTGGTCAAAAATGAGCACAAAACCCAACATCGTCTGATCAATCTAGTCTAAAACTGGTGCAAAAGCTTAATCAATCATAGGATTTTGGGTCAGATTAAGGAAACATCTGTAAATACAAAGATTAAACCCATTAAGTGTCAGCAGTTAATATCCCCAGATATTTCTCTTCCGAGTGATACACCTTTGCTTCAACATGTGACACCTGACTCAGAGAATTCAGAGACCCAGCCAGCTGAGCGTTCATTCTTTCATCACAAACAAAGCTTCCATCACGAGTCAAAAAAATCAAACCCAATTCAAAGCTCGTCTCTACATCCGTAAATTTCGATCACATGCCGACCACGTCAAGTACAGGTCTGAACGCACCAAATCCGTACCCACATCGAATCACACAAACCACAATCACAGGTGGTTTGGGGGCCACATTTAACCCAACAAGTGTCCATACAGTAACTGAATTGTAGTCAGCGCTGCAATATCAGCACTGATCAACACATAACTTGTTTTTTCAAAGGATAAAAGTCTCAAAATCTCATAATCACATAATTACAGCAGCGATTTACGTCCCTTATTTTCCTCCCCCTCTACCTGTCACTCACACAGACACAAAGTTACAGACTCACACAGACAACGGAAACCTTTGTGCAGTCAGAATTATGACATCACCGGTAACGCAAAATTCACTCACTCAGGAGTCACAGAGGACGCATTCCGGATGCAGTTTAAGGCCAGGAGTGAAGTGTTTTGTGCCGTTTGTATGTGAACAGATTTCACAGGACTGATGTCGCTACCAGGTCTGAAAGGAGCCACAGAAACAGCACTGGCAAAGCCCTGGTTTACTGTACTATTGTACGTGGTGTGAAAACATACAGCTGGAGTGAGGGAGTAATGTCTTTGCCTTGTATGCTCTTACACAGCATGGCGACAACTCTTTGGATGAAGGGTAATCACCTACAGGCTCATCTGATCCCCCCCCCCCCGAGGAAACACAAACATGATGCTAATAAAACACTTCCTGATGGCCCTTCAGCAACACACCGAGATCTGCTGGCAGGACCTTGTCCCCATCGTGTACAGTCACCACCACCACTCTGGCTTCCATAGAAAAGTATTTTCCTGTGAAACGATCACAAGGCGGCTCTCATGCTCAGTCTCAGCGGTTCATGGCTCCTTCATGATGTAGACATACACTGTAGAAAGGAAGTACTTCAGGGACTCGATGATGGAGGACAACCAGTGCTGTTCAGGGGTGAGATCTTTCTTCACCACACACTTTGTGATGTCCACCTGAAAAATAATTAGACAGTTCAATTCAAAACCCATTTAACAGACTTGAAGAACTACAAAGGTATGTGCTTTCATTGACGATTGATGATGTTTGGTGTATTATATTTGCTATGTTTTGTTTATACTGTCACATCTGTGCCTGTTCTCTTTCTCTATGCCATGTTTGTATGTTTTCAATATCTTTAAATAATATATATATATTTTTTAAGTTCTTGGGGGTAAGTTTACCTCAAATCTTGAATTGACAGTTCTTTTTTTGCGGTTGTCCTTTCACTTCTATTACAAGATATTGAAAACATACAAACATATACATATATATACACATATATATATATATATATATATATATATATATATATAAAATATATAAAAAAAAATATATAGTATAAGACTATGGGTGTTTTCACACCTACAGCATTTGGTGGGCACCAAACGTGTTTGGTACCTTGGTTCGGTTCGTTTGCGTAGGTGTGAATGTAATCTCTGTACTTTGGTGCGCACCAAATCAACCAGTCCGAGACCTGCCTGAAGGGGTGGTCTCAGACCGCTTTATCTGTCCTACTTTGGCATGGTTATTTTTATACAGTGTTTGTCCAAATCTCCCCAAGAGAAAAAAAAAAACAGTGCTCATGCAACATCCATTAGAGAGAGGACTCAACACTTCCCCCACAGTGTTACTCATGCATCATGACGCCCAAAGCCATAACAAGCCAGCATCAGCATGTGCGGCAGCGATCGCTTACCCATCCTCCCCGCCTCTTCAGCCATGAAGCCAGGTACTTGCGGACAAACTGTCCCAGACTCTGCACTATGATGTGAACGTTGGTAGCACGTTCTTGTCTGACACAGTCCACTGCCAGAGCTCCTGCTACTGCATACATGGCCACCACCTTACCCCATGTTATACCTACAGGAAGAAAAAAACAGACAGAGACATTGCATCAGTTTATGGCTATTTGCACAACCAGTGCTGCTCGTCATTCACAAAGAACTGATTTGAGCTGAACTTTGCAGAATGATGTATGTGCAGAGGTCATTTCCTCTCTCCTCATCTTGAAAAATGTTGTCAATGCATTTAATACTCAACTGAAAACATTATCCAGCATTTATTTTGATCATCATATTGAGCCAGTTCCATAGATCCAGCCTCTCCTAATGTGAATATGCTTTTCATTTTCTATCATGATTGTAAGCCTTAATGCAAATATCTGCTCAATCAATCACATGACATCCACACAATGCACTTCAACATGTAGACATGATCAATACAACGTGCTCTAGTTCAAACTCATGAGAATGAGGAGGAAAGCTGATGAAAATGCGTATCTCCTGTGTATTTCATGCACAAACAGCCCAACAATTTGTTGAAAAAGAAAGCTCCAAAAGTGAAAATGTCCAGTGAGCAAAGATCATCTCTGAAGATGTAACAAGGCAAAAGTCCAAGTGTGGTGCATATCCTGCTTTCACAGTTTTTAAGAAACTAACAATATACACATCCAAAAGATGTAATATGCACAAGAGCAGTTGGGGACCGAATGGGAAACTGATAGGGTCAGTGAATCAAGAATGTGAAAGTGAAATACTGGGCATTTCATTTTCTACGATCCATCTAAAATATTAAATAATGTTGCTAATCTAAGTTACAGACTTGCGGTCCTGTATGCAGCAGTTGAAGGTTACATGCCTTGCTTCAGGGCATTTCCCAGTGGGAATGAGAGGGTGGGGACAGATAGGGCTGGGTATCTAACTTTGGTACTTTTGTGGTATTGACCAAACTTTGAACTTACTTTGTATCGTCTTATACAGAAAATGTGTCGTCATTCATTATCAAATCAGGTTCTACATCATCAGGACCAGGTTTTGATCTCCATGAGGTCTACGGCTCCCGACAAGGATTTGAGCTTCAAGTCTTCAAAGTGGCAGCGTTGAGTGACTAGAATCAATAAATTGTGTGACATTTCTGTGACCTGGTGTGTGGATGTGGAGCAGCTGGTGGACCTTGTACTGGAATAAAACTGTAAATACACTGTGCAGGTTAACAAACAGTGCATTTGTGTTAATGTGGCTGATAACAGGTCTTACTGCGTCATATGCCAGCTGTAAATTAAACAGGGCGAGGCTGCCTTCAGAATGTGGGTGAAATCTGACACACTTTCATACATGTACAGTTCAACAGAGTCAGAAAATGATGTTTGCCTTTACCATTTAAAAAAAAAAAAGGATTTTACATCCTCCTACTCCTAATCCAGTCTGAAAATGAGTGACATCCGGCCACCTGTACAGTTTCCAGGGCAGTGGGGATTGTTAGAACAACCGTCACTGATGCTGTGCAGAGTCTAATGGCATTAACCTCATTTAGGTTCGGCTCGCATTGTCACGGCTGCGATTCAAAGATAAGGAAAGGTTATAAGCAGATAGAGCTCTGGGCCAGCTTAAATAAGATAACTGTCCATGAAAGCTGTCAGAACACGTCACAACTCACTACCTATTGAGAAGCATGCTATGAATAGAGAGTGTGAAGGATAAAGCTGGAGGAGTGGAGGGTGGAAAGAGAGAGAATGCTAATTTTACTGATGGAGAGACGGCAATACAGATGGCCGGTTACCCTTTGCCAAAAAGAAATATGTGGATGGATTAGATTCGCTTACGGCTTTTGCATTCATGTATTTGGGAGCATGATAGCAAATACCATAAAAGCTGAAAGGATAGTTATAAAATAAATCCAGGACAGTAGAAATAACAAACTTGCATAATTTATTTCTATTTATAACCAGGCTTTGACTGGTCCCAGAAGGCAGGGGCAGCCTGGGTTCACCAGTTTGTTATTCTTTACAAGGAATCCCACGCTGTTTCCAAAAAAAAATGATACCCCCTTGACGTCAAAATAAGCGCCAGTTTAGTAACAACACAGGCATGAAAATGACATTTCACTTGTCTGATTTGATCTCTTTCATGTAACCATGCCAAATGCTACATGCTAGACCATTCAATCTATCCCAAAGGCTCATACAAAAGGGAAATTACTCTTTTTATTTATGTGCACAAAAAAATCTGTCACTGCTGCTTTTGATTAGTGTACAAAACAGAGTAGTTGTCAAGACGACCAGAAACAAGAGCCAACAGAAACATGTTCAAGACACAGACTGACAAAATGCTCCCAATCCTCTCTTAAGACCAAGATCAGAGTTGTTAAGGTCCATGTCACTGAAGAGCCAAATATGCATTAGCCTAATTCATACGAGACACTGCCCAAACATGTCACACGGCAAACGAGTGGATAGACTCCTCCAGGCTGTGCCATGCAACTTGGTTGGTCTTTCCATCTCTAAGACAAGGACGTGTTTTAATGTACAAAACTTTAGAGAGGAGTTCAGACCAGGTTGGTTTTCTTGCTTTCTTTCACCTTGTCAGTCGCCGTGTCAACTAAAGCACGCAATAAAGGTTTTTGTCCACAGCCCCTGGACAGGTGCTTGTAAAAGAATGCAAATTAACTGTGGGCCAAGTTCTTTATATCAAACACACTGACTCATTTAACATTATATGAAAACATTTTGATACAGCTGGTGATCTGTCCAGTGTCTCTTCTGCCAAATGTCAGCCAGGATTGCCTATATCTCCTTATATAGCTATGTAGTAGAACGCAAGATTACGTCAAAAAAAAGGAAAAGCCGAAATTCTTTTCTTTTTTTCTTCTTCTTTTTTTCTTTTAAAGGGCAAGTTTGGGCAAAAGACAGACAGAAATAGCCAAAACTAGTCAGAGGATATTACCCAACTTTTTCTAATAGCTTCACATCTGCATCCACAGTTGCATCATAATAAAATTTATTTCTAAAAAGTTGAGTGAAATATGGTTATGGAGTTAAACCGGTCTATACGAGTATATTTATATCAAGAGTAGTGTCTGCTGCCACAGTCCGACTTAATCATTCTCTCTAGTATCCAATATGGCTGCACAATACATAAACATGTTTACGATTATCCCAATATCAACGTATATATATATATATATATTGCAAAGACTGCTTGAACTGTGTTAAAATGTACATTCAGAGTCTGAATGTAAAACGAATGAATGCCACAAGAGTGTCAAAGCATAGACACTTTATAGATGTCGAAGTTACTCGTTTTAAAGTCTCACCCACTCTTTCTCAGTGGGGAACACTCTCAGCCAGCTGGCCCTGATTAATGCTCTAACAGTCATGTGCGACATGGAAGGGCAAATGGATGAACCGACACGTCAGGTTTCGAACACGCAACACACATCATCATTGACACCCTGGGGTTCTGAAGAGCCGTGTACCTGTTGCAAAGATTTCCGTCGCCACGCCGATAAAGGCATCCGAAACCATGTTCTCCATGGCAACAGAGATGCTGAGCTGCCGCGCCACGTTCCTGTACAAAGTGGGCTGTATACACTCCAGCTCGTCACCTAGGTAACAGAGGAAGTGAACAGGAGAAAATGAGAACCATCATCACCATTTACATCATACAAACTGAACCATTCAACTATATCTCTTACGCCTATAAATTGTATTGACATTTCTGCCTGATGATATGTAAATTAGAGCTGCAACTAACGATTATTTTCTCGGTTAATCGTTTGGTCCATAAAATGTCTGAAAATTTAAAAAAAAACTATGATCATGTTCTTGAATGTCTTGTTTTGTCCACAAACCAAAATGATTCAGTTTTAATGATTTCTTTGTTATGTGGAGCAAAGAAAATATTCACATTTAAGAAGCTAAAAATCTGAAATCTTGTTTTAACAATGAAAAAAAAGCTTCAAACCGATTATCAAAATAGTTGACTAGTTGATTCATTTAGTCATCGATTAATAGTTTCAGCTCTAAAGTAAAGGTTAACATTTGTTGTGTCTCACTCCCACTGCACTTGTACTAATGTGAATAAAAACACGGTGAGCAACATTCACGTCTCTGCTGATGTCCCTCAAGACTCTTGAGAATTTTAGCAGCTGTCTTAAGTGAATTCTGTCCTCCAGATATTATCACCTGGCTCAAGCTGTTCTCACACACAGACACTCATATTATCCTTTATCATTCAATCCAGGTTTATCAGAGCTTCAAATACAAAGTATAAATAACTACAGTGAGGCTACATGATTAAGACAAGTCTAAAGAGTTCACGTCAATAACTCAGTTAGCTCAGTCATCAGAGTCCTATTCCTTCAATTGTAGGAAAGTAGATTATAATCCAGGAACTCTGTTTTTTAGACCCAAGGCAAATGACTCAACTACTGACACAACTATCAGGTCACACTGGCTTTCAGCTGAAGACACACTAGACAAATAAGAATGCAGTGATTGCTTGAAAGCAATTAAACCATTAAATCAATCAGAGTTGGACCACAGTGTGTCATTTACAGTACACAGGATTGAACATTTAATCCTCATCTCAAAGTTTCTCCTCATTATAAGAGAGAATCCATCCTGAAGGATGTGTTAGTTATTTAATATTTATATATTTCTGAGCCCCCACCTTGTCTGTGTCTCTTTTTTGTTAAAGATCTGGAACATGGGGAGGGACACCACCTTTTAATTGCACTGATAATCTCCATTTGATGAAGATCAACATTCAACAGAAAACAAAGAGCTTCAAGGCCAGAGTGAAAATAAATGTTTATCATTGAAACCTTTGTCCAGCCTTTGCTTTATTGCAAAACTTCAATGAACAAACTTATATTCTTTATGAGGAAACACCAACACACTTGAGATGTTGCTGGGACAGTTTCTCCACTGTGACATTAAGTGACTATTACAGATGTTCAGGTTTCTCTTACCAAGACAGAGGAGCACTGTAGACACTTCAGAGAGTGCTGCATTCGAGGGAGCGAGGTTAAGTTCAGATTTGGACAATCCCAGCCCGTTCTGGTTGAGTCTGGACAAAATGTAGTCTCTGCACAAGGCTTTGGACTGGGATACCAGCTCCTTCTCAGTCAGAGAGCGGTCAAACACATCCAGGACCTCCGCAGCAAACACAGAAGACCTCCGCAGAACGTCCATGTCCTCCTGCCGAGGATCTGGGTCAGCGTTTAACGACCTCTTTGGATCCACTCAGTCTCAGTGTCTGTCTTTTTCCCAGCAGGAGCTAAGTTTCGAGGTGGAGACAAAATGGCAGCAGTGAGGAAAGAAAACCTTTGAGGCACCTGGAGTTGCAACTGGTTAGATGTAAAGACATGGAATACACATTTTTACACCCCTAAAATGGTGTGGTCCTGTGCAGCCTTGGAAGTAAAGTAGGTGGGCCTCAGACAGGGATATACATGTATTATTTTACCAAATTAATTGAAAACATACATTCTTTATTCAGGGAAAACAAATATAAACTAAAATGCTTGAGGTCTAATGAAAATGTGATATTTTACATACATAAATATTTCATATTGTGTTTGTATGCAAATATAATGTCACAGTCACAGTTATTTTAATCAATATTGAGATTATAATCTTTATGGAATGATACGTTGCAAATGTTAGGTTCACACGTCTGTGTTGTGCTACAGTACATTCTTGCTAACTGGAATCTGGACGTGGGCCTGTGACAACTAGCACATACAACACAACTAGCACATACATCTTTAGCACATTTTAAACGAATGTGCGTGCAAACACAAGTAGACAGAGCAGTCTGAATCAGAGCAGAAACTTATATAATAAAATATAATGGAGGCGTTATTGTTGTGAGTCACACGGTGGGATAGTCAAGACATTGCTAAACATTCTGTGATTACGCAACAAACACTGATAGCACAAGATGACAAAGTACCGTTTCTGTTACAAAGGCAACACAACACCTACATGTTGATTTGAGGGTCATTTTTAACGTATTCATGTTTTTTTTCTGTTTGGATAAATGACTAATTGGTTGTCATTCAGTTTTGTTGAAAAGGCACTCTTACCTTCAAGATGAAAAAGCCCACATCCAGGCCTTCGATGTCTCAGGTATGAGCGGCGTCCTCCGATAATTGACCTCCAATTAAAAGTTAATGACAGAACATTTCAAAGCAGCAGCTCTCTTTCTACCTCTGTGCGGTTTCCAACACAAACATGGTCGTCTGTCGCATCAAAAACAGCTCTTCTGCTTCAGAGAAAACTGTGAAAAGACTCACAGGAGAAAGCGTCTGGGCGAAGTTCTGCCTCAGGTCTGACTTCCAGGAGGAATCTCGCTCCTCTCGGAGTCGAACTACTGGCTTGGCTTGAAAGGCACCGACTGATCCGAGCGCGAGGACGCCTACCTGTTGTCTCACCTTCCCATTGGCGCGCAGAGGGTGCGTTGGTTTTCAGAGCCAGGAAGAGCCCGTGGGGAGGAGTTAGAAGCCCGCCTGCATCACAGCGACTGAAAGAGGCAAAGCACACCGCGGCGGACAGAGGGAGACAAATCAGCTGCATCCACACTTTCATTCACATGTCCCGGCAGATCGAGCTGCAAACCAGGGGCGCAGTCAGGAAAATACTGCCCCTGAGGCAGGGATCTATGGAATCAAATGTGGGTCATATTCCAAATTTAAATGCATTAACAGAATTGCCTTTTCATTTTCAAAATTAAGCTGTATTTTTTGATTCATAAATGAAATTAATCAATATTCCAAACTGCATTTTCATTTTCTTATTCAAGACCGCTCATTCTGGGAGTTGATTAAAATTATAAAGAAAATGACATTCGAGATTTAATTTTCAAAACATCCTCCAGCAAAAAGGTAATAAAATCCAATTTGAAATGTTAATTAAAATGCATTAACAGAAATGCTTTTTCATGTTCAAAATGTAGCTGCATTTTAACTTGATATGAAATTTTGTGAAGATAAGCAAATAATTGAAGATTTGTTAAATGATCTGCGGGGCCAGATACTAATGCTGGTACTAATTGCTGACCACTGCCTTAAGGCAAGGTGGTGTGCAGTTTGTGTAACTTTTAAATACAAGCAAATACAATATGTTGAATGAATTTACACAATGCTGACTAAAGCGGGCAGCATTTGGAAGATATTTGTTTTTCCAAGTCTGAAAACACAAAATGTTTTGCAGCAACTGAGCCAATACTAAATGTGACGTCGACAGACTGCCCGCCACTGCTTGGCAGTTTAATTAACTGATTCTAATGATTCAGTTACACCAAATACAACTGCTTTACTAGTAACTAGTTTGTGTCGCATAATAACGTCACATCAGTTTCATGCAGCCGTGCTACGACGACTCCGCCCGTGTTGAGAAGATACTATAGTAATGGAGAACGATACCAAACCGAGTAGAGTCGAGCTGTACCAAGTCGTGCTGGAACCGGTGGAAAAGCCACTGTTTCCAGGATCCTGACACTTGTGGCATATTCAAAAACTATCCCTTTAACCTTGCACGATACGATCATTTTAATAACTCGCAATAAAACTTTTTACTGAGTAGTTGTGGAGAAATTCTGATCCAGATGTACAGTATGTATGGCTGATTAAATCTAGAAGAAATGCAACATAAAAATGCAAACATTTGAACATCTTTGCCGTTTTAATTTTAGCCGTGTTTTTTTAATAATAAACACTGCACAACAGAGCTATCACAAATCCAAAAATGGTGTGACACCTTGTGTATTGACACTGCCTACCTACACACTTCCTGAACTTGTTCTGCTGAGTTCTCCCTGTGAGTCGCTGCAAAGGTTCTCAGTTCTGAGGAAAGTCCTGTGGCTGCACCGAGGTAGTAGTTACTGCCACCTGTGAGTCATTAAAATGGAGTTTCCCAGGTCAGGTGTGTCACCCTGCTGGTGATGTCACGCCAGAGTTTATGTAAGTGTTCCTGCTCAGGCCAAAAGTGTCACACTTTTAATCCCGTGCAGAGACAGATAAATATAGACGTTGGAAGCTGCACTTATACAGCTCTACTCTATGATGCTTTGTGTGAGGTAGTTTTATTACTATTACTGTGGGCACATTTTAAATGTATTTAAACAATATTTTTATTTCATTGTGGTCAAGATATAACAAGGTAAAGTTACATATGAGGCTTCAAAATTATATCAGGCACCACCACACTCATTATTATGTGCAGGGTTATGAGAATATGAAATTATTTCACTGTTAATTTGACTGTCTGAACCTAACATGGCCTCATCTGTTTTTTTGTCTCATTAATTCGGGCTATTTCAACTTAAAGGTTCAGCCACTGGGTGTCGCTGTTTCACACTCAAAGTTATTTAATTCATTGAAAGGATAAATACTACAGGTGAAATTAAAAAGTCTCTGTTAATTATCAATGCCATTGCTTCTATGTTGTTATTTATAATACATTAGTATATAAAAATCTTTTTTTTTTTTTTTTTTTTTTTCAATTAATTGCAAGGAACTGAAATTGCATGTTTTATTAATTTGTGGTAACATTTAGTATCTATTTATTTATCCATCACCAGTAGTCAATATAATATAACATAATATATATATCTTTTAATATATCTTTTTTATTATTAATATTTTACTGGTGCTTGGCTTTTAATGAGTGGGTGTTTCATATTATTTAATATTTAGTATTCACATTTATCAATTTAAATGAGAAACCTAAACTTCCAAACATGAACACAAACGGCAGTTTGTCTCAGCTCAAGTATGTCAGTAATGTTGTAATATTGCACTCTGGCATATTATGGGACACAGTAGCTGTGGCGTGTTTGACATTGTTGCTAAAACACTCGTGGAATCTATCCCGAATGACAAAGATGTCACCGAAAAAGTTGTATGTAAGTGTATGAAGTTCATAAACAATGGGACTCTCTCTTAACTGTTCAAATAAACCACCATACTGTTTACATTCATGTTTATAAAGTACACTCATGCACTTTCAGCAGGCCGTGTGTGTCCTCTCACATCCACAAGCATCTGTGCCATCGAAATTGTCACAATTGGTTAATTGAAGACCATTGGTACGTCTCGAGGAGTTTTACCTTGTTAGGCTGTTGTGCAGAGAACTATAGTCCACAGACAACACAGTGCTGTGCTGTTGTTTGTTATAAATGATGCCATTGGGCAAAATCAGGACTTAACTAAATGTGAAATGGACCACAAGACCATAAGAACAGGGAGGATGTTGTCATATATGACAATAGGCAGTCAATAGTGAATATCAGCAGCATGTTTTTCACTTTTTCAATGATAACAACTCTCACATTCATCTCCAGTTTATGCCTCAATCTCTACCAGCCATCAGTCCGTGCTTGGAGCCATAAAAAAATGTAAAACAGCCATTTGTTTACGGAGGTGCTCCATGTTTGCACATTTTAGTGACTGAAATAAAGTGACGTATTGACTGTGTAGGAGCTGGTTTACGCCGTTCAGTGTGGCTTTGTTTCTAGAAAAGAAAATGTGACAACTGTGCAAGTGTAAATATGAAATAGAAGAAGAACAACAACAATTTAGCAAGTAGAATGTATACAAGTATATACAGTATACATATATGTATATTCATATATATATATGTATGTATGTTTGTATGTATGTACAAATACACAGTCTAATATGACTGCACAGTGAAAATGCACCATATATATTAGGGCTACTGGGAGTGTGCTTTTGTGAGTTTTTTATGAGCACCTTATGGCTTGAGGGGAGAAGCTCTTCCTCAGAGGTTCAGTCTTGCCAGAAGTCTATGTCAACTACTCAAGGATGAAACAACATTATTATTATTATTCTGATGAGAAACGTGCACACAAATGCAGCAGCTTTAAAAGAAGTGACTCTATGCAGCTTTTTTCCATTGCAGAAACACTTGTGCAAACAGTGACTTTCCCCCCTCATTCCAATACAGATCAATAAGTGAAACTGACCTGTTGCATATGTTAAACAAGCTCAGGGTCTCTTTTGCTTGAACAGTTTTTACCGAAGGCGAGTGAGACTGCCACGCCTTTGAGTAGCCATAAAGTAGCCACTGATCATGTGTTCGGTTTCTCTGAAATATATCCACTGCTGACACACGTTGAACTCCTGTAAACTCAAGACTATGTTAAATATTTTCACCCAAAAATAACTTATTCTGAATTCCATTTCAATTAAATGAAGTTAAACACACAGTGAGGCGTCACATTTGTGTTGTCTGTCTTCAAATGAAAATACACCACATCACATTTGCGCATACAAGTTTGCCTCATTAATTTAAATGCCACATTTAAAGTTTTTTTGTGTGTGTTTTTTTTTAAAGTATGCATCAAAATGTAAAAAAATAAAATAAAATAATATAGAATCAGAATATGTCATTCAACTTTGTTGTGTTTCAATGTCAATGTCATTTGTGGCAGAGTTGCATGTGCTCAGCCTTAACAATGAAACAATGTAAAGTGACATTGCTCTTTCGTCTTTCTTGCCCTCTCTCTCTCTCTCTCTCTCTCTCTGCATCATTCACACCATTCCTTTCATTCCAGCCAACGCTTCAGTCTAACGAGCGAACGTGTCGAGGAGGAAACTTCAAGCACCATCCAGACCTCACACCCTTTATTGCCAGGCTTGGGGAACAGGTAAAACCAGCAGGGTCTGGGCAGGAACCCAGCCTCTAAGCCACTGCACAGGCAGGAAGGGATGGGCAACTCATAGTGTGACACAAGGTTAGTGAATGTAATTGATTTTACCTTTGGCCGAATTAATGTTTGAGGGACTTTTTATTTTTATTTTTTTTTAATTGTGAAACATTTTTAATCTTTTACTAAAGTCAGGAAAATATGACATGAATTTAACAAAGAACATTCTCAGTCTCTTAGTGTTTTTCATCTTTCACACCAATTCAGCTTTTTTCTTTCTTTTTTTACCCTGTGTTTATTAATTGGCTTTTATTTCCAAACAATGGGGCCTTTCAACCCCCCTGGTCTTGGTTTCTTTGACCATCCTCCAACTCTCTGGTCCTACCCCTGTCACCACCATTGATGAGACACAGTCCAATCACTGACAGGCAAACTGCAGATGGAAAGGTGGAGCCTAGCACTGAAACAGGGTGTGGTCCTGAAACCAGCAAGGTCTGTAGTAGTGGCCTGGGGTTTAAATTGACTTGAATTACTTCATTCTCGTAGTTATCATAGCCGGCCTCTCACCTTCCACTCATCACCCTCTTACTTTTTGTCCCTCTTTCCCCATCGATGAGAGATTCTGCTCCTGTTGGATTTTCAGTCAAACCTTTGAGGACAGCAGCTGGAAGACAGCCTCCCACGGAATAGCTGTTGCATGTATCTGGTCTGCACTTTGTCCCCCACACTGGTGCTGCTGATCTCTGGGATCTTCAGGGTTGGCTGTGCAGGAGGCAGGGCTGAGGAGTGGTGCTCAGCAGGTGAGTCACTTTTCTTCCTAGAGTTTGAGGGGAGTCACCTTACTGGCCAAACTCAATTTTGCTGTTCCTGTTACTGTGTGTTGTGCTTTAATTGTGAGTATATGTATTTGTCTTGTACTGTGGATAGGTGGTAGTGGTGATATCCTTTGCCAAATACTCCTTCAGCTCAATTTTTAATCAAGCTTCTGGCGACATATCACTCGTTCTGTGTCTTTAAAAACATTTTCTGGAGTTGCACCGGCTGATCAGCTCAGATCTTGAAAGCACATTTTGGCTAGGTTGGCCTCATGGGCTAAGTTCTTTGCCTCACCTGTTTGACTTGCTCTGTTAGTCAGCATGAGAGCATTTCATTGTGTTTAGACTGACGGCAGAAAACCGATGTAATCAAATTCAATCTTTCGACAGTCAGTTGTTGGTTTTTGTTGCTGTAAATTGTATTTATTTTTTGACTTGCTTGGTATAAAAATGCCTTTCTATGTGAACAGATAAAAGGTTGAGGATCTTTGTACAGATTGTGTTCCTTGTATTTTCCTTCTTTTCAAAAGTCTACAGAGTACTATGAGAGTAGAGTACTGTGCCAAATGTCATAGGCCACCATTGGATTAGACAGTTTCAGCAATGCTATAATGATCATACAGTTTAATTATTTCTCAATCCCTTCATTGGAACACACCCAGAATATACAGGAAACATGTTGTTCTATGTAGGTTAAAACAAACAAAGAAAAAAACCTGCTTCTTCAGGCGAAAGTGTCAAGTATGTAGTATGTGAACAGTCAGTATGACCACAGCTCTCTTAAAGCTGAACCCTAGTGAACGTTACCGGTAAAACCTGTGTCTGTCCTACTATTTCATCTGCTGGGAAGACGGTCTATTGTGCCAGGTTTATTCAAGACACACGTTTGGGCATTTCCTACATGTGTTTTATGAGTTTCATTGACTCGAGACCAACTTTCAGTCACATCATTCCAATCCAAATGCCAATGTGACAGAGCGTAAAGCTGGTTGGTGCCATGAGACTTTCGCCCAGTACTGTACGTTTATGACACACAGAGCTGTTTGATGAGGCTGAGCAGCTGTCTCATATTTGTTCAGTCAGTGGGGAAGCAGCTGCACAGGTCGCTCACCGGCATACCTGCCCGGTTCACCGTGTTCTCAGCTCAGTCTTAATGTCCTGGGTTCTGAATCTTTTTGTCTCTTCTTTTTTTTTTTTTCAGGAGTTTGATACGAGCAAAAAAAGCCATTTGTCACGATGCTGCCGGAAGCCCTGTCAAACGTTAAAATGCATAGTTTTCTAGAATGGACAACTGGTAAGTGTCTTTGTTTCTGTTCCAGAGTTGTCTGCTTTGTTGTAAATCTGAGCAGTTGCCTTGTGGAATGGTCAAAAAGTTTTCTAAAAAATATTTATTTGAGTGGCGGGTTAGAATCAATGGTCAAAGTAAGAGGTAAATTTAATGTAAAGGAAGCAGTCACTGTTCTTTAAATTGATTAATAGATACCTGATTATTGCTGCCTTGTGCTTTTTGTTTTTTGTTGTTGATAATGTTCATGTATGATGTTAAATGATCTCGTCTTTGCTAGAACGCCCTTTTTTTTTTAAAAAAAAGAGAGAATTTGCTCTATATAGTGCTGTATTCCACTGTATGAATAAATGAAATACATTCTTATTAAATGATGTATGAATAAAAGACTTTGCAACGAGAATTCTCAAAGGGAAAAAAAAAGACACCCTGAATTGTCCTAAATCGAAACTTCAAATGCAGTAGACGCTCATGATTGATTGTCCACGTTTGTCTGTCCCTCAGATGTCCGAATCAGAGACTACGCTCTGATGCAGAGTCCCGTAGAGATGACCGCCATCCTTTTGGCCTATGTCTTCTTCGCCGTGTATGTCGGGCCTCGTTTTATGGTGAACCGCAAACCCTACAGCTTAAAAAAACCCATGCTCGTCTACAACCTAAGCATGGTGTTGCTGAATGCCTATGTAGTCTATGAAGTAAGTAGAAAGAAAATGACAGCAGGGGTTATTTGCTGACTCAAATCCCAAATAATGTTCACATTAAACTGATCATGTGTTTTTGTTGACATAGTTCTTGGCTGCTGGATGGGGCACGACCTATACGTGGAGATGTGACCTCGCTGATACCGGCACCAGCCCTCTGACTTTTAGGGTAAGGCAGCAAATGGTTCATCACGTGTCTCTCTTTTTTTTGTGGACAAACGCATGCTCCGTCTACAGCCTTTGTGTCCTTTTGAATGTTCATGTTTAGATATTTGACAACTGTTCTCGTCTCTTCCGCTCACCAGATGATACGAGCTTCTTGGCTTTTTTATTTTTCAAAATTCATTGAACTCCTTGACACGGTAAGAACATTTCCATCTCTCTCTTTCTCTCTCAGTTTCATCTTAACTCGTGTACACAGAACATTGGTCTTAGCTGTTCCTTTTTGTTTTAAATTGTAGGTCTTTTTTGTGCTGAGGAAAAAACAAGGCCAGATCACATTTCTCCATGTATTCCATCACTCGGTCATGCCCTGGTCATGGTGGTGGGGCATAACTCTAACTCCTGGTGAGCTTTACTCTACATTACACTGTGTGAAATATGTTGGGACTTGAAAAGTGGGCTAATTTAGAAAAAAACTAGAAAGTGGTCCAACACCGTATTCTTCCCCAAACAATAAAATTGTAATCAATATCTGTAAATGCAAAGAAATACAAAGAATTCCTGTATCCTCTTTATTTTCTTCATCTCCTAAAGTGAATGGGTTTTTCCTTGATTGACATCCCACCCTCCTCACGAACATTTGTAAATAATTTTTTTGTGTGAGCACAAGGTCAAAGGCAGAGGAACCTATAATTCTGATTCTTTTGATAGCGAGTAGATGAGTAACTGAATTGATGACTGTAAAATAAATAAAAAACTAATAATTGCTTTGCTGTATATTTCTCCTCAAGCTGCAGGCATGGGCTGCTTCCACGCCATGATAAATGCATTAGTGCATGTTATCATGTACTTCTACTATGGACTCTCTGCTGCAGGACCTCGCTTCCAGAAATACCTGTGGTGGAAGAAGTACATGACTGCCATCCAGCTGGTACATCCCTTAATTATTTTAGAAAAAACATATTCTTGTTTTCATCTTTACTATTCCAGAATAATCTAATGTTTTTTTGTGTGTGTGTGTCCTTTCCCCTGTTGTATAGACGCAGTTCATCATGATTTCCGTTCACATCAGTCAGTACTACTTCATGGAGAAGTGCGACTACCAAGTTCCCATGTGGATCCATTTGATCTTGATGTACGGCGTCATCTTCTTCTTCCTTTTCTCCCACTTCTGGGTGCAGGCCTACATCAAGGGCAATCGACTTCCTGTGCCAAAAACCATTCCAAAACAGAACGGCTCTGCTGGTGAACCGACGACTGCAGTGGCCAATGGAAAGCACCTGGAGAATGGAGATGCTTCCCACCATAGCAATGGCAAAATCCTCATGGGCAAAGTAAAGGAGATCTGATGTGGGGACTGGAAATGAGGAGGAACAAGGCCGCTCTAGAAAGCCACCTTGAATTTGACTTTGTGATTCATGTACAGTTGTGTATTGGAGTGACACGCATTCCGATAAACTACTTCTAAACTTTGTAATTTTTATATAAATCTTGAAACTATATGCGCACCTCTTGGGATATGAATGCCTTGCATGCGACGTTGTGATTGGTAGTTGTGAGTAACTCTTAACTCTTGACACTCACTGTATGATGAGCTGGTGCACGTTTTGTCACTGATGGTGTTCTTCAACTCGAGCTTGAGGCCACGCAAGCTCGACCTACACTGTTTGGCCGGCATGACCCTGTTTGTTGGACTTAATGCACCGTTTCCACTGAAGACTAGCACATGATGTAAATAACAGCTCCAAAGTTTATGTCAAAAGGTTTTCATTGTAAATGTGAATTTTTTTTGTCCCCCTTGTATTTATTTATCATTTGAAATAAAATACATTTTAGATAAAGGTCTGTCTCGTTTGGAAAACAGTTGTGGTGTGCACACATGTTAAAAAAAAAACATGCCACACTGAAAATGTTCAATTTTAAGAATTGTGGAAAAGAAATGTTACACTGTATATTACAGCATTGTGATTTTGCATTTTATTTTGCATAATTAGGTGGTGACTTGCACTGCTCTGTGTGTTCATTGTTCATGTTGTGCAACACCGTATGGGATGGTGTATTCTCAACACATTCTGAGTGAAACCAATAGTGATCTTTCTCTTTTTATTTATTTATTAGAATGAAATAAACAAAATACTGCAGATAGTTTCTGTCAATCACTGCAAAACTATGAATTAATTAATTAGCATACCAGTGTTTTGATTTTTGATTTGACACTTCTCTCAAAGGTTTTATTATGTTCAAAATATTAAATGTTTAATTAAACTATTTATCCATTTTACCCAATTCAGGATGTCTTCACTTCTAATGAAGACCAAAAGCCCCAAAATAAGTTTAATAAAGCTCTCCTTTGACTTATTTTTTTCTTATTCAAATGTGTCTAGGATCAACATTACAATTTGGACTGCATTATGTCAGATCATGCAAACACTAAATACAACATAGTCCAGCTGTGTTGCTGTAAAATAAATCAACAAATATTCTTCTCCCATACAGTAAAGAAGAAATAAACGCCCACAACATGACTCTGGTAAAATGCTGTTACTGATTTCTATTTTTATTCTATTTCTGTATCTTATTTTTTAATTACAACATGGATCATTTATCTAATTAAATCCTGTAATGATGAAATGCACTGCTAGTTGATTTGGCCTTCTTAACAGGGTCGACCTCAAAGCTCTTCCACAGACGGATGGTTTCATCCCCTGCACCGGTTGCAATAGTGGAGCAGTCTGGGCTCAGAGTCAAGCTGAGAACTCTGCCCTTGTGGCCTAAAAACAGAAATTATATTGAAGTAAAGTTCACTAGGTGTTATCTAAGTAAGTGTGAAAGTATGAGAAACAAGCACAGAGTCTGTCCTCTCAAAACAATGACATACCGTTGAGCTCTGCGACTCTGGTGAGTGCTGGATACTTCCAGATGACAACGTTGTTGTGGGCATAACCGTGGGCAGAAACCAGCTCCTTGTAATTGGAAGCAAACACCAGCGAAGAGATCTAAAAGACACAGTGAACAAGTAATCAAGAGCCATGTTGTCGGTTTCAAGTTCTCAAAATCAAATAAAAGCAGCAACTTTATCTGATGGTTTTCATAAAAACACAAGAATGTATCAGTGTGCAGTACCTGGGACTGAGTGTCAAGAGAAGTGAGGCAGGAGCCACTGTCTACATTCCAGGTTCGGATGTGACGATCACTGGTACCGCCTCCAGATGCCAGGACGTTTGGCTTCCATGGACACCAGGCTAAAGCCTACAGCAACACATCCAGATAGATTTTACACACCTATAACAGAATATTCATGACAGGTATCTTCATGGAAACAAGCATACACTGTAGTTGTCTACCTTGACAGCTCCTTGGTGTTTGCTCCAGCAGTGGACCGGCTGGCTCCCATTGCTGGTGCTTCCGTCCTGCACACGGGGCCACACACACACCAAGTTGTCATTGCCCCCACTGGCCAAGTATCGCCCATCTGGAGACCACTTCAGCCCACACACCTCCTGTGAGTGGCCAGAGATTGTGGCGATATGATGGTTTGCCACCCTCACATCATGATGGTGAATGTTCCCTGATCTAGAGCCACTGAGGGGGATAGGAAACATGACTTTTAGTCCATCAAAAATCAAAACCATTTGAATGAATGGCCTTAAAATGAGACGAGGAAACAACTGTACCTGGATAGAACATGGTCATTCCAGCTCAGGCTCCCAACTCTAGCTGTGTGGCTGCCCATGCTACGTAAACGCTTCTGGTTTTCAACATCCCACAACTGAGAAAAGAGAAAAAAAAGTCTTAAATATGGCTCCATGATGCACAGGAGCCACAGTAAGCAGAACTCCGCCTCAACACACGGTGTGGATATAAAAACTCTCAGAGCCTTTAACTGCAGTCTCCCATTCACTCGTGAGTCACGGCACCTGCTCCTACACTTTGCAAATGTATCTTACCTGGATGAAAAAACACACAGACTTTACTTTGACCTAAAGATGAGGAAATGAAATAGAGAAGAACAGAAAGAAAAAGTAGACTCCTGCTGGAAGATGGGGAGATAGATGGAGGAGTGCTTCTAAACTAGCTCTCTGTTTATGTGCAATATGTCGTTAAACTGCCACCAAAATTATTAAAATGTCACTTCTCTACATTTTACCTGAGGACTTAATCCCCACTTGAGCAGGTATACTTTACATGAAAAACCTTGTTTTTAAACACTGGTTATTAACACCGAACAATCCAGGGTGTACCAGCCAATCACTCTATGTCAGCTGAGATTGGCATAGCTGTGGAGGATAAAGCAGTAGAAAATGGATGGATGGATGATTAATAACACATTTTCCTGTCAGCCAACAAAGTCAGCAGTGATATTTTCAGCATTTTACTGGGACTTTAAGTTCCAGGCATCCTTGTGAACTCAGGGTCCATGTGTACATCACCACACACTGACCTGAACTTGAAAATCACTGCTGCCGACAGCCAGGTAGCGTCCCTCTTTGGACCAGGATAATGAGCAGACGTAGTCCTCTTCCCGTTCCATTTTCGTTAGAAGAGTGGTGACTCCTTGAGTGGCATCCCACAGATAAACACAGTTGTGAAGAGCCACAGCAAGAACATTTTGACTGCTCCAATCAAGCAGATTCAAATCTGTAGAAGAATATGTAGAAATGAGAACTTTGATTTACACGGATCTTTTTCTAGCGCTGTATTCTCATCTATCTTCCTCAGATTGCTGTACACACTCACCCACACACATACATATATATATATATATATATATATATATATATATATATATATAGTACATTTATATAAAGCATACATTATGGATATAGGACTGTCCACAAATAAATATAGGAAATAAAAATAGGAGACTGTGAAGTGCTAAACTTACAGAAATCATTACGAAGCTCAGGAGCATCCAAGATTTTGTCAGGAGTTGAAGATATGTATCTTGTCTTCTTGCCCAAGGCAGGAGTTGCAGTCTGACTGTAGAGGACTTTCAAATTGTTTTGATAGCCTATAAACAGAGAGGAAAAAACACTTGATTAACAAATCCTCACCCCCTTTATTTATACTTTGCAGCATGTTGATATATAATATCATCACCTTCTGGTGCATTCATTGGTTTCCCTCCAAAGTGAAGGATCTTTGCGTCTTCAATGTTGAATCCATTTCATGCAACAGACAAGGATTCAATCGAAACAACTGTTGTACATAGTTGAACAATTCCAAGCATCAAGATCAAAAAAATAATAAATATTAAGAGCATTAATAATATTTATTATATGATATATATTCATGTATATTCATGTCATTAATATACACTGTGTGTGCTTGTTATTCTTTAATTGTTAACAGTTGTTGTAGAGACTGTGGGTTTGGATGGAGATTTAGGATAAATGTGTCTATACTGTATATTGAAGAGCTGCAAAAATGACAAAGATCTGTAACATTCTGCACAACAATTATATTAAATTTTGCAGGGGTAACATTGCTCTTTTGTTGCACACACATTACCTGGAGTTTCGCTCGGTGTACTCGGAGACACATAGGCAGATTTCCCCGGACACAAAAAGCTGAGGCCAGCGGTGTTGGAGGAGCTGGTCTTCCGCTGCCACCTCGCCACAGGAGCGTCTGTCGAAGTCATGTCCAACTTCAGCAGGATCCTGTTTATGTCTTCCTCTAACTCAAACTGCGCCATTTTATCCAACTGTTCACATGAATGGGACAAAGAATACAACTGTAAACTTTAATCTGCAGTGTTTACGTAAAACAAAAGCTAGTAACAGCTGCGCACTGTTAGCTCAACAGCAGAGTTAGCACTACGTTAGCAGCTAGTTTGAGACGTAAACGTTTCATTGAGGACAAAAACCCTTTGTAGCTTAAATAAAATGTGATAAAATCAGACAACAAAATAATATTAGTTATGACGACTGTATTTCATACAAATTAAAGTCAACTTAACGCAAATATACATAACAGGTTGTTGCCTTAAACAGTTAAATCTGTGTAAAATAAAAGCAAACTACATGGACATTCATCCAAATTTCCTTCAGCTTTATCAAATTAAATTTAAAAAAAAAAAAAACCGACTCCGTTTTGTCTAAAAATTAACACGTACAAGTCACTTTTTCCACAAAACGCGGAGAACTATGATTTTACACTTACCTCAATATGCAACAGTTGAGAATATTACGGTGAATGTGGCGAGAAATGACAAACAGTTTAAATGCCTGTGAATGACTCCTGCTGTGCGCGCGCTCATGGTAACGTTAAGTTTGGTGGAATGAAAACAACTTTTATTAAATCACATCCACTGCACAAAATGTTGGAATTGTAAGGCCTCATTCCCTGGATTTAATAATGACTTTACATTGTTTTTTCTCTTAAAAAATAGAAATAAGCAAAACTACAAAATAATAATAATAGCAACAACAACAACAACAATAATAATAATAATAATAATAATAATAATAATAAATAAGCCATGCTATTGCCCATTATTTATTATTATCTATCAATAATTTTCTTTCTTGTACCTCTGCTCCATTATATGTTAATTTAAAATGTATAATATAAAGTGTAATTGTATATTGTACATAACTTTCATCTGTATCATTATCATCTATGTGTGTTTGTATATTTGCATTGTTCAATTATTTCACAACGAAGAAAGTAAACAATATACAGTATATAGATGGAAACATGTGTATACCGCCATCTAGCGGGAAAACCTGATGGTTGGTTTTCAAACTGTTTTCCATATCCAGACCTTTTACTTCTTTTTTTCTGACTCACATTGTTGGTTCACACCACAGTTAGCTTTTACAGACTGTTTAATTACCAATTCTTTAAAATCATGAACATTTTATGAATATTGTGATTTTTGTTGTTGTCGTTTGTCTGTTAAATGTGCAACGACCTGTCCATGAATGTATGCAGTTAAGTACATTTGGATACAGACGCACAGCACAGTCACAAATACTGTAGACATAAAACAACAACAATAAGAACAGTAATGTATCATGCTGGGCCGAATTGCACATTGCCTCTTTATAGTGCAGTGTAAATTGCATTGTACTTTATTGCAGGTTGTCCATTTATACATCAGATAGATGGAATATAGTGGAGAATCATGTCCACAGACCTGGTCCGTCCTCAGTAAAACGTTCACTCAAGCATAACACTTTTCTTATAACCTCATAACTCAACATAAAACAACAAAGAGAAAAGCTCCTGCTTAAGTGGTGTGACATATACTCCAATACTACATATTGACTCGCAGAGGTACCAGTGTTGAAGTGTATGTGGTCAGAAATTCAGACTGGCTCAGTAAAGTGGTAGACCGTTGCTGTTGTGGCAAGGGTTCAGTTACATTCATTTAGGGGCATTGTCCTTGCATTTTATAAAGACACCTGAGGCATTGCAGTCAAAGACTTATCTGAACTGTAAATACTTAAAATCTCCAATTTTACCAAACAAAAAAATAATTATTTTCTTCACTCTGCAAGGCCAAAGGGCTCCAATAGACGAGGAAAACAAACAAAACAAAAAAATGTGTACCTTTAGCCAAAGTGTGAAAACATGCTCATCCTTTTTACTTTTCAGTCCCATCTATTGAAGACTGAAACGCCCCAAAAAAAAATTATAAAAAAAAAATCTGAATTGCTGAGAAGATCCAATTATAGACATCCCAAACCAAATCTGGTTTCGCAGTTAGTTTGAATCTTGCACTTTTTTTCCCCCCCAAATAAGATTTAGCTGTCCAAGAGCAACATGAGAATTCAGACTTAATGATGTTTTTCACTGAATGCAACATAGTACAGTGAAAAACTGTTGCTCTACAATGGAAAACTGACAAAGCAATTTCACAATTTAAACACATTTAAGTTTTATAAGCAGCTGACAAAATCAGTTATGCAATCAAACAATTTATTTGTAACCCAGTCCAAGATTTAAAAAGGCATCCTCTTACAATGCAAGCTAAATGAAGGTTATAAGCACAGTTGCAGAACACATAAGTTGAGAACAAACACTAAATTTTTGCTTTACAACATTTGTAGACCTGTATAAATAATACAGACAGGAGCAGTAAGATGCAAACGATGGCTAAAACACTGGGTGAAAATCTTTATTGCAAATTAGATAAAATATTCATGCAAAATCATTCGGCAAAGACCCAAAAATGTAAAAAAAATAATAATTTATCTGATTGAATGATGAAATGCACCGCTAGTTGATTTAACCATCCTCTCTTTGGCCTTCTTCTTAACAGGATCAACCTCAAAGCTTTTCCACAGACGGATGGTTTCATCCCCTGCAACAGTTGCAACGGTGGAGCAGTCTGGACTCAGAGTCAAGCTGAGAACTCGGTCCTCGTGGCCTAAAACAAACAGAAATTAGATTGAACTATAGTTTACTCTGTTATTCAAGTATGGGAACAAGCACAGAGTCTATCCACTCAAAACAATGACATACCGTTGAGCTCTGCGACTCTGGTGAGCGTTGGATACTTCCAGATGACAACGTTGTTGTGGGCATAACCGTGGGCAGAAACCAGCTCCTTGTAATTGGGAGCAAACACCAGCGAAGAGATCTAAAAGACACAGTGAACAAGTAATCAAGAGCCATGTTGTCGGTATCAAGTTCAGTTCTCGAAACCAAATAAAAGCAACAACATTATCTGATAGTTATCACAAAAACACAAGAATGTATCAGTGTGCAGTACCTGGGACTGAGTGTCAAGAGAAGTGAGGCAGGAGCCACTGTTAACATTCCAGATTCGGATGTGACGATCACTGGTACCGCCTCCAGATGCCAGGACGTTTGGCTGCCATGGACACCAGGCTAAAGCCTACAACAACACATCCAAATAGATTTTACACACCTATAACAGAATATTCATGACAAATATAACCATGTCATCACAGAGTCCAGTGAAACAAGTATACACTGTAGTTGTCTACCTTGACAGCTCCTTGGTGTTCACTCCAGCAGTGGACCGACTGGCTCCCGTTGCTGGTGCTTCCGTCCTGCACACGGGGCCACACACACACCAAGTTGTCATTGCCCCCACTGGCCAAGTATCGCCCATCTGGAGACCACTTCAGCCCACACACCTCCTGTGAGTGGCCATTTATTGTAGTGATATGATGGTTTGCCACCCTCACATCATGATGGTGAATGTTCCCTGATCTAGAGCCACTGTGGGGGATAGGAAACATGACTTTTAGTCCATCAAAAATCCAAAAAATTTGAATGAATGGTCTTAAAATGAGACGAGGAAACAACTGTACCTGGATAGAACATGGTCATTCCAGCTCAGGCTTCCAACTCTAGCTGTGTGACCGCCCATGGTACGTAAACGCTTCTGGTTTTCAACATCCCACAACTGAGAAAGAAGAAAACCAGAACCACCAGTCAGGATTTTTGTTAATATTCTGTACAACACAGATGTTTGGACTTTGAGTGGGTAGAATATACACAATTTAAACCACCTAGATTTTTTTTTTTAATGCCTCAAATTTGCTATGGTGGTTAGAAACGTTTTACTGGGACTTTAAGTTCCAGGCATCCTCATGAACCCAGGGTTCCATGTGTACATCACCACACTGACCTGAACGTTGGAATCACTTGTGCCGACAGCCAGGTAGCTTCCCTCTTTGGTCCAGGACAATGAGCAGATGTAGTCCTCTTCCCGTTCCAGTTTCGTAAGAAGAGTGATGTCTCCTTGAGTGGCATCCCACAGATAAACACTGTTGTGAAGAGCCACAGCAAGAACATTTCGGCTGCTCCAGTCAAGCAGATTCAAATCTGTAGAAGAATATATAGAAATGAGAACTTTGACTTATACTGATCTTTTTCCTAGTGCTGCAGTCTCATTTATAGGACATTATCCATCTTCCTCGGATTGTTGTAAATAGATTAAACATCGATTATGGATATATTCCTGCGCAAGAACATAATAGGACCGTCAACAAATAAAATAGTACACGCTGAAATGCTAAACTTACAGAAATCATTTCGAAGCTCAGGAGCATCCAAGATTCTGTCAGGAGTTGAAGATATGTATCTTGTCTTCTTGACTGAGGCAGGAGTCGTAACCTGACTGTAGAGGACTTTCAAGTTGTTTCGATAGCCTATAAAATAGAAACACACAGAAATCCTCACCAAATGTATTCATACTTTGCAGCATATTGGCATAATATCCTTAAAATGGGAATCCGTATCGATTCCTGGATCGGATGTTGGGCAGCTTAAAAAAAAAAATATTGGATGCAATTCAAAAATCCTATAAGTCACATGCTTCACTATGCACCGACTATCAAATGCAAATAAAAATCAGCAAAAGCATTTTGGCTTCCTCCCACAGTCAAAAACATGCAATATGGGGATGAGGTAAATTCATCACTCTAAATTGAATGCATGAGTGAATGGTTGTTTGCCTCCATGCGTGTCCCTGTGATGGACTGGCAGACTGTCCAGGGTGTGACCCTGCCTATCGCCCTATGAGCTGAGATTGGCACAGCACCCCTGTGACCCTCCGGTGGAGGATAAATCGGTAGATAATGGATGTTTGGGCCATCTTATTTTTTCTTTTATGAGAAACATTTGTTACAGATGAAAAACCATGTTTTTGAAATGACTCTACACAAATTAATTACCTGCTTCGAGTTTGTGATATTGCATCGTATCGTCCCATCCCCAATATCCTTACCTTCTGGTGCATTCAGTGGTTTCCCGCCAAGGTGCAAGATCTTTGCGTCTTCAATGTTGAATCCGTTTAAAGAAACAGACCACGCTTTCTGGTTTTCCTGTTAATGTTATACAGTCAACAATAAACTCTGGAACATACAAAACGAATCATAGACAGCATCTAAGGTCACTTATTCTGGACGACAAACTGAAAAACTACAACACGTAAAGCTTAGATAGAACTGTAAGAACACCTGCAGAGGAGGTCAAACTTCACTTACTGATGTTGTATTGTTTGTGTCCACGGGCTCATTCTCCTTTGTGAGCAGGAAACTTGCCACATCCATTTGGTTACTGTTTCTGGTGGGAATGAAGCGGTCAGCACCGACCTTGGAAGGAGTTTTTTTTCCTTTGCCTATGAAACAAAACATATTTATAAGAATAATACAGAGAGACGGTCAACATACAGCTGCAGTGCGATACAAGCTGCTCTGCATAGGGTAGCAAGGTTCTGTTACAAGTGGTGAAGGCAGCCGACCAACTGATATGGGACCAAACTACAACGTCTAAAAGGGCATTTACACTGGAAAAAATTAACGTCTGTTCTCTCCCAATAACACTAAAAATGCAGAGCGTTCACATACAGAACTCAGGCGAACAAACACCTTTCCTTCTCCTGTAAATTGTGCACTGATGGACAGGAAAACAATGACAGATTTAACATTATATCAGGCAACTTAACAACTGAAAGATAGAATACGTATGCATGTATGGTCACTTAGAGAATTACAGTGGTTTTTAATCCACAGTTAATAAAAGAAAGGGAGGTGTAATTCCACTTTACAAACAGCCCCTGTAAAGCTGCATTTCCACCCAGTCTCAACCACATTCAATTTAACTGTTGTACATACCTTTGAACAATTCCAAACATCAAGACGACTAGTTACATTCTACAAGACAATTATATTAAAATTTGCAGGGGTAACATTGCTCTTGTATGAAGTACATTACCTGGAGTTTTGCTCGGTGTTTTGGAGGAACTCAGCGACACATTGGTAGATTTTCCCGGAGACAAGCAGCTAAGGCCAGCGGTGTTGGAGGAGCTGGTCTTCCTCTGCCACCTCGCCATAGGAGCGTTAGTGATGGGCATGTCCAGCTTCAGGATACTGTGGATATCGTTCTCTAACCCAAACTGCGCCATTTTGTCCAACTGTTTACACGAATGGAACAAAGAATACAACTGTAATCTTCAGCGTTATTTCAAAATGCTAGTTACGGCTGCGCGCTGTTAGCTAAACAGCAGAGTTAGCACCACTTTAGCAGCTGGTTTGAGCCAGTAAATGTTTAATTCGATGGCAAAAAAACGCTTCATAGCTAAAACAAACATGTGTTATAACCAGACAACATAATATTAGTTCATGCGACTGTATTTAATACTAATTAAAGTCACCTTAACGCAAATATACGTCACAGTTTGTAGCTTTGGCCCGTCAATGGCTAAATCTACGTCGAAACGTAAAATAAACGCAAACTACGCGGACATTCATCTATTTAATTCATCCTAAGTAAATCAAAACTGACTCTCCTCATCTAAAAACGAACACATATTGTCACCTTTTCCAGAAATCACGGAGAATTCCGAGTTTACACTTACCTCGATATTCAACAGTTTGAATCTGGTGAGTAATAACGCCACACAGTTTAAATGCTTGTATCTCGTACTGTGATTGGTTGAACTGCCGCACTGCTATGGTAACGCTGCGTGTGCGTCGTTGTGATTGGTCGACCGAAAACAACTTTCTTCGGCCAGAAAAATATGTACCGCCATCTAGAGGGCAAACATGGTGGTAGGTGGTCGTCATATCAACAAACCAGTATTTTCCATGGCCAAGCCTGTTTTGGTTGGTCCACTCAGTTAGCTTTTCCACAGGTTGTTTGTAAAACTGTTGTAGAACAATTTTTTTTTATCAATATTGTGATTTTTGGTGAGTGAGTGAATGCGTGTGTGCGTGTGTTGCTGTAAATTGTTGTTAGCTTGTTATGTTGTCTATCACTAAACCTGTTGAATGTGCAACCTGTCCATGAACACAAAGGACACAGAACAGCTAGACATACTATAGACACAAACTCACTAAATTGCCCTTTTATAGTGGAGTGTAAATTGCATTGTCCCTTATTGCAGGTTGTCCATTTATATATCATAGATACGTTACATATATAGTGGGGAATCAATGTCCACAGACCTGGCTTGTCCTCTGCAAAACTTTCACCTTTTTTGCTTAGTGCGAGTTTCAGGATTCACAAACAAATGATAATGGATCCTGAAGGTATATCTGAGAGCATCCTCAAACATTGGTTTCATTTATTTGTTTTCAGTTATGCCGCTGATATGATTGAACACTTTTGCAATAATATATAGATAATGATAATGGCTTCATAATAATACATAATAAAAGCTCAATTTATAACAATGGCCACTGTGTTTTGGGGATCATTTTAATCAATCTAACCAAAATAAACTGGGAAATATAATGACATTAAATTGTGCACTTTGTTGTTCACATTGAGGGAGCACCAAGGTAGCATTCTGTTTGTGACCAACCTTTATTCACAAGTCATACGTTTGGTGCTTTAAATAATGCTTTTAATTGCATTTAATTGCATTCCCCTCCTTTTAATCCTTTTTTTTTTTTTTTTTATATAAATACATTTTATTTTTGCAGTTCTTTTTGTTATAATTGACAGAAACACTGAAGAGAAGTGTAGGGCTGTTTTCGATTTTGTTTTTTAAAACCCATCTTTCTCTGTTGTTGTGGGATTGTGAACCCCACTAACCTAAATCAGTGAAAAAAAACCCAGTATATTCTTTGAGTGAAGTGGCCCTTTAACAATTTCCAGAAAAAAAACCCAGTCTGAATCGGATTTAGTCTTTTTTGCAAATCTGTTGTCGTCACACAGCAGATTGAAATAACTGAAAACAGGTACATTTGGGAAAAAAGTATCTTTAATTAAATATTCCTGTGAATTTTATTCTCAAGAACAATAGGAAACAACATAGTTGACAGCTGCAACAACACAATTAACATTAGGACATATTTACAAACCAATCAACAACGCAGACCAATCAGCCTCTTTGGAGAACTCGACATAATCCCAGAGTTTCATTACTTCAGTAGCCTTTATCAACATACTGCAAGTGGTTACATTCGCAACTTCTATGGATTAGATTCTGTATGTGCTTGAAGCAGAGTTTTCAGTGTATTTTTCCACTCATTTTTTGCACTTGAACGTCTCGGACAAGTGAAAACATCTGCCTGTACAGTTAAATAAGTGTGCAAAATTAATTAATTATTATTTACAGCAGACAGTGGACATACATTTCTCGCCCTCTCTTTCTCTGTGGGTCTTTATTTGGAAAAACAATATATACACAGCATAAGTATCAGTGTGAAACATGCATGTTAAAGTGCATGCAATGATGTGGTCTGAAATTCAGACTGGTTCATTACAGTGGTAAACTGTTGCTGTTGTGACAAAGGTTTGGTTACATTCATTTAGTGACATTGCCTTCACAGAGAAACAAAGACGATAAGTTCAGTAAGTGGATGTAGCTCAAATATAAGGCTGCTTTTAAGCTGGAGCTTTGGATTACAAGGCTTGATAACCACTGCCTTTTTGCTCTGGACCCATTTCAGTCATGTCCTTCGGGTAATGTATAAGTGAGCCAACAACACCTATAAAGAAGAAAGAAAGAAAAGAAAACAGATCACTTTCAATGTTCCCCACCAGGAATATCGCTAGTCTACTATATATATATATATGCACATATACATATACATACATACATACATAAAAATCACATAACCGACACACAAAACCTGCTTCAACATTCAGACATCATGCTAATAAAAAGGGCATGTTGTTTTCAATTCAGTTAATATTCAATCTTCACACTGTCCTTTCAAACCAAGTCCACACAGACTAAAAATAAAACACAGGCGGTGCCGTTTTCTTACCTCCAGGGTGCCTCAGACCTAGGCAGAGGGTGAGAAAGACAAAACTCATGACCATGCTTCATATTTCCCCATATAACTGTGAGGCTTTATACCAGATAAATCATGTGACATGTTTTATAACTATACTGCATTTTATAAGGACACGTGAGGAATTGCAGTGAAAGGCAAACATTCATCAAAATAAACCTGCATCACGAAGAGTGCTTTTAAAAATGAAAGGTGAACAACTTCATTTTCAGTTTCCAAATGAATAATTCCTTTTCACTTACCCCGGTGTTTGGACAGAAGGAGGCTGATTAAGATCAGGCCGCTAAAAGTCAGCACTGCCAAGAGTGGAATCAGAATCTGAGGCACAGGAATCCCTGAAACTAAGAAAACATAACAAATATGTAAACGAACGATGACTGTTTGTGAGAAAAACTTGTCACTGTAAAACATGTGGGATTGAATGTGGTGACGGACTGAAATCATTGGAGCAGGCCATTTAAATTTTTAAAGCGTGCATTGTGTCATGTGACTAACAGTTCAATGTTATCAGCTGCTGCCACAATCCTCAGCCTGCAGTGGCATTCAAGCATTTTCCTTTCAGAGCCCGAGCTACCAGAAAGCTACAGGTCTAGACCTGTGAAATTCATAAGCCAACAACACTTTGGTTCTTTGATCACTGAAGCTGAATTGAGAATAAAGTTGACAAAAGTTGAGAACTGTCTTAAAATAAAGTTGGACCCAATCACAACAATGCCTTTTACAGTTTGCGTATTTACTGCGTCTGCTTCGAATTTTATGAAAAATGTGCTACAATCGAAGATAAACAAAGTTTTAGTTACCATTTCCAAATGAATCTTTCTACCTCGACATAGACAAAAGTACAGGCGTCTTTTCTATCAGTGTATTTAGAACGAGCTAAAACAAAGATACCACCTGAGAGGAACGTCATCATGCTACAACAACAAATCAGCAGCTGTTTTATGATGAATTATCATTTGAAGTATTTTTCTCTTTTCAGCATCAGCAATATAATTGAGAAGTTTGGATTCTTACTCAATTTCACCTAATTGGTCTAAAAACATTTTGAAAACAAACAATTAATAATTATCTGCAAATAATATGGATATACATATTCAAGACACTTTGATAAGAATGACTAAATTGTTAATATAGGCTACAGAGTATCATTTTTTAAACGTTTTTGTTTGGTGGTGTGCCTCGTGATTTTTTCAATGAAAAAAATGTACCTTGGATCAAAAAACACTGATGTACTGAGTAATAAAATATATGACTTGGTAAAATAAGGCACAGATCAAATAATAATCCAGATTTTGTGAATAAACACGTTTTCTAGGGGTGAACCCTTAATTCAGTTTGTGTACAGTTGCTGTTGTTGATGAGTTCAGATAATTATGTGAAAAGTGTTGAACATATTTAAGTTGTATGTTGGCAAGAGCACTTAAGTGTTTGGCATAAGTACATATAGAAAGTTGTTATTCTGCACCATGACATTTGATCCAACATAGAAATATATGATTATAAGAGACAACAGGTGTACTGATCTGCACATCTTTACAACTACAGCACAAACCTACAGGATCTACAGACCAACTCGATAACAGTAATTGCATTCCTTCTCAAAGCCACCAAGTACACAAACCCGATTGATCCTCGGAAAGCTTCAGTTCTCTCATTAAGTTGATGCATCCCTCTTGAAGGCGGAGCCTCTCTGCCCTTGTGCGCAGCTCTTCCTGGTCCCACAACACTTTGAGGTCCCAGGCCTCAGGTACATGAGCCGTCCATGTGTCGGTGTGGTCCAGAGTGAGACAGACCTTTCCATCGCAAAAGACGCGGTCTTTCCACTGCAGCCGAGTCCCCTCCAGTATGCATTCACGGGAACGAAGAATAGTGTGGTTCCCTATGGAGCAAGATATTAACAAGAAGCATTCGACTCTGACAAAATCTGATCTCGACAGCTTGGATTCCATATTCATTTTTAGCACATTATGGTTTTCTTACTGAGCACTGAAGTCTGGTCGACGCTGTTAAGAGTTGGAAGGTGTGCATCAGCTGAAATGGCTTGGATTATGCTATTAAATTCCTGGCTCGTGGCTGTAAGAGAGACTCCATTGAGAAGAACCTGTTCCTCGAAATGCTGAGAACCCAGCACTCCCCATCGCTGGGCCTGCACTATGACAGTTTCTAATGGAAGAAAAACAAAACACACACTGAAAAAACAACAATATGGAGACTACAAAATGCAGCGCTAGACTTTGAGTCTGTGTCAGAATGTTTTTGAGACATGAATCTGATTTTTGAAACTCGGACCCTTCAGTAAAAGAAGCTGTGGGTCTGGCATGGTGTTAACTTGCTCATGTGAAAACATGGCACTTGAGGAAACGTAAATATACAACTGGAAGGCCAAAAGTACACCCAGTCCCGTCTTTACAGAACATCATTTAAAGGTTGTTCATGCTTTACTTGAATGCAGTTTCTATTTATCCTTTATTTAGCCAGGAGAGTCCCATTGAGATACAAGATCTCTTCTTCCAGGGAGTTCTGGCCAAGATAGAAGCAAAGATAGTACAACTAATAAGAGGAATCAGACAATTTTAGACAGAAAACTCACACCAGAATATAAAAGTTAAAAGAAGGTAATTAAAAGAGAGTAAAAAAAGAGAAATATTGTGTAGGAAAAAGAGCAGACGTATACAGGCCATACCAACAAGATCCTGAGAAATTGTTACTTCTAAAATGCTTTGTCCAACACAGAGCCACAGATGACCATTCCATTATGAATTAATTCATTAGTTGTCTGTAGGCTTGAGCAGATCTGATACTCAAAGTCGGTCTAATACTGGTCAAAAATCACTGGATCAGTGATCAGAAACAGACATAAAGCTTTAAATATCACAGTAAATCACAAAGCAACATGCTGTAAAGAGTGACATGGGACTAGAACATGAGTGAGGCCCAAGTACGTCAGCCACAAAGGTGATAAATTCATCGACGGTCGAAGAGTTTACAAAAGATTAAAAAAAGGCTGTATCAGTTCTTGCAGACACTTATGTTTGTGATAAGATAAGGTGAAGTGAAGCGAGCCAGTTGTAGTTGTTTAAATGTCATAACATGGTGACAAATGATGTCGAAACCATTTTCAAAACAAACCACAGACAAGCCATCGGTTGTCACAGAGGAGCAAAGAAACTCGACAATCTTCACATTTAAGACGTGTTCATCAATAAAAACTTAAACCCATGAATCATTACAGAATAGCTCACAGTTAATTTAGCAGCCAATAACTAATACATTCATTGTTGTGGCATCCAATCATTGCATTTGCATTTGCATTTGTAAAACAACAGTCCCAGCTTTGCCACACCCATGACATCTCATGCAAATACAGTAAATCTTTCTCTTTTTTTTCCTCCCACAACTACTGTCAGACAGGGTCAACAAAGACTGGGGTTGGTTGGTTTCATTCTCTTGTTAGTGTGAGAGTTCCTGTATCAATGGGAAACTGTTACACAAGAAAGAAAGTTTTACCAAGGTATAAGAAAGTATAAATAAAGTCAGAAGTTATACAGTGAAGGAACAGTATGAACAAGGCAGTGCAAAGCACATTTCATGACAATTGATTAAAAAAAAAACTTTAGTAGCAGTGGTATAATGCCTTAATAACCAAGTATAAGTATTAAAATAGTAAAAGAAGGGTTAAAGGCATAACTTCAGTATAAACACAAGAGTCACAATCTAAATAGCGTTCATAAGTCAATGTTTGTTTGTTTGCGTTGTTTTTCCTCTGTGTCTAAGCTGAAAGCTGAAAGCTGAAAGCGATGCAGTCGTGCACAGAGACGAGCTTCTTACCCACTGGAGCGAGAACAGCCTGTGATAAGCGGCACAACATCAGCACAAAAGTGAAAAGAAAATGCATTTCCAGGGTGTGTTTTTTCTTCTTTGTCGTCTCTTTACTCCAGTCAATGTTCCGTCGTCAAAGGGAGGTGAAAAAAAAAAAAAAAGACCAACGTCTCCGTCTCAGTTTGCAGAAATAGCCGGGGTTGCCTTTAAGGACCTTTAAGCCATTTAAACGTGACCAGTGCAGGAGTCAATGACATGGGAAGCGAAGCAGGCGAAAGCTTGAACAATAATAAAGACCGTGACAATGACTGGACGGTGCTGAGGCTTCTCTCTCTCTCTGCTTCGACGATGTTTCCTTTAAATCCGTCTCCTCTCTGATTGGCTGATGACGCAGATATTGTAATCCTGTGTAGGAGGAAGGTGGGTCGAGCCAGCTCCTGCGGCGACTCCTTCAGGTGGTTTTAACTGAAAGAAAAAGAGTCTGTTTACCCACAGCAAGAAACATACTGGTCTGTCAACGAGCTTGTGTGTGTGAGCATATGTAACGTTATATTATTTTTCCTTTTCATGTTATAATTACACAAACTTCAAAGTTTGTATTTTTTACACTGACACAGGGATGTCATGTGGAACCTTTGAGATTTGCTGTCCCCCACGTTCACTCTTGGGGTGCCCACATGGTATTTAAGGGTGTGTGTGGCTCTTTTTATTTATTTAAAAAAATATATTTTTATCATTTTATCTCATTGCTCTTTCTTTGTAAGCACCGTAAATCGATTAATCTGTAAAGAAATCTGTTTCATTTCTACTGTTTATATGTGTGTATGTATTGTATGTTTGTAAACGGTTGTTTTTAAAGGTGCTTTACAAATAAAGGTACAGTCTTATTATTTCCCCCCCCCCTTCTGCTGCTGCACACACAAATGCTGTGTGCTCATGTTGTTTCTGTATTGCAGGGCTATTCAACTAACATTTCTGGAGGGCAAGCTTTTGGGAAGGCTGTCCAGCAGCTATACACTATTTTGTGTTGCATGTACATTTAACAGATACAAATAGATACAACATGTTATAAATTATTTAACACGATTAAAATGGCTGCTAGTTTTGTGGAAAAAAAAGGTAAGCAACAAAACCACCAACACTCAGGTGCAATACAATTTGCGTATAGTGCAAAAAGGTTACAGTTACTGTACCAGCAACATTTGAGTATAACAGTCACAATTGGCTCTTACAACATTAGAGGTAACAATATAAACAACATTAAGGTGCGATGGCCACAATAGGCTATTTTTTGCAGAAATATAAGTAACAGTACCAATAATATTCGTATTCATATTCAATATTCACTGATGACCCCACAGCTAGCATAATGGGCACCGGCGGAGGTGCGGCAGGCCTAGAGCCAGCACGTGACAACATCTACCTGTTCAAACCAAACAGTACCAATAATATTCAGGTACAATTACTACAGTTGGCTCTTAGTGCAAAAAATAAAAGTTACAGTACCAACAAGACACAGGTAACGCTACAGTTGGATCAAAATATTCTGGTACATACATAGGCTACAATTACAGCAGTACTAGTATTTGCCAAAAAGGGACGCAAAGTGTCACAACATGTCGCAAAGAGCCAGAAATAGGCGAAGCTACGGTTTTATTGGCTTTTAATAATACATTCATTATTTATGGGTTAATGGGCCATGGGCCGGTCCAAATTGCTTGAAGGGCCGGTTCTGGTCCCCGGGCCTTAAGTTGAATGGCCTTGGTGTATTGTTTAGCATTGTCAGTATGCACATATGGAGGTTTTCATGCACTGTACGTCATGCTTATTTTACAGAGGGGCCACATTACACATTACAAATTACATTTTCCTGTGTACCACACACTGGGAGTTTCTTTTATTTGCCCATGTCAGAAATAAATGGAGACTGCCTCCAAAAGATATTCGTATGGCGAATTCTTCACAGTGCTACACCGGTTATGTGGACATGTGGAAGCCATAGATACTGTAATACGGTTGCAACCGATGAGGCCATAACCCACAACATCCTTCCTGACCTGTGGTGTTTGTAAAGTTTAGAGCTGTAATACATAACTTTTAAATGTAAACAGAAATCTGGCACATCCATACCATTCATTTTCAAATTGTTCACACAAGTGCTGATAAAGTCACTTTTTCCTGCATTCAAACCATATTTTAATGTCAGTGATTATACTGACTGAGATGTGACCTAAAAACTTAGTCCTTCTACAATGTCACCCATCGTCCACAATTGCCCGTGACTGCGTTATATGTAATTATTAAATGAATTCTAAAAACTCTTGCAGAGCTTTTTTTTTTTAAGCAGAATGGCCTTTAAAGTGTCCAGCTTCCTGTTATTGTGTGCTACTTCCAATACTTGTTTCCCTCAGGAAAGGGCGAGTCTGTTTTCTTAATGATGTTGTGGAATCATTTTGGAACTTTCGATATCAAACTGAACCGGCAGGTCAGGGGCTAGGCTACTGAACCTGGCTGAATTTAGCCTCAAGTGGGTTGCTCAAAAGCAAGAGTGCACTAAGTTACCATGCTTATTCTTTGCAGTAAACAACAGGATATGTTAATCCTGACGCTCAATCTGTCCAGTCAGCTGTTGATCTGATAAGAAGTACACGTTTTACACATTATTCATGAGTTTTATTAACCTGCGTTAAAGTATTACAGTGATTCCATGTTGTTCAATTCATTTTAATTCTGATTAGTCTTGAATGATTGCATGAAGACAATAAAACATTTTTATTGTGATATATCTGTGCAGTTGGTGAGATGATTAGAAACAGCCGAGGTTGTAAAAGTGGTTTCATTCAAGTCAGTGATGAGAGTAATTATATAAAATAGTAATTCATTCATCTGAGTTTGTGTCACAGTGATGTTTTAGATGATGAAGCTCTGATACTTAGACGGAAGTACCTGCATGAGGTTATTGATAAATAATCCTCATTATCTTCATCACACAGCACAGAGCTGTGAAACTCACCAGACATGATCTGACAGGGACATTAGTATTATTTTTACATTTTCTTATATTCGCTTGTGGAAAAGTGGAACATGTGAATAAAGGCCAGCTGGAAAATGACATGCCCAAACTAAATAGAGTTTATCTCTTCAATGACAAACTCTATGTGAATTTTGTTATCAAAATAAAGACAACACTTGTGAGATTCCACCAGGAGTGTAAGCATCACTGGAGATGCCACTGTGGCAGAGTAGATGCAGATAGCACCAGCATACAGTATATGAAGGATTTTTTTCCCTTGTCTAAAAAAATATTGAAGTTTAAATTTAATATCACCTTTTAAAATATGCAGTAGGAGTTTAAACTCAAGGAAATATGTAACAACATGGACATGAGCTGTCTGATTAAAGTCTGATGCTGCTGAAGTGAAGTAGAGTAAAATTACAGAAGTTTTAGTAAAGAGATGTCCAGGCTTTCTCTAGTTTGGCACAGTTTGGTATACTGTTTGGCACCATCTGTGCCATTTGAGATTTCTTAGGTACCAAATTATTAAACCCATTCATTTCATGTCAGTATATATGGATAAAAACTTTTCACATGTCAATATACTGTATTACCCTATTCAAATTAAACCTGAATAAAACATAATATTTGTCTCTAACATGAATAGATTTACTGAAAATTGCAAACATAATGAAAAGTGTATAAATAATATTATTAATGATGATAGGATGAATAACAACAGGCATAACAACTGAATAACACTTTGAAAAATCCACAATCAACTATTTATAATTTACAATTTTCACTTTACAGAATGTTTACAACCTTGGCGTGTATCACAGTAATTATATTTGCAGAAGAAAACTGTTAGTCGATTCTCCCTGTTCGTTCTGCGCTCTGGACCGTAAAGACAACTCACTGACTGCAGAGTCGTCAGTTCATGGATGTATTATAAGAGATTTATTATTACCCAGATCAATCAACTATTATGAATATTCTGCAATATTCTAAATTCTATTGCATTAAATGTCTTTGTGGTCCTCTGTGTTTGTCATGTTGGGCTATACAAATATAGTTTTGACTTGACAATATTGCCAATGCCTATACAAAACTGTGCCACACTTTACAAGTAGGCTATAGGCCCAGGTTGTATTCATAATCTATCCACACGTCTTTTAAACATTCTGTTAAGTGTTTGGAAACCGTTAATAAGTAAATCTAACTGCTGCCATACTTGTCAATGATTCTGTGACCTGAATTTTCCAAAAATATTAAGTCAGATGCTCAGTTAAACACAATCCTATGTGTTGACAATTATTGTCCATCCCAGTGAACAAAAGCATACAGTTCTGAACTTTGCTTTACTGACCGACACAGTCTGTTGTTTTTGTTAGTCTGATAATACGGAACAATTTGTTCGTCTTTGTATCTCAAATCTGGGTCATGAATTATCTTTGTTTCTTTTTTTTTAATCACATCTGATGCTTAATGTAAAAAGTCTGTGTTATCAGGAATAAATGACATATACACATACTGATACTGATGATTAGATATTCTGAACTTGTACAGCTAGTATCTTTGGTTAACTTCTGCATATGTGTGTTATATTCACCAATATGACATGTAATGTAATCTCCAGGCCTTTAGACTGACTTCCTTCTGCAGGCATCTTAAAATGGAAGGTATGCATGACATATGTGATTGTGTAAACAGTCTGTCTGAGAGAGCAGGAGACTTTACAGACAAAGTGAATTTTAGGAGTCAGGCCCCGGTCGTTTAATTTAAAATAAACTGTCTTTGCAGCAATATGTTGTAAACTTGCACAATGGTAGTTTATTTTTGTAATACTTTGTATGGCTGTGATGCTGCTAACGTTAGGTTACTTAAATATAGTATATACATATGTGTTATCTTAGTCTATACACTGGTTCTTATGAAAAAATTCAGCTGTGACATGCAGTGGGAATGCAACTGGGCCCCATTCAGTGTTTTTGTCTGTGTAGTACGTATGTGGTCATTGGCAATAAATACCAGATAAAATGTTGCCATCTTACTCAGAACCAGTTGAACATTTACAGGTATATATACCACAATGCATTTTTGGATTGATAATAAAAGTATTAAACTATAAAACTATTACACTTTTTTTTTTTTTTTTTTTTTTTTTTTTTAAAGGCTGACTGAAAATAATACCAAGCTGTTTTCTGTTAGTGTGATTCATATGTATGGTGAAGGTAAACACAAAACATGCTCTGATAAATATACACTATCATGAACAACACCAAAATATAAAATATAAAGGACAGACATTTTAAGTACAGTTGTACGTAAATACACAGACTTATACAACATTGTTTGTCATTCGTTGTTTTTATTTATCCACTCTATTATTAGATCATTACCACTAACACTGAATTACAAGTATGGTCAGTACAATAATTGGGATGAAATATCTGAAATAACAGTTTTATTTGAAGTAACAAGTTTCAAACAAACAAATATTGAGACATGGAGAGATGGATGCAGTTCAGATCAACCTCTGCTGGACATTTGGTCTGTGATTACAACCTTGTGTGTGTTGAACTAGCTTTAGTTGTCTTTTGGGTTGTCTTGCTGCCAAAGTTTCCTGCCTTTTGTCCTCAAATAGCCTCAATAGACTTCAGTGGATACAATGGAAAACATGCCACTCTATCTGGACAGAAAAAGACACAACATGCACGCGAGTCAACATTTAACCATCGCCCAAACTCTGTTTCCATTATTGTGGCATCTTATCCTGTGTCCTGCACTACTGATAATAACCCTGGCCTCTGATTTTTCTCTTTCTAATTGTGTGTGATCCTGCTAATCCTATTTAAAATACCAAATGCAACAGCTTTGTTAAATTCTCAGACACCCTTTGCACCAAAACCTTCTCCATTATCTGTAAATGTCTTTTTGCTTTTACTTGTACTGTAATGTTTTCATCTCTGTGGAAACCAAAATAATAATAATAATAATAATAATAATAATAATAATAACTCACTTTTACCAACTTCTAAATTTTTCAGTTAATCAACAATTTATTTGTCAAAATGCTCAGGTTGTTCAAGACATAGCTACAATTTTCTTTTTTGTTATTAACTTTTCTACCAGAGGCAATGTTTTGAAAAGGCAGATCAAAGGCGAAGTCATTGAGAAAATACATCATTCACAGCTGAATTTATTGGGGGCAATGCACATATTTTATAATCACAAAATAATCTTCATTCTAATAACTATTATTATTAGGACTTGTAGTGGCGAAAGTACACTTAATTCCAAAGCCACTGAAAGTCATCATGCTATGGTAAGGTTCTAATGGGCTTGACTCATAGGCACTGTTTTAATTCATCAATCACGAAGGCAAGAGAAAGTCATATGAAGGGTTTGCACATATATTTCCATTTGCAATACATCCAAGTTACATTCCTGTTCACATGTACACAAGCCTGTCTAGCATCACCAATGCATAGAAATATTCCTTTGATATCCCAGGTTGTGAATGATGATCAATAGGTTCAAACAGTAAGACAACGTAATCCAATATCACGTAGTAACCTGACGGTCAAAAACCCTTATTACACCTAATTTAGTAAGCTAAAACGGACACATGAAGCCCTGACCTGCCAGATATTCTCTATTCTACTACTACTGTTACTCGGTTTTGTGGGACACAGTGCCCCCGTGTGTTTCGTCGCTGGATTGGCAGAGCGGTTGTCAGCAGTGTTTACAGGAAACATGGCTTCACTGGCTGTTGGAGAGCTTCAAGACATGGAAGGTCAGTAAATATGTAAACATGCAGCCGTATCCGCTTTGCATTATCCGGTTGAAACAGTACCTATCTTCAAATAAACATGGTTTGGTTTTATAGCAGCACATTCAACTTCTCGTTGTCTTTGCTGCCAGGCAGACCCCCATCCTTGGCTAGCCAGCGAGCTAACAGGCTAACAACAAGACTCGTTAGTCAGTGTTATTCAGTCAACTCATCCTGACTTGGACGAGTCATGTACGGCTACTTTTCTCTCTGCCTGTTTCGTGGTCTGAAATGGGATTTTATGTTTTTCTGAGCCTTTTCCGCCCCTGTGTTTTTCTAGTTGTGGGTCGTTGCTGTCTACTGTGGTCCTGTTGGCTAACTGGCTAGCTAGCATGGGTAACAGTATTCCACGTGAACTAGCCTTAGCCTGTAAAGATGCCTTTAAAACGTTGCTGTAGCTGGGGTTTTATGTGTAACCGATGTATTTACTGGTAGCTATTATAATCCCGACAGGGCTCGCATGTTCTCATGCATGTTGGGAATCGAGACACGCTCATTGCCATTGTGTTGGTAATGCGTACGCCTGTTTTGCTGCAAATAGCCAATCACAACTCAGCAACTCTAGCACGGTTTCGCAATCCTCGTCCCGGGGACACGTCCTGCATGCTCGCATGTCCCTGCTTCAACACACCTGATTTAAATGAATGGGTCTTTATCAGGATTTTTCAGAGCTTTTGCAAATATTCACAGGTGTTTTTTTTTTACATCACAGGTGATGTATTTAAGCCCCATACTAAGAGTGGCTTATAGTTTCCCAATATATTGTATCATTACCCCTGTGTCAGGACATGTACAGTTTCACCAAATTCTTGTCAATACACAGAACAAACTTGAGCATGGCATGGTGGTGAGTGGCAGTTCTCAGGGTGATATCTTGGCTAACAACAGCAACAAAAACAATTACTAGTTACAAACAAGGTATTCAGAAAACAATCTTTGAATGCACTAATCATAGAACCTTGGAGCTGATAGGTTACAACAGCAAATGACCACACCTTGATTACATTTCCTGTGTACCTACCTAATAAAGTGGCTAGTCACTGAAATAACAATTTAAATTAGGTGTCAGCGCTGCAGCAGTTTATTGTATCAGCTGCTGATACAATAAACTTCCCTTCATCTTCTTTCTGTAGTGGACCGGCGGGGCGAGTCTGAGGAGTCTGGTGATGATGAGACCAGAAGGAGGAGTATCAATGGTGATGTGGACCCCAACCAGCCCACTACCACAGGTAAATATTCACATCTTACTTACATATTTAGTACTTCAGCCTGTCCTTTCCTAATAATTAGGCATTAGCAAGCCGATTTTGCCACAGAAGAAATGGCAACAATAAACAGCCTTCTATTTTTGCTCTCAACTGGTTCTTTAAAAAATGTATTGGTTGAATTAACATAGATAATGCATAATAATCAACATTTCTGTAAATATCTACAATTGAGCCAAGAATTTAGTTGTCATTTGTAGTCTATGGCCTGATTTTACTATAGGCTCTCTAAAAAATAAAGTAAGACTAAAACACAATCAGTTGTAACTGTGGTAAAACATTAATTAAATATTCCATTTTGCCATTAATTATAATACAGCCAAAATGACACGATTACTTTAAAGCACTAAAATAAAAGCCAGGACAACAATGCACAGTGAGAATATACAATATAAGTAAGAATCCATGAGAAAAATGCATATCATAGCCACCATGAGCAGACAACTTTTAAACAGAATGTATAGTATTAGAGCATGCATGTAGTAGGGTACATAAAACAGCATGCAACATTAATTAGAAATGTATCTGATAACAAAGTCCCTGTCATTAAAGGTAAAGAAGAGTCTCCTGTTGACATGGACACCATCACATTGGACCCAGAGGAAGAGGTCAGGACACCAGAGTCTTTTAACACATTTCTACTATATCACTGTTCATTCTTTTTTTTGCTCTTTGGTTCCTTTTGATATTTTAGAGTTTGGGGAATTGAAACACATTTTAAAAAGGTTTTGTAAATGTTTGACCACAGAAACTGCATGTTGGTTGTCTCTAAATGTCAGTGAATGGGAAGGGCACATATTACTGCTTATTATTCATATTTATATTACTTATAGACGCTATTTCATTCAAAAATGGTCTAAGCTGTCTGGTTTCTTTTTAGGATGTTGATCTTATTCATTGTCGTATCGGGAAGATTGAGGGATTGGAGGTGCTACTAAAGGCTCAAGTAGGTAACCTCAGTATGTAGCGCCACTGTCAGGGTTATGAATTATTTTACTTTATTTTTGTTTCAACCACTCTCCCCCTGTTTGATTTAAATAACATTTCATATTTTGCAGCTGCTAATTGCTACCTATTTGCTTTTGAATTCATTTCACTTTACAGACTCTCTCCTTACGACAAAACCTCGTCAAAAAGATAGAAAACCTTGACAGTTTGAGGTCACTGCGGGAACTAGATCTTTATGACAATCAGATCCGCAAACTGGAAAACCTGCACAACCTCAAGGAGTTGGAGTAAGTCTGGAAAAATAAATCATCTGTATGATCTCTTTTATGTAGAAATGAAAAACACAAAGAACTGAAGTTAAAAAAGTGATATAATGATCAGTGTTTGTGTAAGTTTCTTTGCAAATTGAATATATTACATATTACTCATTAATTATCTTTAAAAAATGTATGCGCTACGTTACAGTATTGCTTTATTTGCAAAGTAATAAATGTGTTACGTTACTTTTGCATTACTTTCATCAAATCACCTGCTGCAGCGTAGGTGGCGGGTTCACATTCCGTCACTCTTGTCTAATTCAGACGCAGACTCAACAAAACTTGCTGTAAAAAATAGAGATGGTTTATGTCCATAAGTTATGTAATTTATTCCATTTCATCATTAAAATATTTGTTTATTAAGGTCACAATTGTAGACCTTTTTAAACAGATATTACATTATAATGGCAAGAAAGGATACTGAAATTCAAAAGAATTTTATTGAAACATTTGACTGTCTGTAATGCAGAGAATTCATGAATCAACATTTTTAACCTGCAAAACCAGTGGTGTGAAACGGGTCGGTTGCAGAAGAACAAGACCATAACCTCATCATACTCAGTGTTTTATACTCCTGTTCATTCATCATTATTTCAGTGTTGAATGAATGAATGTCAGTGCCTGTTCACCTCAGGCGCTACATTGATATCGCCCGAGGCAAATGGAGGAGATATTATTTTATAAGTGAAGTGGTCAGTTTTATTGCTAAACTTGTTCAGTGTCATCATTGTTAATTAAATAATAAACATACTTTTTTTTCTTTGATTCCTGAGAATCAAAATCTCTCATAGAGAATATTTCTTAGGGGTGACTGTAAAATGACTGCAATGTGCTGCATTTTAATCCCAAACTCGAAACATAACCTGGTCAGAACGAGGTTAAACTTGGAGCCTGTTACCATGGTGATGCAGATTAAAAGACGGTCTCTTTTGTGACACTGAAGAGGTACTTGAGTTAGGCGAAAATAAATACTTAGACGTAAGAAAGTATCGCTGACATTGTTTCGCACAGATGTGAATGACAGCCACACAGCAGCACATTTTGACAATGTCTGTGAATGTCACATGTGCCTCATATCTGCAGTGGACAAGGACGCATTCACTACTTTGATATGGTTCATGGTAGTGTGTGTCGTATGGCTCATTAAAGAATCTGTATTTTTAATCACATTTTATGCTAACGGTGAAATTTGACTGGTCAACAGGCAGCTCGATGTGTCCTTCAACGTTCTGAGGAAGGTGGAGGGTCTGGAGCAGTTGACACAACTGAAGAAACTTTTTCTGCTTCATAATAAAATTAGCAGCATAGCCAACCTGGAACAATTGACAGTCCTGGAGCTGCTGGAGCTGGGCTCCAATCGCATCCGGGTAGTGTTTTTAATTGTGTTAAACCTTATTTTGACTGTCTTGTAAATCTTGACATGTTGCTGTGACATTGCGATGATGAACATACATACATTATATGCCATGAGGTATTTATCATGCATGAATTAAAAATGTGTTGTGTTCACAGATCATTGAGAACCTGGATACACTCTCGTCGTTGCAAAGTTTGTTTCTTGGCACCAATAAAATAACCTCGCTTCAGAATCTGGAGGGTCTACACAACCTGACTGTTTTAAGTATTCAGGTGTTTAACTTCAAATTTCCCTCAGCAATTGGCAGTATTTACAAGAATTGAACCAGATGAATTGTAATGCATTTTTCAATAACGCTGAGTGAATTTGTTTGCAGAGTAATCGGATCACTAAAATTGAGGGTTTACAAAACCTTGTCAACCTGAGAGAGCTTTACCTGAGCCATAATGGCATCGAGGTCATTGAGGGCTTGGAGAACAATGTGAGTTAATGGATAACGGTCATGCTTTTTTCCTTGTGTGTGAACATGTACGACTAAATCAGTTGTGTACATTAAAAATGCTATTTGTTTTCACTCAGAAAAAGCTGACAACCCTGGACATTGCAGCCAATCGAATAAAGAAAATCGAAAACATCATCCATCTGACAGAGCTGCAGGAGTTCTGGGTATGGGTCTGCTGATTTTGTTGTAACTATATGGTCATATGGCATTGCTGATTTTTTTTGTATTGATGTTGTCTGTCCTTCTCGCTCCAGATGAACGATAATCAAATCGATAACTGGTCAGATCTCGACGAGCTCAAGAATGCAAAGACTCTGGAGACGGTCTATCTCGAAAGAAACCCACTACAGAAGGACCCACAGTACCGGCGAAAGATCATGTTGGCGCTTCCCAGTGTACGCCAGATTGATGCTACCTACATCCGCTTTAAAACTGCACTGTAAAAGTCACCTGCCAACCTCACAGTGTTCACCCTCACCTCCCTGCCTCCCTCATTGGCCTCACTGAATCATAAATTAACTCCGTAGATAAAGATTCCAACAATAAACACACTTGTTGAGGCTTACTCAACATACATGGCGTGCATGTATGCGCTCATTCACACCTTGATCTGCGCTATTGTATGGAAGTTTACTTATTTATTACATTGGATTTGAACTGTTAAACTAGCTGCAGCCAATTACCTAATTTTTCCTCTGCACTTATTGTTGTTTTGTTATTTCCAACCAAAGGCATTTCCCTCATATCGTGCCCTTTAGCAAAATAGGAAGTCAAAGATGCAGTACTGACACTGTGCAGTTTAAAGTAAAGAGGCACTTGCATACATTTTTCTTTTATAAGGAAAGTATATCAGGAGAAAAAGATTAATCATTCTAATAAACTGGTATACTATATGTGTATTTTGACTTCTATTCCTTCCATGTAGATTGCCCGTTTCTGATTACCAACAGTGACCTGTGTAGTAAAGTAAAGCTCCTAAGAATGTAAAAATAATAATTATGTGTATCACAAAGATATTTTCATAGTTGCGTCATCCCACCCCCTCCCCCCCCTCCCCCCTGAGAGTTCATATGTAGTAGTTAGTTGTCAAGTATGTTGCCCAAACAAACGGTACTTCGGTTGATAGGGGGCTCGGTCATGGGTCGGGGAAGAACAAGTAACATTTCCATACAGATCTAGATTAAGGGATGAACCTTGTCATTTTATTGAATTGCCTTTCCTGTGAGAAATGGGCATTTCACATACTTGGTTCTCTTTTGGCAGTCTTTGTCGCAGAGTAAATATACATTGTGTTTTGAAAGGTATTCACTATGGAGGCCTGTAATGCACCCACGTACAAATAATCTAAATTACTCAATACTGTTGGCTGAAACATTAAAAAGGAAGATGTTAATGTATTTTGATTGGCCATTTTGCTGTCTTGAACCAATAGTGAATGGCTTGGTTTATTCTCTTACAAACGAAAATAGTCTTTTACTTGATACAAATGTCCCATCTCAGGGTGAAAAGGACACATGCATGGTAACATAAGACTCGGCACTTCACTGGGTTTAAATACAAAGTGCTAATCAGAGAGCTTTCTGTATAAGATATTGAGTTTTGTTCACCACACGTAGGCTTGTCATGGGCCTACAAGTTACTAAACTGGGCTGAGTTAACACTCAAGCTCCTTTTAACTTCCTGGTTTTTATCATAGATATTTATTGCTGGCAATTGCAAACTGTTAGAACTCACTTGGTTGGGGATATGAGCCTATATCAGACAATTAGCAAAACTGAAGGACAAAATCAATTATTACGTAATACTTATATATACTTTAGCATTTTTTTTTTTACTTTTACTTACTTACTATATTTGGCCAGTGGTGACTGGAACTTTAACTTAATATACTTGTAAATATAGTTTGGGTATTCCATACAGGAAGTCATCATCACCTTTGTAAAGTATTATCCCTTTTTTCTTGTTTATGTACAGTAACACAACAGCTCTATGTACTATACTGTCATTCACATAATGTGACCTTCATTGGTCATTGAATGAGCAGCTTATTCCAACTGCTTTTAGCCTTTTGTTGTTAGAACTGACTCTGGGTCAAGTTTTGGACTTGGTTAATGCTGTTTTCAAAATGAATGTATTATGCAAACAATAAAATTACAGTACTTAACCCTCTATAGTGTTAATTCATAAATGATTGTCAATAGAACTACTGATGTGAAGCCATTTTGAAATAAAATGGGATGTTACCATTTACTTGTCACTTGGCAGGTGACTTACTACGGGTATGGAAAATCAGTGCATCATCAGAATCAAATCAGAATGAGATACTTCCACACTGTCTCACAGGAAGAAATTAATGAAGACAGACAATTTAAATTAAATTACAACCGTAAAAGAAACCATGCTTTAAATCAGGGGTCTCAACTCAAATGACCTGGGGGCCAATGCGCATCTATTGTGGTCATGAGGGGGGCCAGCCTAGAGAACAAAAAGTGGAAAAAAAACAACTGTTCACAATATTGCATTATGATATGACAATAATACTATTTATGATGCAAATGTATTAATCTATTCAAAAACAGAATTTTTTTACATTACATAAATAATAGTGTGGACAACTGTAATTGTACATTCGTAAACACAGTGTGTAGCTGTGTCTCAGCTACACACTGTGTTTAAAAGACGGAGAAGTCGTGGGCCATGTTTTCATGATAACATGATAAGTGGAGGGCCACGTGTAACCGATAGGGGGTGCTGCATGTGGCATGTGTGCCAGTCCTTGCACGGTCGTGGATCTGCATACATATTTCCACCATCTTATATGGGTAAAAGGAAACAAATATTTATTTTACAGTGTGAATTTTAATGGTAAAAATGACAAGTATATTCTATATAAAACCTAAACATCTTAATGGATACAGGAAAAAAATTGAAGGCCCTTTAACATTCTAGAGATTGCAGTGCTGTGTTTAATATAGCAAGCCTTTCCTATTGCATATTACAACATACTGTATCTCCCCTGCTGATTTTAAACATGATTCATTCATTAAATAACGTTTATTATCTTATTTAAGGGGATATTTCATGTTTTATCAATTCAAATCATTATATGAAAAACGATCCTCCCTCCGAATTTTACAGTCACTACAGGCCCTACAGTCACTTTGTGCTGGGGCCAGGTCTGAGTACCGAACTACATTACCCACAAAACATTGCAACGCTGTGGCGTTTGTGACGTACGGGGCTCGCGCCGCGCCAGGCGAGAGGAAAAGACAGCACAGCGCATGCGCTACATTTATGTTGTTGTTTGTGGCGGTAAGATGGCGGCGCTCGGAGACACCTCAGCTCCGGGAATGAACGGGTTAATACAACAATTCACAGCAATAACAGGTAAAAATAACGTATTATTTCGCATTTCAGCCATCAAGTAGGTTGGAGTTGTTTAATCGGAATAGCTCGCTTGTCTAAAGAAAACACGAAATTAGTGCGTAGATGAGTAAAGGGACGTTCACTCTTGCTCTGGCCCCTGCGCTGTCAATGAGGGAGAAAGCAGAGCCAGATATGTGCTTAACTTAAGTGAAAGACTCAGGAAGGTGGTCACAAAACCACCGGCTCTATTTGTTGGGTGCACCACAGTCACTCGGACGTGTTGGATTATTCTCTGTGGTGTTTAGTTGCGCCACAGTTTCGCTGCTCTTGTGTTTTTTCTTCCTGCACTGCCTGGTTGTTTTATACTGTGCAATGGACGTCGACTGTGTGCACATTTCCCCTCTTCGTCTTCATCATCATCAGCAGCAGCAGCCAGTCTTCATGTCGTCTCGCTGTCAGGTCTATAGTGACCGTAGGCTGAACCACATTTGTGTGAGCGCACCGCGTCTCTCACTAGTCGCTCAGACGCCCTCTGTGGATTGGGAACGGTTTGACGAGACCAACTTTATTCAGTTTTAAGTTATTTTTTTGGAGAAAACGGCAAGCTCAGGTCAGGGTAGCTGCCTGCAACTAGACTTGGAAAGTGAAACGGACATGCGCAGTAAGAGCGGACAGAGCATCGCAGTCAAACGGCTCAGTTTTCTGTTAAACCGCAAAAATAAGCAAAATAATCATTTATTTTCTCTGATGTATAGCAGTATCATGCTTTAATGTGTTACCCAAACATGTTTTATCTACTTTTTAAAGATGACAAATCATTCAAATTCCCAATTAACAATAGATCCTTGAAAAGAGCAAACGTTACTTGGTCAATGGTAATTTCTGTAACTGATCATTTGAATTGCTGAACCAGCAATTGCCACGAGATACATGTATGATGTATGTATGAATGTCTATAACATAGAGAGCATTAGATACACAGAGACAAATTAGAAAACATTAGAGACATCTAATGGTTAGACTGCAGATTGTAACAAATAGAGGCCTCTCTGCTCAACAGAACCCCCAAATACCAGAATCGTCCTAATAATTTTTTTTTAGTATAGACCATTAAAACAGCACCCCACATACACTTTTCTTATCCAAACAATGTCGAAGTTGACACTGCACATACTGGTGCCCTCAGTAAGTCACCTGCCATGTTTGACGCCTGCCAGACAACCACTGTGTGCACAACAAAGTGTGTAATTTACATTTAAGTGTGTTATTTACTGCCATGGTTACCATTTCAATGCAATTGCACTAATATCGCTTGCAGTTATTTTTCAAACACTGCCAAATTTGGCACTAGTTTAAAGGCTGTCAACTGTGTCAGGCAACAGATGTTTGTTGAATTAGTAGAGACTCTTCCTCCAAATGTTTGGTATTTTCAGATACAGTTAGCTTTTTCCTTCTTATGTTCAAAGTTGAGTTTTATTTAGCTTTATTTTGGAAACTGACAAGACTTCCTTTACTCATGTTTCAATCAACACATTAATCTTGGATGGTCCAGTTCGTGACCCGTTCAGAAACAAGGGTTTTTTAGATTTTATCACTCCTCTCACTAGGGCTGAACAATGAATCGAAATTTTATCAAAATCCTAATACAGCTTGCTGCAACTTTAAGGAGGTGCAATATTTGTTCAAGCCAAAATGTGTGTCAAAATATAATTTTAGATTAATTATTATCTTGATCTATACACATCTTGTTCTACAGACTGAAGATAACATCTTTGTTTCTCACAGAGCTGCACAGATATCACACAGTAATTCTTTTAAATATGTTTTTTGAATGAAAATGAGAATAATGATGTAAAAATTCCCATTCCCCCTGATATCACGAATCGTATCGCAATCGTATTTCCTGTCAAAATAATCCCAATTAGATATTTATTCAAAATTGTTCAGCCTTACCCCCAACACTCAAATAACATGAGGATTGGGTAAATTGAACACTCTAAACTGACTGTAGGCGTGAGATTGAGAGTGAATGGTTGTTTGTCTCTGTATGTGGCCCTGTGATGGACTGGCGAACTGTCCAGGGTGTACCCCGCCTATCGCCCTATGTCAGCTGAGATAGGCACAGCACCCCCGCGACCCTCCGGTGGAGGATAAAGCGGTATATGATGGATGGATGGATGGATGATTCCGCTTCAAAGCACCCAACACACACTTTGGCTGATTTATCCATTTAGCTTGCATTAAGCATTTAGTTGACATAACCCATAATGGTCATTTCCTGCAGGTTAAATGTGTATTTGTACATAAAAAACTGACTGTGACTGTCGATGTCCTCCTTTCTTTAAGGAGCCACAGAGAGTGTCGGGAAACATATGTTGGAAGCGTGTAACAATAACCTGGAGATGGCAGTGACCATGTTCCTGGATGGAGGTGGGATAGCAGAGGAGCCCAGCACCAGCTCCAGTTCAGCAGCTTCAAGCAGCAGAGCTCCACCCACAGAGTAAGTTTGTGCCTGTGCGAGAGGAAGAACGAACACAGTCTATGTATATTTATGACCTGTGACAGTGTCTTAAAAGATGCACCGTCTTTTTTAAAGTGCTCCTATATTTCTCTGTGGGGTCAAAGTTGGAGGAAAAGTGTGTTGTTTTTTTATTGCTGCTGGTTGGTTTAATTAAATCAGATAATATTTACTTACAATAGTATGTAATCATATAATTCTCAGTGAAGTACGAGCACCCATTCCACAGAAGCAGGACATATTGGTGGAACCAGAACCACTGTTTGGAGGTATTGTACAGTTTTTTTCTTATTCTTCCCAATTTAAACGGCAACTAAATTAAACTATATTGATCTTTCCATGCATTTTAATGATAAGTGTGCTTGTAATCTGTCTATTACACTTGCAGTGCCAAAGCGAAGAAGACCTGCTCGTTCTATATTTGATGGTTTCCGAGACTTCCAAACAGAAACAAGTAAGTCACGTTTAAGTCTTACATTAAGTTCATCCCACACACCTATTTTTATTTTAACACAAGCTCAAATATATGTACTATTGATATTTGTTTAACATAAATTAAATCATGTAAGACTGTTGAAAAGTTAAGTGGGATAAACTTTTTTTATTTTGTCAAAGTTGTGCAAATACAGGGAAGAGGAAAGATACTGATATAAGAGCACTATCAGGATCAAAGTGTCCCATGTAAATGGTTAGAGTTTGGTTGCAGAGAACAACGTATACATTTATTCTGCAACAGCTAAGTGACACATTCTCTATGCCCTTTTTATGTCTGTGTCCTGTACGACAAGTGTAAATGTTTTTCCATTCCTAGTCCGCCAGGAACAGGAGCTGCGTAATGGGGGAACAGTGGATAAGAAACTGAGCACCCTGGCAGACCTTTTCCGTCCTCCCATTGAGCTCATGCACAAAGGCAGCTTTGAAACGGTAAGGAGTCACTAACAAAATACTTTGTACCACACGCCTTAATTGGGTTTGCATGAACTTTTACTGAATTTTCAGATGGTGACTTGGTAAGTTACAGGTGTGAAAGGTTAATAATAGCGTTATTCTGTCACTGTATTTGTGAAATCAGCTGTTCTAAACTTCGGGTAATAATGCTGATTATGTGAGTTTTATGTTGTATTCTGTATAATATATAGAGACAGAGATTTTTAAACTCGGTGAGGTTTTTTTTTTATTCCTAGTTAAATAAAAGTTAAATTAAAAGAAATAAGGTAAGGCGTTCTACAGTCTTGTGTTCTGCTGCATTCTCGCATTATCCAGAGATTATACTAGGAAGACAATCTCTGTGAAATCTCGGGAGCAACTTTTGCAGAAATTTGTATTCACACATGCAGCCCTGCAGGACAATCTCAAGAGAATCTCATTGTTCAGTGCATGTGTGAAAGCAGCTAGAGGTTATGACTCTTGTCCATAGAGGAAAAACTGCATGTATGTGCTTTTGGTTTTCTTATAATTTGTGTGTGTGTGTTTTTTTTCCCTGATTCTGTATTTTCTCTCGTGTTGTAAAAGGCAAAAGACTGTGGGCAGCTGGAGAACAAGTGGTTAATGATCAACATTCAAAATGTTCAAGACTTTGCCTGCCAGTGCCTGAACAGGGATGTTTGGAGCAATGACGCAGTGAAGACCATCATCAGGGAACACTTTATTTTCTGGCAGGTATGTACTTTTAAACAGAAGCAGATAGAAGGGTTAACTGTGATGTATATTCCTGACTTTGCTGGAGCTACACTACTGTTCAATAGTTTGGGGTCACCTATATTATTTGTTTGTGTTTTCCATTAAACGTCACACTTTTATTCATCAAAAGAGTTGCAGAATGAATAGAAAATATTAACAAGATTAGAAATAATGATTTTTATTCAAAATAATAACTTCGCCCTTCAAACTTTGCTTTCGTCAAAGAGCCAGCAAAACTGTTTTCAGCTGTGCTAACATGCATTGCACAAGGGTTTTCTAATCATCCAATAGCCTTCTAACGATTAGCAAACACAATGTACCATTAGAACACTGGAGAGATGGTTGCTGGAATTGGGCCTCTATACACCTATGAACATATTCCATTAAAAACCAGACGTTTGCATCTAGAATAGTCGTTTACCACATTAACAATGTATAGAGTGTATTTCTGATTAATTTAATGTTATATTCATTGAAAAAAAGTGCCAGTGTGTAAGAATTTGTAACATAAAATAGTGAGGTCATAACAAACGGGGAACTCTTTCACTCCCCCAATTTCTTTCCCAAGAGCTTCAGGGAACTAAGATGGGCTTTGCATACTAAAGAGGACGTTGTTCTTTGCATACTTTACATAGTAAGCTTCCACCTGAAAACCTATTATGCCCACTCTGGCTGGTTTGTCTGTTCAAACTGCTGTAGAAACATAACAGCATATAATGGTGGCCTCTGTTATGCAAGGCCCCTGCCTGAAGTACATAATGGTGTAATAAAGTAATAATAATCCAAGGCTTATTCTAAGGCAATGAAACCCAAACATTTTTAAAAGCACTATACACTTACACAAACACAAACACACTAATGAGTAGTATATCCAATTTCTACCAATAAATCTTCCTAAATGTTACACACTGGTACTTTAATGACTTTCCGCCACTGGAAATGGCTTTTTCACCAGTAAAGCACTGAATTTACAACAGTTCTTCTCAAGACATTATGTTTGTTATTATGTGTCCCAGTCAGGTGAACATTATTATGATTTTGATTCTGTATATTAACAAATGAAACAAAACCCTCTTGAAAACTTTCTTTTCAAATCAAATCTCTTTAAGGCTGCATGAACATTGCACTTCTTCCTGGTAAGCGCATTTTATTAGTCGGGAAAATAAAAATTGTGTAGACTCAAATTGCAAAGCCATACAATTGAGGTCACTATGTCTAATAATGAAAAAGCAAGTTAGCAAGTGCAAAAATGTAAACGGTACAAGGGTAAAATAAACCATATGATGCCCAGATATCTGTGTCCAACCTCATGCAGGATGTCATGATAAAGTTGGTGAACCATTCAAATGAAGATGCGAGTAGCTTTGTGTTAAAAACTCTCAATTTTGCACAATTTTCTTACATTACAGGTTTATCATGATAGTGAAGAGGGACAACGATACATCCAGTTTTATAAACTGAACAAGTTCCCCTACATTTCCATCCTTGATCCCCGCACAGGTAAGTCCATGTGAATTGAGGAAATGGTCTAACATTTCAGCCATGTAGTAGTAGTGTAGTTTTACGTACAGAAGCACAGGTGACTGAAGAGAAAGCTTAAACAGGTATCACTCCCTCGGCTCTGATTGGTCTCTCTGGGAGAAGTTTTTTTTTTCCTTCTTTTTTAATTAAGTATATTAGCACAGGGCATTGAAAAGGGCTGTGCAGCATTACTAAAGCACTTGAATGATCACACCTATTCTCTGTGGTATTAGACAAATGTGTTGTCAAATGTGCCACAATACAGATGTAACAAGTGGGTGTTTGTGAGTAATCCATGGCACAGATGTGTTAGCTAAATTCTAGGATGAGGCATTGAATTCTTTTGAATAAGTCCAATTTCCTCCTGTAGCCATATTTTATTCATCTCTAAATTCATTTTGCTGGGGTTAATGATGATCTTTCCTAGGTCAAAAAATGGTGGAATGGAACCAGCTGGATGTGACATCATTCCTGGAGCAGGTGACGGGTTTCCTGGCAGAGCACGGGCAGCTTGATGGGCCTTCTTGCCACGCACCTCCTGCCAAACGAGCTCGCTCTGTGGGTCCCTTATCTCTTACATCATCTCTAATTGTATTTATTTTGCTTGAAAAACCTGGGCTGTGACGACTAAAAAAATGTTTTTAATGTTGTAAAGCATTATCTGAGATTTTCATAACGTTGTAATACCGGTTTGTTTTGTCTCTTCCTAGCCATAAAGTCTGCATATATCGTAGATTTTTCAATGTAAAATGAACATAGACTGCGTCTACCTGATTAGTCATTATTTCTTGATTTTTTTTTCTTAAACCGCTGTACATTTTTTCCTTGTCTCTAGGAAAGTCTGATTGATGCCAGTGAAGACAGTCAGCTGGAGGCGGCTATTAGAGCCTCACTACAGGAGACCCACTACGTGTCCTCAAACCTTCCTGAAGTTCCCGATTCCCCTCGATCGGATGACGAATCGGATGCGGAGCCATTCTCCGACAGCGAGGGTCCCATCTCTGTTGGCTCTGACTGCTCAGACAGTGAAACACCAGCACCCCACGAAGAGAAAAGTTCATCCAACAAGCACACCCCGGTCCCTTCAGCCTCTGCGACACAGCAGCGTCTACATCCTGATAGTTCAACGTCTTCCTCCCAGAGAAAGTCTCCGTACAAAGAAAACAACCATAGTCACAAGAAAGAGGAGAGCAAAAAGAACCACCTGGAGCCCCCAGCAACTGGTCCTCATCATCTTCAACCTGCCCAAGATTCTGGTGGGAACCACTGCTCTTCGGTGGCAGAAAATTCTGGACCGACAAAGATCAGCAGCACTAATGCCTGTGATGTAGACTGTCCTGATGATAATGGTACGGGAGTGTGTTTGCACAACGCTCACCACTGTATTTTGGCTTTCAAAAGGGTTGACAGCAGCTGTATCATTTCTGAAAAAAGGTTTTTCCTCAAATGCTCATTTTTTTCCACCACATAGGTCCCAAAGCCCGGTTGATGCTCCGTTACCCAGATGGACAAAGAGAGCAGATTTCCTTGTCTTCTAAAGCAAAACTTTTGGTGAGAACACAGCTGAACACCTGTTTTTGATTGATAGTTTTGAAAAATACAACTAAATCATTGTTTCCAAGTGTTAGATGAGATGTTGTCGTGCTCTTTCTCTCAGGCTATGTCTTGACCTGCACCATTTGCCAGATTTCATGATGTTACTTTGTCTGTTTTAGAAATAGTGCGGCAAATTGTAGTTGTTTAAGGTTCAGTGAGTAAAAATTAAGTGAAATTATTTTATATTATAAAAATAATTTGGCAGCACCTCTAAATCAGAGGCCATGGTTCTCTGTAGGAAACCAGTGGATTGCCTAATCTGGGTGGGGAATGAGTCTTTACCCCAAGAAAAGGAGTTTAATGGCATTTTTTCCACTAGCGATACGTGACGCAGCTCATCAGGGATATTTTCTTAGTACCTGCTCAGGCGATGTTCCAAGTGAGCTTAGCCGTGACGTCGTCAGACTGCCGTACACTGATTGGACAGAGTGCCGTCACAGGAAGTGAGGCACAAGAATCAATCCTGACAATGCTGAAGTGTAGATGAGTTGAAAAGACTTAAAATCCTGAAAATGTGGCTTAATCTCCAACATTTAGCGAGGAAATGTGTAAAGTCTCATCATAACAGAGGTGTATGCATCACAAACCCTGACTGTGTCAGACGGAGTCTGTGCTCTGTTCATGGAGGAAATGCTGAACAAATCTTCAGTTTACACTGAACTATATTGTGGAAAAACATATGATGTTTTTCGGGGTCTTGTTCACAAGTGACGGGACAATGGCGTGTAAGATTGGCTGGAGAAACAGAACAGCAGGAGCTGTATTGCAGTCGCTGTACCACACAGTTATGATGAAAAGGGAGCTGAGCCAAAAGGCAAAGCTCACCATCCTCTGGTCTTTGTTCCTACCCTAACCTATGGTCATGAGCGATGGGTCATGACCGAAAGAACGAAATGGTGGCTACAAGTGGCTGAAATGGGTTTTCTCAGAAGTGTGGCTGGGGTCTCCCTTAGAGATTGGGTGAGAAGCTCAGACATGGGAGAGGCCACTGCACCTTTGCATGGAAAGGAGCCAGTCGAGCTGGTTCGGTCACCTGGTAAGGGTGCCACCAGGGCGTCTCCCTAGGGAGGTGTTCCTGGCACGCCCACCTGGGAGGAGACCACGGGGCAAGACCAAAGACCAGGTGGAGAGAGGCTAGACTGAGGTTTCCAGTGTATGCTGAGCTAGTCTAGTAGCTGCTGGTTCCAGGTCCATATTCATTGTTCTCCTTTAAGTGAAATAAATGTGATTATTTCCTTGTTATGCCCAAACAACAACATGTATTATCACGCAAATACTTACTTATGATTTCTCTCTCTCTCTTTAAGGCGCTGGTAAGACACGTCCAGTCCAAAGGTTACCCTAATGAACGCTTCGAACTTGTCACCAACTTTCCCAGAAGGAAGCTTGCTCACTTGGACTATGATATCACACTGCAGGAGGCGGGGCTTTGTCCACAGGAGACTGTATTTGTGCAGGAGAGGAACTAGCCTTTACACATTCACTTTTTGTTTTTCTGTATTTCTCTGGTAGACCTCACTCTTTCTCCAATGATCGGAAACAGTGGTCCCATAACCTTCTGGCCCCCCTTTTTTTTTTCTTTTCGCCAAGACAACTCCAAGTGAACGGACCACTTTCTCCACCACTTTACTAGTCTGACGGGGGACTTCTGTACTGACAGCCTAATCACTTTGTAGTGTTCATCCACTGGCCAGTAAGATGTTGCAGACTCCCAATGTTTATTTATTGTCATAATCTGTTCTGATGCATTTTCCATTCATAATGCTCAGTCAGCAGGACAGATTATACATGATATAGCTCATATTCACTTAAAAAAACTCAAACAATGGATCATAAATTGACAGTGAGGCACCAGGGACTTGTACAAAAAGACTTTTCCTCCCAGAAAGGACTTTAAATGTCAGAGTTTATTTTGTAGCTCTTCTTGTTACTTCCTGTACCTGGGAACAGGTAAAGGGAGACTCAAGCTTGTTTATTTCAACCCAGATTTGTTCTCTTTCTCGGTCATTGTTTCAACAGTTAGGAAAGTAAAGACACCAAGACAAAGGTCTGGAAATTACAGCCCAAAAGAATGTGTTGGATGTCAGTGAAACACTTTGTGTAGGTCTAGGAGAATTCGGACTGATCTACACATTTTTATTCAAGTTTCTATTAGAGACTAGTGGTTTGTTTTTGGATTTCAACTTTTGATACGGAGTAGAATGAACGGTCTCACCAGGCGGACCTACACTGTACAGTGATGGCTTTGACAGACTGGTATTTAGCTGTAGTCATTGTTTCTTTTCTTTTTTTTATATGCTGCCAAGAAAATATGCTGATGTTGAAATATATCCACCAAAACCAAGGGAGATCTGCTTGGTCTTTTGTTACTTTATTTTATAAACAAATGATTGATGGATATTAATTTCTTCCATGAAAGTAAAGTTGTGGGTTAAAAAAACAAACCCAAAACAAATATTAAAAACAATATTTAAAATAACATTTCATTCATTTCATTATTAAAATGAAGTAGGAGCAACAGATCAACAAATTATACTTCCTCTGACTCAAAATATGTTTCGTCGGGTCCTTTTAATTTGAGGGAATCAGATTTTCTTTTAAAGTGTAGGGACCCTGTGCTTAAACCATGACATCATCAACTAAATTAAATGAGAGATCTCCACATTTAAACAGACAATACTACAGAGACGGGTTCTAGCCATGTTCATGGTGTTAGTTTTTTCCCCCCCATCTTTTTTTGTCAGAGGAAGCAGCAGCAGTTGTTCACATGGACAGGTGGTGGCAGTGTTTCTTCTTAGAAGGCAACAATTCACAGACCAAGGGAAATTGGTTCATAGGATCTCCTAAATGCAGTCTTCAAAATCTCCAGCTATATTTTGCAAATGTTAAAGATGGTAGAAAATGCTCTCACGGTGTTTCTATAGACTCTACAGCAGCCATTACCAAACGATGCATGTTACAGCCCATTTTAATAATTGAAAAAAAGAAAAAAAATGACAGTACAAGCAAACATCCTCCATCCATCCACACTTCTTACTGGAATACAAGTACAATATATTGTCATTTTTCAGGACTTTGCAAATCTACACAGCCCTGTAGAGTATCCACAATAATAAATCCATATGAATGTAACAATCTCCTATGCAAATTTGTGAAAAAAAGAAAAGAAAAAAGTAATTATGAATATGTTTTTTTTATTTTAATGCCCCCCTCACAATCCAGCTGCAGCACCTTCATGGCACACTGCTCTCCAGATGCAGAAGTTCCCCCACAGTGCATTAAGGCATTAATAACTTGTGGCTATTGCAATTAACTCTGCTGAGAAGACGCTGTCTCTTCTTTTATTGTCGTGTACTGCCACATAAATAACTACAGGGTAAAAGCTGGAATGGAGGATTTGGTGAGAGCCCCAATCGACGATGAAAGCGGTGTTTGTTCAGAGCAAAGTCGAAGGAAAAAGGACGTGCAGCTGTACAAACAGATGAGGACACTGAGGGGTTTTTTTTCTCCTCCCCTCACTGTGCTGATACTGCAGATTTTTTCACCACCTGTTGCGCATGACCGATTGTGTGTGTGTGCGCAGTGAATTAAACAGCAGGCAGGGAGAGGGCAGGGGTCATGCAGAGCAATGGAGGAGAACTAAACGCATTTCCTTCGTTTAATCCCCCAAATTAGGGCTGGACTGATATGCTTTTGTCCCCTTTTTGATTTGTATATCTGACGTGATTGTGATTCGTTCGTTCCCTTTTCCTCCTTAGACCAAAATAAATTGATTGATCTGCTTCCTTTCTGCAGACAATTACCCACAAGTTATATTTTTCACATTTTGCACACCACGTCAGTCAGTCAGTCATTGATCTGAATTGGCACGATCAAATAAACACAGAGCAAGTAGAAAAGAAGGTGTATTTGCTGTGTGAAATACGTGTCAATGAACCTTTCCAGAACCCTGGACTGCAGGTAACACTGATAAACAGAACTTCCATTTCTTACGCAACCCTCATGTGGGGGATAAAGTGGTAGAAGATGGATAGAAGTTCGTCGGTCTAGTAGAAATATTATGATTCTGGTTTTAAAAAGAAAAAAAAATCTCAATATACAGTATTGATTCTTAAATCCCCATTATACACACAATCAGAAAGAAATATTCAAAATGGCTTTGTACAGCAGTACAGTCTGAGTAACCAGTACAGCAGCCTCAGACCTGGTTTGTTTGATGAGTCTTGTGTTGCGCAACAAGGATGTTGACCCCATCGCCCGTGGTCCCGTCAGCTCGTTTTCAAAATAAAATCAATTGAAGTTAATGACTGATCCTTAAACAGCCTGTGAATATGATTGTGTAAAATGCTGTGGACCATAATCATCTTCTTACGCTAAGGGAAATGTAAGCTCTTGTGTAATGCACACACACACACAGGCGACGGGAGCCTGCAGGACAGTGATTGGAAGCATTGGAACTTCAGCAGCTTAACATGTCTCGTAAAAGTACTCACAACTTCAGACATTTTTGTACCAAATACCAATGACAGACATTTGTATGAAGATCAATTCCCCTCGCACCTTTTTTTCAAACTGTGTTTTTGTAGGCTCTGCTCATGGGTGTGATCGCGTATGTAAATCCTGCAGGATGTTGCATGACCAAAGCAACTGTGTGTCTGATCTATAACGCCTTGGTGCTCTGCTTGGTTCATGAGAACCATCATTGAAGATAAATGATCTGCTCTGATTTAGCACAGTCAGGATTCCACACTACCTGGAGAAATTATAACGAGTTCTGATGTGTGACGTTATTAAATCATCCGTTTTTACCAATAGAATTTGGAATCCAAATGCACATTTATTGTCCCAAAATCGTTCAATTTACTCAAGCTCAACATATTCTTAGAAGTGTTTTGTCTGGTTGCTCCAACAGAAAGCTCTGTCTTGTGAAAGAAGCAATAATGATAACGATGAAAGACATTTCATTGTGGCTTTTGCATGTAGTTGTTTTCAACTTGCACAATACGGCCAGGGTGATGTGACCACTCTGCTGATTGTGTTATCGGGACGTGTCTGCATAGATTGACAACGACACAGTGATCTGTGAAAGTTCAGGAATACGGTACGGGGATAAAGTCTCAAATATGGTTTCAACAAATAATCCTTTAAACACACACACGACCAAGTGGTCAAACACACAAAATCATGAACACATAAAGTGGAGGAGTTGAATGACAGAAAGTGTAAACAGATGTGAAAGTAGAAAACTGATCAGCTGTAAATGGTCCAGACTCAGTCAAAGTCAATGGAAAGTGTGTCCGTTCACTATGTGCTCTCTAATCGACTGATCCCTTGAATTGAAAAGTTTTCAACGTTTATTTTTACATTTAAACATTTCAATAAAAGTTTAACACAGGTTTGATGGGATTATTTGACTATTTAACTGTCTGTGTAACACATTATTTTAATATCCCAGCCATTATGGTGTTGTTAGACTGTTACAGTCTCCTGCACTTGTCATGTCATTTCCTCCTAACATTTTAGATGAGATTCGACTTGACATCATTGATCCCACATTGGGAACATTCACTACAGTCAACACTGTATTCTAATACAAAAAAGTACTAGAATAATATATTTTTAAAAATAAGCACGTTTACAATACAAATACAGCATTTTGTAGAATAGCAATACTTTTTTTTACATTTATATAATGTACACTGGAGGTGAAAGAGCAGTGGCACAGAATTATTGCACATGTGTATCGAATGGATTGTGTGTGTGATGACAGCTCAATTGTAATAATTGACTGTCAATGTTGCCACAGAAGTATTTGCAGTGTGTTACCTCAACGTCAGAATAATAACCGCACGGGACTCAGGAATCAAGTCGTGCAAAATACCAAGGACCAAGGAAGTGTGGCAGCGAAATGGAACTCTTTCATTATCTGTTATGATTTACATACATATCTGCTGTAAAAAAAAAAAAAGAAAAGAAAAAAGAAATGCACTGTTATTAAGTCTAAAAACTTCTCTCCTGGGCTGTTGCTACTGCAAATATATTTGAACAGTTATATTGTCATAATTCAGACAATATGAGATTATAGTTTCGTCCTGGAGCATAAAGATAAAAATAAAAATACCATGGCCTACCATTGTCCACCCACTCATCCAGTACTACATCTTGGGCACCTCCAAACTTGCGCCATCAAAGTCAACTAAAAGAACGTGATATTTATCATGAAAGCAAATGGGTCACATTTAGCAGGTGATTGCTAAAGTAGGAGGTTTTCTTTGGTTTGATCTAAAATCTGAGCTCCTCTGTTGGGTAATATTGACTCTGCAAACATGACTCACATGTGGGTCCCATACTGCACCATTTCTAGGGTGAGAGGTGATAAAGAAAATGTCTTGTTCCCGCCAGGAATAAATATTCTGTTTGTTATGTTTATATAATTACAATAAATAAATAAAACTGAAGCTTTTGCAATACAGACCAATAGTGGAAAAAATGCATTTTGTCTGTCTTAGGCCTCATATGAAATTATGTCATTTCAGGATAAGGAGCTTTGATATCTTGTGCATGCACTGCATGTCAAAGGTCAATGACCTTTTTACACAGTGTAAAGAGAACCTTATGGGTACTGTGACAGTGGAGGTACCATTTTACTGAAAATACATTATGAAAATGATCAAGTGTATTAGCCCAAGTACAACTCCATCTCAAACAACCAATAATGAAGTAACAGGCCTATAATAATGCCAATGATATGGAGATTGTCTGTTCCACTTTGACTCGTGATACTTCCAGTACATTACAGTATATTGTACTTGTACTGTGCTGTACTGTGTAAGCCCATTTTAAAGACCTCAATTTTATGAAATGGTCTACTTATCTACTCATCACTTGAGCAGCACATAGCGCGACTTTAATTTTTGTGGAAATGTGTAATATTTGAAGCTTTGTTTTACTTTCCTACGTGGTCATAAACATTATTTATCCAATGTGAAACAGCAATCCATCAGAAATGTGTCAGTCAGTGTTGAATGCAAAGGCACTGCAGTGAAGCACACATTAAAAATAAATATTAAAAATACATAAAATGACTGAAAACGAATACAATGTAGAGCAATGCATCATAATACAATGCATTTTAAACATCTTAAACATTGAGAAAAGCAAAAATGATGTGAAATAAAATGGCAGAGCGTGCAAACACGGTTTGTGGACTTTCCATGATGAGGACATTTGATAGTTTGACTTTTCCTTGTCGTTCCAAGTACACATGAGGACGCTGAGTAAACTTTTTTTTTTTTTTTGCAGAGAATTGCTTTAAAAGCCAGAGCTGCCTCTCTGTCGATGTACTCTTCTGGACACCGGACAGTGGACATCCCCCCTCCGTCCAACATGAAGACTCTCCTCCTTGTGGCGCTGCTCGGATGCCTCGGTAAAGACATGACCTTTGTACAGGCCTGATCCAGCTCTACCTTACCCCTGCTCTATTTTTCATTATTACTATCATTAGTAGTAGTATTCATATTATTATGTCTGCTATAATCGGTGTGTGTTTGTGCAATGACAGCCTGCACGTATGCGGAGAAGGTGAGATGGTGCGTGACATCGGATAAGGAGCAGGAGAAATGTGAGGACCTCATCAAAGCATCTTCCAACTTCACCTGCGAAAGAAGAGCCTCAGTCACCGACTGTCTAACTGCCATACATGTGAGGACATGACTCTGCTCACTTTTTATAATATTGCTTAAGTCAAAGTCTTGCAGTTTATGACATTTACTGTAATGTACAGTAATGTTCTGATATAAAATGGACTTAAGTTTTAGAAGTAAAAGTATTAAAAAAAGTGAGGAGTTAGGATTGAGCCAGTGGCAGGGCGAGTTGTCTTTCAACTGGAAGGTTGTGGGTTCAATTCCCGGCTAGCTCTGCTAGTTTATATGTGTCCTTGAGCAAGACATTTAACCCCATGTTGAACGTGTGAATGGGTAGACTGTAAAAAAGAAAAAGTTGAGGAAACTCAACATTTCAATGCAACTTACTGCAATCAAGTTTACAGCCCAACAAAAGATCTCGAGTTTTTAAAAAAGTTCCATCAACTTATATTATTTTGTTAGACAAACTTGTAAGTTACAGTTGTTCCAACTCAAAATTCTGTTTTCAAACAGTTTGGGTAACTAATCTTGTTCAGATAATTAAAAAAAATAAAAATATATATATATACATTTAGAATTTTGAGTAGTAACTTACCTTGAAATGTTGAGTTTTCTCAACTTTTTCTTATTTACAGTGTATGAAAGATGTGTGAATATTAAAACTATAGTGTAAAGCAGTTCATCAGGACTAGAAAAACTCTATATAAATACAGACCATTACCAACTCTTCTTCTTCTGATTTTATTAGTTAGTAACAAGTAACAAGTAACAAAGATAGTTCGAAGAAATGTAGTGGAGAGTAAAAGAACACAATTTATTTAGAAAAAATGTAGTGTATTTCAGAATTTCAAGGCAACTTGTTGCAATCATTTTTTGAGTTTACAGCCCAACAACGAATGCAAGTTTTTAAAAATGTTCCATTAACTAATATTATTTTGTTAGACAAACTTGTAAGTTAGAGTTGTGCCAACTCAAAATTCTAAATTTTATTTTTTAATACATTTTTTACATTATCTGAACGAGATTGGTTAGCCAAACTGTTTGAAAAGAGAATTTTGAGTTGGCACAACTCTAACTCTAAAGTTTGTCTGACAAAATAATATTAGGTGATGGAACTTTTTCCATCGCAATCTTTGCCTTGAGAGTTTTCTCAACTTTTTTTTAACAGTGTAGAAATACAAATAATGTAAAGTACAGATACTCATTTCTTGTAGACTGTTATATTTGATTCAGGTATGGTTGTTCATTTGTCCTAATACATTTTTAAATCTTCTTTTGCTGGGCACTATACTTGCACCTGGCAAATACTCCATACTACAAATAAACTAAAACTAAAACTAATTAAATAAGCATTTACAAAAAAATAAAAAATAGCTGACTTAAAACTGACTTATAAAAAAAAAAGTCAATAAACTACATAAAAACTAATGAAAAATCCAAAGCTATTATAACCTCGATTTTGAATAAAATGGTGTGTTTTTTAACAGTCTTCAGAGGCAGATGCCATCAGTTTGGATGGAGGGGAAATCTACACTGCTGGACTGAACGACTACAAACTACATCCTATTATTGCTGAAAAGTACGCCGGTATGTTTTCTCAACCGCTGCCTCTTCTCCAAAGTGACAAAAAGTAACCACAAGCTGATGGATGTTCCACTGATGTGTTTTAAGCTTGCACTTACACTTGTTCTTTGTCCATAGATACAAGACCCTGCTACTATGCTGTTGCTGTGGTAAAGAAGACCACAGTATTTGGCTTTGACGAACTCAAAGGAAAGAAAACCTGCCATACCGGTTTGGGGAAATCTGCAGGCTGGAACATTCCCATAGGATCTCTGCTGGCCAAGAAGTTAATCAGTTGGGAAGGCTCTGACGTCAGCCGATTGGAGGATGGTGAGTTGAATGTTGGAAACTGTTTGTTGCATTTATGAAACTTAAGAACTACAAAGAGAAAACTATTGACATTTCATAGCTGTTTTTACCTGTGAAGGGAAACAGTGTTGGCCTACTTCAAAATAAAACACAGAATTATGTAGACCTATTTGTTTCATTCCAGTGGAAAACCCACATTATTATTCCGTCATATATTTATTAAATTGACATAGACTTAGGATGTGACGCACATTTTTAGTAGCCCATATATTAAATAACTTCTTTTCCTCTGCTTCATTACTAAATAAGAAATAGAATAATAGAAGTATTTTTTTGTCTTTCAAAGCTACCTTGTACCAGTTTGTCTCTTCTCTTCTGGTTCTTCTGGTTTTTGAAGCACTCAGGCCAGTCTGGCACCAACAACCATACCAAGTCGCTTCAATCGCCTGTCTTTCTTATTCTGATGCTCAGTTTGAATTTCATCAAGTCACCCTGACACTGTCCACATGCCCAAATGCACTGAGTTGCTGACATGTGATTGGCTCAGGTGATATTTGAGTGAAACATATCTGCCTATGGCCCTATGTCAGCTGAGGCACAGCACCCCCCTGCAACCCTCTGGTGGACAATAAAGCAGTAGATAATGGATGGATGGATGGAACAAACTTTTATACTTTTATACTTGATTTGAAAAAAAAAATGCAACAAAAAACCATAGACAAGGCTGAAGAGTTGTAGGGACTGGGGCAATATGCTGACTTCTTCTAATTGAATTCTGTTTTGTTTGGTTTTGTTTTCTTTAGCCGTGAGTGGATATTTCCACTCTAGCTGTGTCCCAGGAGCACCAAAGAGCACCCGTTTATGTGACCTGTGCATAGGAGACTGCTCCAAGACTAGCGCTGAGCCTTACTACAATTATAATGGTGCTTTCAGGTCAGTATGGCTCTTCTTTGAGTCTTCTCAGTAGTAATCATGATGTTTCCCGCCTTACCGACTTCAACCAACACTCATACTCATGCCTTTCTATTTGATTTGACATATTTGTAAAACCCTTTGCTTTTGACCAACAGGTGCCTGGCTGAGGGCAGGGGAGACGTGGCTTTTGTGAATCATCTAACTGTCCCTGGTTAGTGTGACATAATCATTTGTATTTCAACGGCATAAAAAAAAACCTGTTCTGCATCAGTCTTGGTTTTACTTTTAAATTACATTCAGACTTAATGGTCCAGTAGTGGCATCTAATGGTGAAAGTGCAGACTGTAACAAATGGAGGACTCCTGCTTGGCCCTTTCCAAAGTGTGTCAGGAAACGAAATTGACCTAAAATGACCAGACCGGTTGTCATTCTTCTTTGTTGTTTGCATTGCTATGGTGTGCTTCAAAATGCAAAATGTACACACTGGCTGGTTTGCCCATTTGTGATGCTGTAGAAACACGACAATGAAAGATGGCAACCTCCATAAAGCAAGGCCTTTGCCTAAAATACATTTAAAGCAATTGTACATGTATACAAACACTATCACTAAATCCTCCTAAATGCTACACACCGGACCGTTAAAATCCATAGATAAGATTCTTACTCTGTAATGGATCAAAGGAATCCTTGGCTAAGCCGAAACAAAGAGGCTTATTTGAAACCAGTAAATATGATGAATGATTGTTTTTCAGTTGACCAGGCAGACAACTATGAGCTGCTGTGCTTGGATAATAGTAGAGCAGCAATTAGCAGCTATGAGACTTGCAACCTGGCCCGGGTACCAGCTCATGCTGTTGTCACACGCAAGAACGAAAGATTGGAAGACTTAATCTGGAGCCATCTCAACGCAGTGAAGGTAATCGCGATTAACATAAAAGAGGGAGAGGTTAACGGTTCATCTAAAAATGTAGGTTTTGTTACATTTGTCCCATTGCCTCACAGCTCTATCATTATGTATTTTCAGAATTTTGACCTGTTCTCATCGGCCAGCTATGGTACAAAGAACCTGATGTTCAAGGACACAGCAATTGGCCTGTTACGGATGCCTCCTCACACTGATTCCTACATGTATCTGGGTGCCAAGTACTTAAGCGTCATACAGTCCCTTAAGAAAGGTGTAATATACATAAAACACACAACTTTAAATTTTAAAAACAATCAAACAAACACATTCATTGACAGAGGCCACTTACTCTTACACTTATGGTTATGTTTTCACTTCATTTTCCAGTGACTGTTCCAACTACCGCATCCAAGGCCCTGAAATGGTGTGTTGTCGGCGAGCCTGAGACCGAAAAGTGTGACTCGTGGAGTTTTACCCCCAACACCTCATTGAGATGCATCAAAGCCGAATCAGCTGAAGAGTGCCTGCATAAGATTATGGTGAAACAGTCTGCAAAACTTTAACCACTGTAAGAATGGTTTGCTTTGCTTTGTGGCATTGGTTTCTGATTTTCTGTTTCTGCATTGCCGCCGCAGAGTGGCGAGATCGATGCAGTGTCGGTCGATGGAGGACAGTTGTTCACAGCTGGAAAATGTGGCCTTGTTCCTGTCATGGTGGAGCAGTATGATCAAGGTGTGCAATGATGGAGCACAGATCAACACGTGCAGTCGTCATGTGTTTTGTTTTGTCTTTATTTTCTTTTTTGTGTAACATTTTCTTATCTGTCTCTCCACAGCGGAGTGTCTCAACCCTAACGGTAATTAACCTGTTTTTTTTCTACCCATATACATTAAATTAAGCATATATAAAAGGAACATTTTTGTAATAAGTAAATTTAACTCATAACACTTGGGTGTGTTCAATCCATTTCATTATTTGTAAAAACATGTTTTAAACAAATGTAAGAAAGACTAAAATAAGGATTATCCACAAATGTTTAATTTGATACTTGCCAGACTGCAAATATCACCATTTTGCATGTTCAGCTGATGTGCTGTATATTGATTGAAAGGTTTACTGTAACTCAAGCACCTGACTGGAACTGTGTGGGACAGTGACAGTGCCTGTAGTTTTCTGATGCATCTCTGTCCATACTTTGACTCTTGTAGCCGTCGGCTCCTACTACTATGCTGTGGCTGTGATAAAGAAAGATTCAGGCGTGACCTGGGAAACGCTGCAGGGCAGGAAATCTTGCCACACAGGCCTTGGCAGAAGCGCTGGCTGGAACATCCCCATGAGTAGAATCCATGAAAATTCGAACAGCTGTGAACTTGGTGAGTATACATGTGTTTATCGCACACATTGTCTTACAGTATATTACCATATTTCAAAACATGTTATTATAATTATTATTATTATTATTATATATTATATATTACACTGTTAACTTGTCCACATGTGCCAATGTGAACAATTTTGTCCCAATTTCAACAAAAGCCTTTTTTGTAGCTTCAACTAAATAGAGCTTTAGAGGCCCAGAATCCATACTGGCCACCACTCAGCAAACCAACACTATCAATGGATATAACCCCCTTTCGAAAGTACCATTGTGACCAAATCTCCTCTTCTCAGGTAACTACTTCAGTAAGAGCTGTGCCCCCGGAGCAAATATCACCTCCTCACTCTGTGCTCTGTGTATCGGCAATAAAGAATCTCTGTTCAAGTGCAAACCCAGAGATGAGGAGCAATACAACGGTTACAACGGGGCATTTAGGTATGTGGCATTAATGTACATCCACTGCATGTCAGAGAAATTGTTTTGATGTTGTTGTTTTTTGCCACCGATACCAATCACCTCTAATATCTCCCCACTTCAACCAGGATGTTGTTAGCATGGATTAGTAAACAAAGAACATTTGAGACCCATTCATCTTTCTGCTTAAAGAGAAATAACACTCCAGTGGACAGCAGCAATAACATATAGTATAGTGGAGGGCATACCATGTTTTAAAGCTCCCATAGAACAGAAGTACCAATAAACGCTGTTTTTTTGGTGTGTATCTGCACCATTACCTCATTTATGAAGCCCTGAAGGTTCGAAACAAACAGTTCAACCACTGCTGAGAACGCTGTGTTGTATTGTAATCTTGGACTCAGCGAGATCTCTGAAAAAACCTGTTCTGGTTACGTAAACAACATTTCTCATCCTGCCCCGGGCACTAGTCCGGGCACATCCGGTTCCATCCGTTGTGGAGGTGTTTCACTTGCGACAGTGTCTTCTGACTCTGTGTCTGACTCCGGGTCAAAGGCGTAAAAGGGACTGCTGCGGGGAGTCGTGACGAAGCCATTTTTAAACATTGTTTAAAAACAATGTTTTGATAATGAGTAGCAGTGCATCCACCCTTCCAGAGGGGGGAGCTGCGCTTCTGAGAGCTGGTGTGCTAATTACGTCGCTTCCAGGTATTGGCCAATCACGACAGTTGGGAAAGCTCTCCTTGGCTGGCCAATCACAACACAGTCTGTCTTCTGGGGGTGAGATTTCCGTCTGAAACAGCTCGGCTGATGAGAGCTTCAGTGAGGAGAGATTTCTATCGGCTCATTTACAGCAACTAGGAGGTTTTTGACCATAAAAACAAGTTAATGTATGTAAGTAGACCTCCATAACTCGCATATATTGTGCGATAGGACCACTGTATGTGAGCTTTAAAGCTGAGTTCCTGCTGCACACCGTTTCTTTCCACAACAATGCAAATAGACTTATTACCTAGAATGAATCAATAGCCTCTGCTAAGGTGGTGATAGCACCTCCATATTGCTGAAGTGACTGCATGTTTTGCATGCTATTATAGATGTCTCGTGGAGGGTGCCGGTGAGGTCGCCTTCACTCAACACTCAGCCGTTTTGGACTACTTTGCTGGTAAGTAACTGACACTGACCGTCATTCACATCATCTCTCATCAGTGTTAATAAAACTACTCCTCCGATAAAACTATAGCACTCCTCTGCTCTACCTCTCGTAGGTGACAATCGTCACATTGCTGATGACTACCGGCTCATCTGCCCTGGGCATGGTCCAATTTCAGTCCATGAGTATGAGTCATGCAACTTGGCTAAAGTGTCTGCACATGCTGTAGTGACTCGTCCAGAGATGCGTGACGAGGTGGTCAAATTTCTCAAAGAACAGCAGGTCAGTGATTACTTTTTAGGTCATTAATTTTTTCCCAGAAACCTCATTATTCCACACATTTATTGTGTCTAAAAATCCAATGTTTTTCCATATTTATAGGCCCAGATGGGACTCGGTGGCGATGATAGCTCATTCAAGATGTTCGAGTCACAGGGTGGAAAGAACCTCATCTTCAAGGACTCCACAAAATGTCTCCAGGAGATTCCAAAAGGAACAAGCTATGTAAAGTTTTTGGAACCAAATTACATGAAAGCCATGACTAAACTTAGAGAGTGCGAGGCCTTCACCTCAGGTTTGTACGCTTGTTATTTCAAGCAATGAACAAGACAGATCACACACACCACAAATATTAAGTTTTTGCTTTGTATTATAAATTGACATTTTTCTAAATTTCTCTTCCCAACAGCACTGGAGAAGTCTTGCTCTTTCAACATCTGTCCAGGGCATTAGTGATCATGGACTCTTTGTTGTGCCTCGGGTGACTCAAGCACCTTCCCACACTTCAAACTCAGTATTTCATTCCTGACATCCTCTCTGTTTTTACCTGTTGTGCACCTGTTTTTAGGAGCAATCAGATGCAATACATATTCCAAAAATCACAAACTCACAGCTCTCATGATGTTGAAACAAAAGGTATCTTTGTTATAAGATTGACTGTCTCTTGTTGATTCATGCCTTCTCAAATAAACGTTGGTGTCAGCACACTTTCTTTTAAAATTGTGTCTGCAGCTGCAGTATACAGAAGTATTTTTGACTGACAACAGGAAATGAAGGGACACACGGTGGAGTAGTGGCTATTGCCTCACAGCAAGATGGTCATGGCCTTTTTGTGTGGTGTTTGCATGTTCTCCCTGTGTACACTACCGGTCAAAAGTTTTACAATTTTTTTGTTTACCATTAAAAGTCACACTTTTATTCATCAAAGGAGTTGCAAAATGAATAGAAAACATAGTCAAGACATTGACAAAATTAGAAATAATTATTTTTATAAGTAATAATTTTGCCCTTTTGTCAAAGAACCAGCAAAACTGTTTTCGGCTGTGCTAACATAATTGCAAAAGGGTTTTCAAGGGTTTTCTAATCATCCAATAGCCTTCTAACGTGATTAGCAAACACAATGAGCCATTAGAACACTGGAAATGGGCATCTATACATTTATGTACATAATCCATTAAAAACCAGATGTTTGCAGCTAGAATATTCGTTTATCGCATTAACAATGTATATTGTATTGAGTGTATTTCTGATTCATTTAAAGTTATATTCATTGAAAAAAAAGTGCTTTTCCTCCAAAAATAAGGACATTTCTAAGTGACCCCAAACTTTTGAACGGTAGTGTACTCCAGCTTCCCCCATAGTCCATAAACATGTAGAGGTTAACTGACTATATGCATGGTCTCTTCGTGGTGTCGAATCAACCAGCCCGACTATTTTTAGCAAGCTGTTTGCCAACGGTGCAGAGATGTTCTACAGTCGGTGTCTGCAGAAGTTACAAAGAGCATTTGGCAAAGAATTACAAACGGGTGTGCACAGAGGGATGCAGCTCCATGCTGAAATTTCAACGACTTTTTCATTTTAGGCCACGTTGAATCGCCCGGGACTAACTACTAAAACAACCACTTAAAGGCAAAATTTGGAAGAATTGTAGAACATGGCTGCGCAAGATAAAATAGTGGTCTTCATAAAACAAGGCATTAAACAAAGGAAGTATTCTGAGGCTATAAAACCAAACACATTGTATTTGGGTAGTTTATTACATTTCTGCCTAAATGTTACACAGTGGACCTTTAATAAACGCATTGTACAAGGCAAACTGTGTTCTATGAAAACTGATTTTGTAATGAGTAAATAAACATGATAAATGACATGATCACAAAACAATCATTTGTGAATTCATTTTTACAAACTACTTCCTGATAAGGGAAGAATTTTTCACATGTGGATGTATAATTTCAACAGTCAATGTGAAATAAATGTAATTTGCTCAGTCATGCACTATGACATGATAAAGTAGTCTTAGTATTCTTCAAATATATATTTCTCATTTGGCAGAAAGAACAGTCTTGACCCTGCTGAGAGCATAATCATTCTAAAGGCAAAGAGGAATATAATCATATAAAGAACATTATAAATGATATCCAAACTTTCCTGGCATGGACGCTCATTCACATTAATCTATATTTGTATATAGATTAAATAAGTTGTCAGCACATTGTATAACATGCAGGCTATATTTTGATATGATGATGACATTTTCAACCATGAATGGAGAGATGAAATGCATTCATTTGAAGAATACAGTAAAACTTTAAAATGAATTAAGGAGTAACTGGGAATGGCAATTATCATTATTTTCAGCTACATTGCAGTTTTTTCAGGGGGGTATGCATACATTCAAAATAAGTTGAAAGGACTTTACAATATGGACATGAATTTGATTTATTACAATTGTAGAGGGGAGTGAAGATATCTTGAACTTGAATTAAGGCTGGTCAGAATGAATCTATATCAAATTGAAATTACATATTTTAATTTTGGTTATCCACAATTCACATTGTGCAAATGTAAAACTGAATCAACAATATCTTTAATGACAAATCTCAAACACATGAATGTGAAAAGTGATGCTACATATATATACATGTATATATATATCCTTCTGTCTACCAGGAAAAAAATATTGTCCAATCACAATTTTTAAATTTCCCAATCTTTGTGAGGTAATTAGAATACTTTTAATTTAATTTTATTTAAATTATAATTAGCCCCATCATTAATTAACTGCCCCACCCCTTCAAATCTGGTATCATTGAATATCCTCTGTAGATAGTAAAATTAGTTAATTCAGTAGTATGAGGTGGGAGGTTTAGAAATGTCCTCCATAGAGGACAAATTTGAACTACTGGTAGTCAGGAAGATATACGAGGACGTATTATGTAGGTAATATATTAGGTATTATTATTTAAAACGGCTAAAATTGTTCAACGCCATGAACACAATATCATTTTGAATTGTGGCGTGACAGTGACAGAAGCTCCTGTCACATGACCAAGGAAACTGCATTAAATTTTAATTTCCCCGGAAGTTGCCCATGCGACTTGGAGGCGCACCGGCTCCACAGACGAAACACTGCGCTATGGCCTCGTTCTGAGCCTCAGTACACGACAGTGGTGCACGTACCGAACCGGCAATCCGTCACCATCGACGCCTTGATCATGGACCTACGGTCCAGAGGCTTTTTAGGGGTCCGTCGGAGTTGTCAGTAATACTCCATAAGTACTATATTGTTTGATTTTGAGCACTGTCAATTTCGCACGCCCGGGGATTTAAAGCGAAGTGACAGCAGCAGAGGAACTCACCCCGGCTGCCGGTTAGCTAACTAGCACGCTAAAACAGTTAGCCAAGAAAGGGCACCACTTTCCTCTTGGAGTAAAGGACAAGGAAACAACCACACAGCTTTTTTCACTAACAGAAGACCGATCTGATCAGAGGCAGACCCCCGAGTTAACCATCCTCCATATTCACTACTGATTACCGGTAAGGATTTAACTAGCCTCTAGTGCACTGGAGCCTGACTTCATTTTTGTCAAAGGCACGCAGGCTAGGTAGGTAGGCTAGGTAACGCTAGCTAATGTTAGCAGGCCCCGGCGACTGTCACGCTGGAGGGCTGCTCCGGTAATGTCGAAAAGTATGGGCACGGATAAAGCCAATATTTCCTGGACGTATTGCTTTCAGTTCGCTTACGATTTAAATTCCCAGAGAGGCGCTTTGCTGACACCACGATAATGGTACCTAAGGTGACAGCCAGGGTTACTTTGCTCTCTTGGCTAATGGTTATCGTGGTCACCCTGGGTTTCGTCGTGTAGCCGGGAATTAGCCCTATTGCTAACTGAGTCGTGGTTTAATCGCGACGTTTTGACACCAGGTGGTAATGTGAAGCAATCATTAATTGTTTAAAAAACCTAATTGCGCCACAGCACCTCAATATGTATATCAGGTTAATGATTTGTGGCCTTAAAACTTTTTGGGCCTGTAATTAAATACACCCCGGTGGACAGGGTTGGGCTAAACCGCTATCGCTAGCCAACAATAATGCAACTGTAACTTATATCGGGGTCAAGTCTAACCACATTTCTGCGATAACCATGTTTTATGTTATTGTGTTTCTGCTAGTCAAGACACAGGCACGATGTGCTCTGAAATCAAAAGCGCCGTGTGTACTTTAAGGATTGAACTCAAACTCGGCATTGAGCCACGTAGCGAGATGTCTGATAGTGGGACACGTAACGTTAGCCGGCTGATGGCTAGCGATTTAACCTGCTCTACTGCGGACAGTCTTCTTTACAGGCCAGTGTAATTGCTTACGCTATACAATTTTAACAAGATGCAGGCACACTCGTTTCGTAGAATACGTAATATCGAACGTTTGCTTATAATGCTGTTAACCGCCACCACTGACAGAAACATATTGTAGTTTTGTGCACTGATGCCCCGTCGAAAAGAGGCATGGTACTAGCTAGCAGCTAATGATGGCTCTCTCTACCAGCAGGTGGATGTGTATGACACGTCTGCTAGTAGTGTTCGTTAGTTTTTAAAAGCATTACAATGTCTTCACTATTCGAGCACCATTATAACAATAATTAATTTCGATGAAATAACTACAGTCAGGTTTTAAAATAAAACTAGGGACATTATGTTCATAAAATTGACTACTGGGCCATTGAATTGATTGGCACATGTAGTTGGCAACACCAGGGGGCACTGTCTTCTGTTGCATATCCTTTTATTTAAACAGGTAAAAATCTATTTTCCTCAAGTGACCTGACCTCTGTTCACTGGGTAAATGAACTTCGACCTGAGGTAACCATTTTATTAATTTCACTCTTTTTTTGCATTAAACCATATTCAAATTCTAAATGTAGGGCACATTGAATATAGGTTTAGATTAAAATGTCATAAACCAGAAAATTATCATCATAATGATTCACCCCACTGTTCCATAAAGACCATCTAATTGAGAGAAAAGTTCAAGTTGAGAAATGTTGGGGTACAACTGTTCATGAATGTCCTGCTGCAGAGCCTCACAGTATGAACACTGGACGAGTAAGTGATATGTGGTTCCTGTTCAATCCCAAAACACAGTCCTGTGTGCGACGATGAGCGAGTCGTCTTTCAATTGGAAGGCCAAGGGTTTGATTCCTGGTTCCACTAGTCTACATGCCGTTGTGTCCCTGGTCAAAACATTTAACCACACAATGCTCCTTGAGGCTGTGCCGGTGGAGTGTGAATGGGTATAAAAGATGTGTGATATAAAAAGTGATTCACATAGCTGCGCTGCATGAAAGTGTGACTGAAACTGAAGTGCAAGGCAACCTTGAGTAGTCATCAAGACTAGAAAAGAGATATATAAATACAGATAATTGACCATATCAAAGTCAAACTATTTAATTGGCTTTGATAATCTCAAGTGCTTTGGTGTGTTTGGGGATTTCTTTTAATATATAATTTGCAATTTATGAGTATTTGTTTTGGATAGACAGTTTTTATATCCTTTTATATCCTAAATTCAGTCAAACCCAGAGCAATCTAACTGGGTTGGTAGTAGTCACACAAGCTGGAAGATCTTCAAAACACTGTAGGTCATCCCCATTATTTTAGCTATTTGCACTTTGGCCAAGGTGTGATCATTCAGGTTTGTGATTTTCAAAGCACGTTTAGCTGTGTAGTTTTGATAAGCTGTGGAGGAGTCCCCTCATTCCAATTGATTTTATAACCACATGATTCCATGATTACATCTGCCAAGCAAATTAACACAACATGTTCTACTGGAAGTGCTCTTATCACAGGCGAAACCATAGACCACACCCTTATAGGTGGTCACATGTTATCACACTAATGGTGCATGTCTTCAGACTCTGTCTGACTTTCTTTTTTTCTTTTGTATGGCTGCAGTTATAAGTAATTGCGATGTACTACTATCATCTGTTAGAAAACATTACTTGAATTGAAAGCAATTTCATCCAATTACCTTTGATTGTTGCATTGCTAATTCACAGTTATTTTTCCATTTCTTTCTCCTGTCTTAATTAAGAAGGCTGGCAACACAACGCCACCCTGATGCAGAACCACACAAGAGCGTGAAATGAACAAACCACCACAGCCTATAACGGGACCCACTTCTGTCCCAAACCCCTCCCCATCCCCTGGACTGACACAGGTGAGAGCCACTGACTTATACTTTCAAGTGATTTTGGGAGGTTTGTATGGCAACATCTATTCATCCTCTATTCTTTCCTCTCTAGGCTGCCTACGGCCCTGGACAGCCCCCTTCTCTTGTTTTTGCAACCCCCCCACCTCCACAAATGAACTCTGCACCACAGCCAAGACAGGTAATTTTCACTGTTCTTTTTGCTAGGGTTTTGTGTTCAGAGTAGGTTTGAGAACCATCCCTCTTCTGCACTTTCACATGGCTTCTCTTGCTATAAGGCTTTGGCTAAATCTTTGTATGTGTGCTTGTATTTGCCTCTTTGCTATCTTTCTCCTTGAGTGTCAATCTTGATTCTATTCCTCTCTTCTGCTGTCCTCCCAGTTTGCTGCAGGGCCTCGTACTTTACACCAACAGGTACTAACACCCCTCTTTTTCTTACCCCCCCCCCATCTACTTGGTTGAATGCATGCTTTCATTACTACATTTTGGAGATTTAGATAAGAATGCTGTAATGACTAAAAGATGACTTAATTTTGCTTAGTTTTAAAAGCAATGTCATGCATATATATTTTTCAACATGCATTAGCACCTCAGTATATATTTTTTTAAGTGTTGGACACTAGGTTAACGCATGACACGTTCCGTGTTCGTACGTGTTTACTTGCCAGGCACTGTTTACCAGTTAGCACTGTTGGCTGCATTAGCTTGTTTACCACCGTTATCGCGCCTACAGTCAAACTAGAGCGGTCTGTTTATTAAATGAAAAGAGCAGCGCTACAAACAACCAGCGTACCTGTCTACTGCGTTTGTGTGCCTCTGTTTTTAAAATTAAGTGTTACTTCAGAGACTCATGTTAAGAATTTGCCGTTAATGCGCCTAGCACTACTTTTTTTTTTGATTGTTGGATAATGTCTATGCTTCTCTGCAATTTTCATGTCGGTGTACCACCACATATATCGTGATGGTGACTAGAGCCCGCACGTATCCTCAATGTAAACAATGACAATAATATAAATGTATTCATCGAGGATATCCATGACAAATGAATGAGAGGATCTTCCAGGAGTTGTCACAGAGGGAGAAAAGCTGTTCATTCTCACCCTTTCCTTACTTTGATAATATTTTTTTTATATATATGAAAACAGTTTTTTAATTATGTCAGTCACTATTGTTGGCTTTATTATTGGCTCAGTGACAGGTTAGTTCACTAGTGGCAACTGTACCTCTAAAATGCCTTCAGCTGCAATCAGATTGCTGAGATGTAGTATTTTTCTGCACCGTAGGCTTCATATTTCTTCCACCAATTATTTCATTGTTATCTTTGACTGTTTTATTATGGTTTTTTTTTCGCATTAAGTCTGACTTTTTCTTTGTTTTTCCACTGCTGGTGGTTAATCAGAAGAGCTTTTTGTACAGATGGCTCTTTTGAAATGATAATCAGTTTTTGGTGTGGTTGTGACACATTGTCTGGGAATTTTATTTTATACAATTAAGTCGATATATTTGGACAAACACACATTTTGTCATTTTGCCTATGTACACCACCACAATGAATTGGAAATGAAACGATGAATATGTGATTAAGGTGTGGACTCGCAGTATTAAGGTGTGGACTTGCGGTATTGAACAGTGTGTTCTTGACTTGGCTGGATGTTGTGAAGGGATTTTACTTCACCAGCAAAACAATTCTTTCTGAGCCTCTGAAAATGGACAATAATGTATAGATGTATGTATGAAGTATAGAGATTTTTTTTTCTTCCAATACCTCAAAATAAAGATGAGAGTCCACACTTTAATCACATCTTGATTGTTTCATTTCCAATTCACTGTGGTGGTGTACAGAGAAAATATGTGTCTTTGTCCAAATATATGTGGACCTAACTGTTTATGTGAGTATATTCATGTCATTTACACTCCACGTGCCTGTAGTCGGGGAAGGCAAACGGAAACCATGCAATAGGGAAACACTATGCAGCCTATGTTGACTAATCAGTTTTGAGCTGTAAGAAAAGAACATCAGCCCTCAAGTCATGTGAATCAGTTTTAAAGAAAATTGGGCTGATATTGTGATATTTTGTGAGTTTGGTGCATTTCTCATGAGGCTAATTTATTTTTTGCACGGGTAGAAATCCCAAGTTTAAGAATCTCTGCAGTAGAGAAGTCTCCATATGTCAGACTGGCCTTTAAAAAATAAATAAATACCCTTGGTGGTGTATTTTTCTGGGACCCAATGCAGTCCTCGAATAGTAACACAAAACTCACTTTTATTTAGTAATGTATACTTGATTTCATTCGTCATACTCAAAACAAAATTTATTGAATAAAATAGATACAGATGCTTGATTTGGCACTTACATAGTTTGAGTTTTTTTTTGCAACATCAGTTTTGACATGCATCTGTAGCCCTTAAAATGTATCTTTAACCTCTAATATGCAAACCCAAGATCCTACTTGTATGTAAATATGTATATAGAAATGTATGTATGTGTGCAAAGAAGTGCATAGAGTTGTATGTATGTGCAGCTGTGGTTGTTCAAGCTTATTGTTCGTAACTGAGCGACACACTGCTGCCTTTCATCCCCCTCTTTCTTACACCATATAATCCAAACCTTCCACATTGTCTGTTGTCCTGTCCTCATTTTCACCTTAATCTCACTCCCTCTCTTGCTCTCTGCTCATGTGTTGCGCGGCTGAAGGGCGGATACAGAGCTCTACAGGTAACGGCTTTTCTTTTCGTCCCCCCACTCCTTTTTTAATTTAGGCTAATCTCAGTCTGGCAGGGAGACCCGACATCCACAACAATTGAGACTTAATACAGCCCAGCAACTAAACTTTCTGTACACTTTCCAATTTGCTGTGTGCATTGCTTCCAACTGGTGGCTGCTACATTCTAGTATCTTGGTTATGACTGCCATAGTAAAGAGACTAAATGTTTATACATACACGCACTGCAAAAGTTTCCTTGTGTTTGGTTAAAATCTTCATTCTTCCCTTCCCTCTTCCTTGTCTCCAGACCTACTATCCAAACAGACCAGCCATGGCCACCAATGCTCCAAGAGTACAAACAAGTAGTGGCCCTCGGCCCGTTGGACCTGCTCATGTCTATCAGCCCAGCTCCCAGATGATGATGATCTCCCAGCCGCAGCTGTCTTTTGCTGGTTCACCTCAGGGGTACTTCATCCCCCCACATGGACAGGTTGGTTTATGTGAAAACAACTTGAATTTATTACGGTGGCACATAATTTGTCAGGAGATTCACTTTGGGAATGCCTGCTTAAACTTCTGGAGTTTTCCTGTCCTAGAGAACTTATTTACTTGTGATATTGTCAGGGACTAAGTCTGTTTTCCTGTGTTCAGAACTACTGGTGTCACAAAATTGTCAAATTGAAAAATGTTATGGACCAAAGTACATTCTTTTCTGATTGACTCCATGAGCCTGAGAGGAGACTGAGCGTGACTTAGAGGCAGGTTGGGTTGTTACTAATGCCAGTATGTCTACCAACCATTTTAGCTCAACTGACATTATAGAACACCATTGCTATTGTGGTATGGAAGCCTCTAGTTAAGGGGTGTGATTTCCAACACAGGATCTAGTTGTGGGCCAATCACAAACAATAGACCACCTGATCATTCAGAGAAGCAGGGCTTTTTGAGAGGTGGGCCATTTGCTAAAAGGGAGAGTTTTAGACGGGATGACACAGCAGTAATGTATGCATGAGACACATTGTATGTTTTGTAAACATGTTCCAGCAGACACCGAAAACGGTATGAATGAGTAAAAGTACCAAAGTATGGTCAGATTTGTGTTTTTTTTCAGGCTTTTTTTCATTTTATTTCTGCAGTACCGGCCCCAATACATGCCTCCTACTCAGCAGTATCCTGTGACCAGTGGTACGGCAGGCTTTTATCCTGGAACCAGTCCTGCCGAATACCCCACTTATGGTAAGGGGTTTTTGCTTAAGACCAAACGACAACCAAGCACAGCCATAAACATAATTAACATGATGTGTGTTTCAGTTTCTTTCTTGAATCTTGCTTAACTATCAGAAACCTGACTTGTATTGACATCTAATGTTGAGGCATTTGCTTTCAGTTGGTATTCATTGGTGCACTTTTGCCCACATGTTCTTTGCTCGGTGTGTGTCATGGTGTTTTGCCTGGCTGGTTTTTTTTTGTCTTTCTGGGTCAAAACCCTGCAGTATACGGTGAAATGCCAGTTGCATGTGGTCTGGCTTAGTTTTGCTTTGGTCCTTGTTCTTTCTGTCTGTAGTCTCTCCTGACACTGCCTCGCAGGTTCCATGAAATGACTTTTAAAATCGTAAGAGATGGGTCGTCTGAAGCATGCACATCTGTCCACACTTATCTGGTGTCATAGACGAATGAGAGAGAGCTGCAGTCCCAAAACCATTATTTTACCATTTTGGGAAGAGATTTAACTATTTCTCTTGTAATCCTGCTTTCTCCAGCTTTAATGAATGTTTAAAATGTGGAGATAGACGCAGAAGTGTAAAGCATAACCACTGAAATTATAATTTCTTTTTTTACTTATCATTATTGGAAAACACAACCCCAACAAGCTAGGTCTGATGTAGGTCTCATTTCATTCTACAATGAAGAAGCACAAGTGTTCCTCCTAACTGGGGTTTGTCCTACAGATTCTTGTTTTTACATTTTTGGAGACACATATTACAATCCCACATTTTATTGACTTGTACTATATACAATACACACTCTATGAAATTAACTTCAGAGTTAACTGATATTTGAACATTTTCTGCATGAAAGAATAAGATGAGAACATGAGGAAAGAGTCAAGCCAAGGCTTTGTTCATTTCATGGAACCCCGTTAACACCCTGCTTCCTCTGGATCCTCTCATTAACTCATTCTGCATCTGTCTCCTCCTGCCCTCTCTCCTTATTTTCCTCTCTTCCTCTCCTTTGCTGCGTTGGTTCAGAGCCCTCTCTTGCTGCGAGGGAGAGGCGGGGTGGTGGGGGGAGAGGGGGTGGGCGAGAGAACAGCCGTCTCTCTCTCCACGGTGCTCCTCTCACCTCCCAGCGCTACCCCGGTGAGTAGTGTGTGCTTGTTTGGCTTCAGTAGCACTTGCTGTTTTCACTAGCCATTGTTAATGTGTCGTGTGTGTGTGTGTGCGTGTGTGTGTGTGTGTGACAGACACACAAAATTATGAATCGTAATTCATTCTAATCTGTGATCTAAAATGATTAGAAATCACTGAAAAAGTGAAGCACACTATTGTGCGATATCCACAAAATGAGGCAGGACACCTTTACTCGTGTTCTTGCTTTTACCAGTCATCAAGCACCCATCATAAGCGTGGCATTGCACGTTTAAATTTGTCCCATATGTATGTAATTTAACCTTTTAAACCACGATAACCAGAAGAACCTATTAAAACAATTCAACATAATTATATTTCTTACAAATAAACACATATTTTCACTCCCAAGTAATCACAATGACACTGAATTGTGCTGTTCACCATCTGCCCTAATAGTACTTTTGAAAATGTAAAATACAATTTACAGACTCTTAAGGAGTTAAGATTTTACTAATGCAAATTAATTTATCTGGATTTTTAAAATCATGTATTTTGTATTATTACAATGCAACATTTACAATATCAGAATATTTATAGTCGGTAATGCAGACATATATTTAAGTCTTAATATATTTTGTCCACTGTCCACTATTTTGTCTGTGTGTGTTGTCAAAATAGCTGTGAAACTGACATGGATTTACTAGGGCTGAATGATGAATTGCTTTTGTGGTAATGTGATATGATATAATGAGATTTTCTAACTGTGAGGCTGTGATTACACGCGCATGACTTGAAAGCAAGAGGCAGCACACGTTGCATGACTTGAGAGAGGGGTGCATGTCATGTGACTTAGAGGTGAGAGGAGGGCAGTAAGCTGAAGCTACCTGTTTTACAATGGCCTCAGTGTCAACAGAAGGACCTATTCTGTCAGTTGTATGAAACTATTTAAACTTAAAAAAAACAAAAAACACTTGGTTTGTTATGGTTGCTAACAAACATACTGACTATCATGTGTCAGACTGCGTGGTTGAGGGAGAGATAGAGTGAGGGTCTGTGAGTTGGAGTGAATAAGAGTGTGTGTTTGAGTGAGGTGAGAGAATGTTAGTGTGAAATGTTGAAAGCCTTGTATCACGCAACTCATTGTATCAATTTCACAATTATTTCTTTTTCTGTTATGAAGAGAAAATGTTCTCATAGATGACAGAGTGTCAAGAGGCACCAAGGAAGTTTCGACTGTTGTATAATACAGATAAGGAATGTAAAAATGAATTGGTTACAAAAAGGTCCAATTACATTCTTTTTCTAACTCGCTCAGCTCCAGATTTTACAGACCGTAGTTATCAAAAGGCTAATGTACATGGCAACACCTTGGAGTCTGCTTACAACAATTACACCCATAATCCCTACAAACTGCCTGGCAGGGATTACGAAAATGTGCCACATTAATTTTTGGTCATAACCACAGAGGAAATGGGTCTTGGATTGATGGTAATTTTAATGTGAAACTACGGTGACATTTTATTGCCTTCTCAGTCATGCTGTTCTTTTTCATTCTATCCTTACAGCTGGAGCATACTACCCAGCTCAGCCACAGTACCCTCCATCTGTTCAGCCTGCACCAGTCATGATCAACACCCCTCCGCAACAGCAACAAGCCCCGCCTCCTCAGCAACCACCGGCACAGTCACAAGGCCAACTAAAGCGAGAACGTAAACCGGTAGTGTGTCACAACAAAAGAGCAACACATCTCTTGTCTGAGGTCAAAGAATTTTTTGAATAGAGGGGGAGAGTGTATTGTCTGTTTCATGTGGAACTTTCTCTTGTTCTTCAAAATGGCAGTAGTAATTATGTTTAGTGGCAGCTCTAGATCAGTGGTGACAGGATCATTACATTTGGTCTGTAAGATTATGTTACATACTTAACCAGTGTTTGTCATTTCACCTGATAGATAAGAATACGAGACCCCAACCAGGGCGGACGTGACATCACAGAGGAGATAATGTCGGGTGGAAGGTCCACCACCACCCCAACTCCTCCACAGGTATTGTCTCATCTTTACTCTGAGCTAAGCAGTGTTGTGTACAGTTAAAGAGATTATGTTTTATGGATTGTTGCTTATTTAAGTAAAGTTTCCTATTTTTGAAATACACCGTTGTCAGCCATGCTACTGACTTAGTGTAGGACGTGTGGCAAGTGCAAAGGCCACTAAACCTGTAGCTTGTGTGTAAGTATTGTATAGTTTATGGTATAAATACCAATATTAAGATGATAAGTTGGTACATTTATAACAAAATCACTATTAACATTATGTAAGAAACAAGATTTGTGTTTTTTATAAAAGTCCACATCTACAGAAATGGTAAAGCAAAAAAGGCTTTTGTTCCATCCAGTTTATTCATTCTTTACCAAGGTTGTTGGACATGTTTTCCCATCTTGAATGACACCATTTCAAATCATCTGCTGTGAGCATAAACGAGAGAGATTCTGGTTAAAGGGGAATTCCGCTGTTTGTCAACCTGGACCCTATGTTTCTAAATGTGGGTGTGAATAGTACTTAAAAATTGTTTTTCCCTGTAAGATTACACTGCAGTGGCAGTGTAATCTGATCCACTGAACTAATTATGAAACTTTTTGTAAGTACTATGCACATGCACACCCTGATTTATAACACACACAGGGCCCAGGTCGAATAATACCACAATTCCCCTTTAATTGCAGGCATTTTGTAATAATCTTCATTGAGTGTAGATATCCTTATCAAACTGGCAACGTTGCGCTTTTCCATTGTAATTGTTGCTTAATAAGTGTTTTTGTTGTTGTTGTTGTTGATTATAGGCCTCTACAACAGATTTAAGTCCTGCTCAGACCAACGGTGAAGTTGTACAGCCCGCCAGCACCGTGACGAGCCAAGGTGAGTACTTTTTATTTTTGTTTGCGTAGAAAAAATTCTAGTGTCCCGTATTCACATTTATTTATGGACAACTTATATGTGATGATTTCTTTTGTGTTATGGTCAAGATGAAGACATGGAGCCTCCTGCTAGCGCTGATACTCCTCCACCTCCTCCAACAGCAGAGATGGAGCCCGTGGTGGAGCCCGTGGTGGAGCCCGTGGTGGAGCCCGTGGTGGAGCCCGTGGTGGAGCCCGTGGTGGAGCCCGTGGTGGAGCCCGTGGTGGAGCCCGTGGTGGAGCCCGTGGTGGAGCCAGTGGTGGAGCCAGTGGTGGAGCCCGTGGTGGAGCCCGTGGTGGAGCCCGTGGTGGAGCCCGTGGTGGAGCCCGTGGTGGAGCCCGTGGTGGAGCTCAAACAGGAAACGAGCAGCCAGGTGACGGTGTGCGCTGAATTAGTCGCTCAATCTGTGGCCACAGCTGCTACTGCCGTTCCATCCACATTAATAGAGGACCACCAGTCTCCCTCTCCCCCACCTACCGCTGTAGCATCTACTCCGCCTACTGAAGAAGAACATAAAGACATTACTAAAACTGGGGACACAGTAGATGCTCCTGTCAGGCCCTCGGCATCATTAGCAGAACAAGAGGCACCTGTCAAAGTGGAGGAATCACCTGCTGTTCCAGTTCCACCTGAGAAGGCACCAGAAAAGGAAGAAAGGACAACAGAAGTAGTGAAAGAGGAGCAGGTGGCCAGCCCGAAGTTGGAGCCTGCAGTTGAAGTTGCAGCAACAGTTGCCCCTGTTGAAGTGGAAAAGGAAGAAGCAGTTGCAAAGACAGCAACTGAAATGTCCCCACCTCCACCCTCGGCACAGGAACCTGCTGCTCCACAGACACAAAATGCTGCACCTGAACCGGAACCTGAACTCACACCCACTCTAGATGAAACAGAAGAACCTCCTCTCTCGAATGGCCTTCCCCAGGACATAGAGGCACTATCTGAGGATGTGGCACTTACTGACACTACACCCCTCGACAAACCTGACCCTACTCAAACTCAGGAACCCACACCTGTGGGTAAAATGGCAGCACCAACACAGGAAGAGGTGGAGGAGGAGAAGGACGAGGAGAAGGAGAAGGAGGGAGAAGATGGGAAGGAGAAAATTGAAGATGCCCCCCCCACCTCTGTGAGCTGCCCTACAGAGGAAGCTACTATGCAAGGTAGAGTAGAACTAATCAATGTGTAATGTACATTTTACACGAGTATTATCATTTTGGATTTCCCATTACAGTCTTCATTCGATGCACCTTTCAGGTTCTGAGCTTTGGAGCAGATTGATATCACATGAATTTATTTTGTGGTGTGGTCATAATTCGTTCAGTAACGGAGTTTGGTACCCAACAACAATACAACCTTTATCCTTATCAGATATTAGTGACAAATGAAATATCATGTTTGATGCAGACACTCGATAGACAAAGCAAATAAAATTAAAAAAACATTGAATTGGTGCTTGCACAATTCAGGAAGCACTGCATGCATTTAAAAACCCATCATATGTGAACATCTTCGTAAAAGAAAAAATAAATATATATCTATATATAATATATAGATATATATATATATATATATATATATATATATATATATATATATATTAAAAAAAAGATAAATGTGTCTGTGTTTGTCTTTGATCTGAGCTTGATGTTACATTCCATTTAGTACAACATTTCTATATGCACCATTTTAATGATAGCGTTGTCCTTTCTTTGAAGCTGCTCAGTCTCTGCCAAAGAAGAGGAGAAACATGAAGGAGCTCAACAAAAAGCCCATTGGAGACCTCCTGGATGCATTCACAGATGTGCGTATCAACCCAGATGATCTCAGTAGTTCCAGTAACATTTAAGGATATTTCTTTTTCAAACATGACATGCTGTTTACTCGTCTCTCCTGTTTTGTTTGCCGTAGGAGCCCGTTTCTGAACCCTCGTCCACTCAGGCAAACCCTGTCCCTGTCCCTGTTGCTCCAGCTGAGCCTCCCACTGAGACTCCAGATGAGACTTGGGAAGAGCAAGAAGACAAGCAGAATGCAGAGCCTGACGGACCCAAAGCCACGTCTGAGTCAACTGAGCAGAAATACCAGTACAAAGAAGGTACATTATCACAAAGATTCAGAAGGAACGGCGACTATGACGTTCATGCAGCCTTTACTTAAGTGCTTAGCAGCAAAGCAAACACACAATTTTATATATGTGTGTATATATACAATTAAAGTTACAGTAAGCAGAATTTTTTTGTTGTGCTTTATTAATAATTTCATAATGCCTGCTGATTATACCAATCAGACTAGTCTTGTAGGCAACTTTTCCCATCTGTCTTTCTGTTTTTACAAAGGTGTACGTAAATCTGTTTGTGTATTCTCGAGCTTGTGTCCTCTAGATTGCTCTCACATTACGTTTAATCTTTTTTTTTTACACATTTCTCTGACATCCATTAGAACAATGGAAGCCGATAAACCCAGAAGAGAAGAAGCAGTACGACAGGGATTTCCTCCTAGGCTTCCAATTTATTAGTGCCAGTATGAACAAACCTGATGGTCTGCCTACCATCAGTGATGTTGTCCTAGACAAGGTAGGTGATCATTTGCCTGAATTTGCTGTGGAGTGAATGAGCTTCAGTTGCATTTGTATACTGCATTATGAATTATCATATGCAGATGCAGTTGTATATAACGTTCTTGACTAACACAAGCTGAAGGAGAACAAACTGAATTCCTCTTGACCAGCACGGGCTAGAGAAGTAGGCCCATATCTGAGGGCAATAGGTTTGCAGATGGTGTAAGGTTGGTGCAGTTCAGACTGGTTTTGGGGGACCAGGGCACATCGAGGGATTTATTGGATTGTACAGGATTGTGTTAATATGTGGGACTTGGACAAGTAAGAAATCTGGTTCTTCACATGCAAGAGCTCTCCAGATTGTTTTGCTATAAGTGTATAAACAATATTGGGGATGAGCTAATACGATAGTCAGTATCTGTCCAATACTGGTCAAAATCAATGGATAAGAATGTACAATCTGTTACTATCCAAAAATCTTATGGCATTTTTCAATATGCACAGACTATAAAAAAGTAACAGTCACATTGTGAGCTGTTAATTTCTTCTTTTTGTGAGAGTAATATGGTTTAGTCTAATTAATTATTTGTGTAATGGCTTGAGATGACTCTGCACAAATGTGTCAACAGCTGCATAGTTTAAAAGGTCTAAAAATGACTATCGTACTCATATCGCCAGATACTCAAACCTGGAAGTTTTAGGTGGATGAATGTTTATCGCATCTGTTCAGTGGAAGTGTGGGGGTGGTGAAGGATCAACTATAAATTTCATGTATAGACCCTGGCAGTAAGAATTCCTCACCAACAGATGTTATGGACTGGATCTTAAAAGCTAATATGTATGTATGTATGTATGTATGTATGTATGTACGTAAAACACGGACAAATGGGTGAATCAGATTTATAGCTGCATGGAAGTGCGTTTTTTATTGAGTTTAGATGATATTTGACATGTTTTTCTTTTGTATGAGCACAGACGTCATTCTATTTCTAACTATAACTTTAGGTGAACAAGACTCCCCTGCGACCTGTTGACCCAGCTCGACTTATAAATGTTGGTCCAGATTTTACTCCCTCGTACTTGGGTAATCTTGGAAGCAGATCAGTGGGAGGACCACGAGGCCCGGTGAGTACATTTCTATTGTTTCTTTCCGGGGTGGTTGCCTTTTAAAAAAAGTTTTTTTTACCCCTTTTTGTGTATTTGAGATTTACCTTTGGCTAAGGTTTGTGTATTTGTATCCCCTTCTTTCCTTTCAGCCTCCTGGACCACGTCGCTCCCAGCAGGGTCAGCGAAAGGAGCCTAGGAAAATCATAAGCAGTATGTCCTTCAGTGATGACGTGCAACTCAACAAGGCTGACAATGCATGGAAGCCCACAGGGAAGAAGCCCACTCGCAGCCAAGCTGTAGAAGAAGTTGTAGAAGAGGGCAGTGAGCTGTCCAAGACCCAGGAGCTGCTCAAGCGTCTGCGTAGTATTCTCAACAAGTTGACTCCTCAGAAGTTTCAGGATCTGATGAAACAGGTGACAGATCTGCCGATCGATACGGAGGAGAGACTGAAGGGAGCCATTGACCTCATTTTTGAGAAGGCCATCTCAGAGCCCAACTTCTCCGTGGCCTACGCCAACATGTGCCGCTGCCTTATGGGAGTAAGTCATGCGACTGTACCTGAATCATGCACTTTTTTCTAATTTTCTGTCAGACATTTTAAGGTACCAATTGTACTTACTCTTTTCCTCCTTCAGTTGAAAGTCCCCACTTCAGACAAGCCAGGGGCTTATGCCAACTTTCGTAAAATGCTGCTTAACCGCTGTCAGAAGGAGTTTGAAAAGGACCAGGATGATGATGAGATCTTTGAGAAGAAGCAGAAGGAGTTGGAGGCTTCCAAAGAAGTATATTGCAATTTGTTTCTTAGATCACAATGCGAACTACAACAGCCTGTCTTTTTTTCTCTGAACTGATCATCAAACACCTACTTGATGTCTTCCTGCAGGAAGACCGTGAGCGCTTAAAGGCAGAGCTAGAAGAGGCCAGAGACCAGGCCCGCCGCCGCTCTTTAGGTAACATCAAGTTCATCGGCGAGCTCTTCAAGCTGAAGATGCTGACGGAGGCCATCATGCATGACTGTGTGGTAAAACTGCTGAAGAATCATGATGAGGAGTCTCTGGAGTGTCTCTGTAGGCTGCTCTCTACAATTGGGAAAGATCTTGACTTTGAAAAGGCCAAGGTACGCAAAGCATGAACCTAAGTGTATCAATTTGAATCTGTTTCTCATGATGACTTTACGTTTGTGCCACTTCTCTGGGCAGCTGAATATTAGTGATGGGATTGAGGAACTCACGAAACAAATCATAAAAATCTGTCCTGCTTATAGGGCTGTACTGTATACATCACCATTGCAATATTAATTATTAGGCATGATGAACATATCACAAACCTGATCTGGGTTAAATGTTTCCCCCATATTCAGTCAACAGTTGAGTCAGTACCAGGCCGTGTGCACCTGCCGTTAACAGTGTGCTACGCACCTTGCATCTCAACTATCCTTAATGTGATGGGCTCAGTGTTTCCTCCATTATTTCTTTTGGAGCAGCAGGTCAATGTGTGTTTTTAGAGCGTTTCTTGATTTCTTTCCTCTCCTTTTTTCCTTCCTCTCGTGTGAGCACACGCAAGGAGTGGAGTAAAAGTTAACTCAAACGAAATGTTTCTCAAAACATAAAAAAACATGCTGAAATATCAGCGCATGTGACCCGCACCATTGCTTGTACTCAAATGGGTAACACAGCTGTGCTGCAGCAGTGGCTGCACGCACTGCGGCTGTAGTAACGTCCTTTATTATAAATGACATTGAAGTATTAATAATGCAACAGCGTGGTTATGAGGGTCTATACTGTGAAAAAGAAAATGGAAAGACGCATACATGAACATCAGCCGAGCCGACTTTATCACTTCCTTTTACCCTGGCCTTCAAAATGAGCTTACTATAAAATCTCTACTTTTTAAAAATATTAGTATTAATACATAACAAAAACACTTATTTGCATCTCTTAATTTATCGCAAGCGATATCGTCATCGGAATATTCAGCAACGTTATTGCATGATTGCCTAAAACCTTCCTGCTTATTCATATACATGTCATGATAGCCATGACTCAAAAGGTTTTTTTCCTGTCAATTTCAGCCTCGTATGGATCAGTATTTTACCCAGATGGACAAGATCATCAAAGAGAAAAAGACCTCATCCAGAATTCGCTTCATGCTGCAAGATGTCTTGGACCTCAGGAGGGTAAATATCAATTTCATCCACGTATATAGTAGTCCCCATGACATCAAAATCAACATTTTAGTCACTTAATCACATATGTTGCTTGAAATGTCAACTAAACTATGTTACATAATATCAAAAGATCCATTTTTCCAATATTCCGATGGGAGTTCAGAGACTCCTATACCCTCATTGTATCTAATTCAGTGCTGTATGATTCTTTTGGTTCCTCACTCAACCCAGTGTACCATCTCTATTCATAACTCCATCATGGGGATGAACTTACAGTTCTCCATTCTCTTCCTCCATTCTCTTCCTCTTCAGCAGCACCTTTGGCACTGTGTAACAGTTTAAATATATTAAATATATGATAGAAGTGTCTTCATTCTGTACCTCAGAAACATTACTCTCCGTTTCCGCTATGGCCAACAGCACCACAAAGTTATCTAGGCTTTCATGCTGTGTCATAGCTGTAATGCCCATTCAGCATTATGGGCTGCTTTTTAATACCAATCAATATGATGGCAAGAGACTCCCTCATAACTCTGACATGAGAGCCAAGTCAAGATGACTTTAAAGGAAGATGCTAATGCTCAGAAGTAATCCCTCATTTGGCAGAACTGTTACTGTATTCTGGTGTGTAAACATGGAAACATTAATAATCTCCCATCTGTCCCATCCCCACAGAATAACTGGGTGCCCCGGAGAGGAGAACAGGGTCCTAAAACAATCGACCAAATCCACAAGGAGGCAGAGTTGGAGGAGCACAGGGAACAGATCAAAGTCCAGCAGCAGATCATGTCTAAGAAAGATGGAGGTGGTGGAGGAGGAGGAGGAGGAGGAGGTAGAGGCGGAGGCGAAGGCAGAATGGGTGGAGGCATGGGGGGCCGATCTCACACACCGGGAGGTAGCCGTCTTAGCCAGCCTCAGGACGAGGGATGGAACACAGTGCCCATCTCCAAGAACAGACCCATTGACACTACCCGCCTTAGCAAAATCACAAAGGTAACTGACTTTCTCCAAGTTCTTGTCTAAACTCTTCAGCTTTTCACAGATTATGTATTCTAATTGCAACCCTTTGTACCTAAATGGTTGTGCAAGCTTTCTCCTTTTTCATCTTTTTTTTTTGTCCTTGCAGCCTGGTGTCCTGGACTTTAATAATCAACTGTTGGCTCCAGGAGGCAAAGGCATGTGGGGTAGCTGGGGAAAAGGCAGCAGTGGAGGGACTGGAGCTAAACCAGCTAGTGGAGAGCAGGGTAAACTACTTTTCTTCAAGTAAAATGAATAGTTCATGAAGTGTATTGGGGGTTAATTGTCTTTTTTGTTTTGCTCCTTGTCAGATTCTGGTCGTCCAGCGACCAGCACCCTCAACCGTTTCTCTGCTCTACAGCAGTCTGGTTCACTGTTGTCTTCAACAGAACCTGATCGCAGAGTTCCTCAGAGGTATTTATTTTTCTCAACTGTGCTTATTTTTAATGCTGCTTGACTGATGAAATGTATTTCAAGTTACTGATATTAGTATTTATTAAAAAACAAAGGACAAGATGGTCATTATTCCTTGAATGGCATTTTTGGTCCTGAATGAGTTAATCCACAATGGCCTTAATATTTTCAAATCCTCATAATTTTGTGATACCTAGTGGTGAAGTTGCAAAATAAATCGGACTGAAATGAGGGCATTAATGTCCTGTAAAAACAGGAAAGACACTGGTTTCTGTGTAAACATGAAGGTGCAGCATGGGTGGATAATGTGTTTTAGTCCTTTTGCACAAACTCATAGCTTCAGGTAATTATATACTGTGCAATGACATGGATTGCTGTCTTACTCGCAACTTCTAGGTCAAGCTCCAGTCGTGAGCGTGGTGGCGACAGGGACCGGGGTGACCGCGAGAGGGATCGCTTTGACCGATTTGATCGCAATGAGGGACAGGACGGTCGTGACGACAGGAGCAATCGTAACCAAATTACAAAGAGAAGCTTCAGCAGAGAGTCGCAGGAGCGTGGTGGCAGGGGCGGAGACAGCCGGGCCTCAACTGAGGCTGTGCGTCGTGTCGCCAGTATGACTGACGACCGGGACCGAGGAAGCAGGGACCGAGGAAGCAGGGACAGAGGCAGCAGGGACAGAGGTAGCAAGGACCGAGGAAGCAGAGACCGGGTTCCAAGCAAAGCTCTTCCAGGTATGATGCCCCAATAGCTAAATGAAACCTGAAGTAGAATTGCCGATCCAGATGAATTCGGAGGGACTGAGCTTTAACATGTATTTTTTTCCTTTCTGCAGCCAAGCGTGAGAGTGCTCCCACTCCTCCTCCTTCTCTTCCTAAACCTTCTCTGACTGAGGAGGAGGTGGAGAAAAAAACGAGCGCCATCATTGAAGAATACCTTCACATCAATGACTTGAAGGTAGAAACATCTGACGCTGAAATGTATTTAAATACTCGCATGTAATCGGGCTGTCCAAAGAAATGACCATCATCTCTCCTCTTTGTCCTGTAGGAGGCACTGCAGTGTGTGGTAGAGCTCAACAGTACCTCGCTGCTGTATGTGTTTGTGCGGAATGGCGTTGAGTCTACACTAGAGCGTAGCACAATCGCTAGAGAGCACACAGGCCTGTTGCTACACCAACTTATCAAGGCAGGAACATTGCCAGCACAGCAATACTACAAAGGGTGAGCACATGGTGGATTTTCTTTTAATGGATGATTTATTTATACATTTGTAACTGTTAGCAAATCTGTCATGAAAGTGAGGTTGATTGCTCTGTGCTTTTTGATGTTGTAGGTTAGAAGAGATCCTGGAGTCAGCAGAAGACATTGCCATCGATATACCTCACATCTGGCTCTATCTGGCCGAGATCATTACCCCCATGCTCCATGAAGGAGGTATCCCTATGGGACAGCTCTTAAGGTGAGCTGTGTGATGATGCCCTACTGTCATCTGTCACATTGTGTCAGACATATGGACTTATTTAATACTCCTATGTTATTTGAAAGAGGCAAGAATGTGATTTGTTAATGTGTCTTTAGCAATCTCGAATTTGCTGTCAAGTGCAGGTCGCAATATCCCATACAAAAACTGAATTTAACTCTAATATTGGTAAATAAAAGAGAACATTAGTTTAGATGAAATGAGAAGTTTCACTCAGTGTAATTGTGTCTTCAGGGAAATCGCGAAGCCTCTCTTGTCTCAGGGGAAGGCTGGTGTTCTGCTGGTACAGATCCTTAAGTTGCTCTGCAAAGATATGGTATGTCCTGCATAAATCTTAAAACTCTTATCATGGATTCCTCAACATTCACACTTTAACGGTGTGTTTTCTCTGATCTCATAATGTGCAAAGAGTTGATGTGTGGTCTGGTTTGTCCCCTGTTAGACCCCTAAGAAGGTTGGATACATGTGGACAGACGCTGGGCTGAACTGGAATGACTTCTTGCCCAAGAATGAAGACGTCAACAAGTTTGTCACTGAGCAGGTCTGTGGAAGATTAACACGTATAACCAAAAACAACCACTTCAAAGTTTTATGGTCGATCATATCTTAGGGATAGGAGTCATTCTTAATTCTGTTTATGTGGATGTCTTTGAAGACATGGGGATATAAATCAATGCCTGTAAGCTTTCATACAGAAAGATTAACATGTGTTTTAATCTGCCAATATTTATAGCTAAGAAATAATTTCTTCTTCATTGAGCATGCCTATAAACTGTGTAAAGTCGATATACAGTCTTCAAAGTTAAAAATATCAATGACTTTAAAACTTAAATAAAGGCTGCTAGCTTTAATTTAAATATGCAGATTATTTTGAAATTCATCATGTACAGGTTCCAAATTTATGGTTGGATTACCAAGAGTATTTTCAGACTTTCTTTTTTTATGCATTGCAGAAAGTGGATTTCACAGTAGGAGAAGAGGCAGAGTTGGTGGAAGTGGGAAAGAAAGTCCTCAGTGGCGAAGACCTCGGCAAACAGCTGGACAGACTCCTTCAGGACAAGGCCAGCAACCAGCGCATCAGAGACTGGGTTGAGGTAAATATTCCATGCAGGTTTTTATTAAATACATATTAAATTTCAATTAAAGTCATTTGCACATCAAGCGAAATTCCTTTTTAATAAATAAGTGGCTTCACTGGATGAAAATGGTGGAAATAACAGGCTACAGCAAACATTGAAGAAGAGTCGTATTGTTTTAGGATCTTAAACTAAGACATTTTAATTTCAATCCGACTTCCAAGTGAAAAAAAAAATAAAAAGGTAAATATTTGTTTAATGTCATGCCATCACTAACGCATCATGATTGGATGTGTACATGTCAGATGCTTGACTTTGGAAAAAACTAATGTGACAGCTTGACTGGATACAGATGAAACAGACAATGGTATTGACGTGTGAATAAAGTACTTGAATTGAGTAAGTTTTTCTTCTTCAGGCTAATCTGGACGAGCAGCAGGCCGCCTCCAACCAGTTCATAAGAGCACTGATGACATCACTGTGCCAGTCTGCCATCATATGTAAGTATGATTAACATAGCTGTTTGTCTTGCGCTATAACTTTGCCCTGTTAGTCTCTCCCATAGACCATATATCAGAATGAATGTTGTCTTTTGGTTGCAAAATAATTCGCCATTTTTGCTGCCTTAAGACGTGCGATTTTGACCGGCACAATGACAGTTTTTGTAAACTGAAATTTACAGACGTTAACTATATCCAGGCATCTGGGCTATACCAGCTGTCAATGCTGTGTTTTGTGGTCTATTTTCCTCCATATGGAAGCATAATTTACAAAACTGATGCCATGTTCTGTAGAAGACTGGAAACTATAGCGATATAGACCATAAAACCCCCCAGAAAAATGTTTAAATCAGTGAGTAGTCGACTTCCAATCAAACAATTTGCCACCAGGAGGCAAATTGCTTCTTCCATCATTACTATTTCAGGCTTGATTATTCGATCCTGATGACTGCATACATTGATGTTCTGATTCTCCATGATGTTTTGGTTTTTCCCTGTACAAATGTTTGGCATTTGCATTGCATTTCTTAGGCGACAACCCGTACAGAGTGGATCCACTTCAGATCAATCAGAGAGCCAGTTTGCTGCAGAAATACCTGTCTGATGAGCAGAAAGAGCTGCAGGCCCTTTACGCCCTCCAGGCTCTGATGGTACACATGGAGCAGCCTGCCAGTGAGTCTCCTGCCATTACTCTGCCTCTGCTGGTGGTTAAGTGTTACTGCGGAGCACGCAGAGGTTATACAAGTCGATAAGCACCTAGAATGCAGTAGTTAAGATGATCCGCAACAATATTTTCATACCTGATGATCAAGTTTTATATCTACAGTCTGAACAGTGCGTTTTGTTGTCGTTGTTTTATTGTGTCTTGCTCGGGTTAAACCCTTTGAAAACCAAATACAGATAGAAATACAGTTGTACAGCTTCTTTTATTTTAGGTTAAATTAAGAATAACGATGCCGATTCGAAATAGCTGAATGTACAATCCCATTTTACGAATATACACATATAGTATAAAACAGCCCACCAGGAACTTCACAACTGCATAGATTTTTTTTTTTTCAATGAAATGCAGTATTATCAAAAGACAGATCAAGTGTTGCCTGATTGTTTAACTCTCTGCCAGCTGTGTTCCCTTTTCCCCTCACCCTGGTCTGATCTGTGCTGCCCTGCGTTCTTTCTGTGCAGACCTGCTGCGGATGTTCTTCGATGCCTTGTACGACGAGGACGTTATTAAAGAAGAGGCCTTCTACAAATGGGAATCCAGCAAAGATCCTGCGGAGCAAACGGGCAAAGGTGTGGCCTTGAAATCCGTCACCGCCTTCTTCACCTGGCTCCGTGAGGCAGAGGAGGAGGAGTCTGACAAGGAATAAAAAGGAGCGAGCTGACTGCTGCCGCCCCCCTCTTTTGGCAAGGCGGGGACAATATTGCCAGAGAGGCAGACTCAAATAAATCCTCAGTGAGGATAAATCTTTATTAGTTGGTCTTTTCATGGAGCGGTGGACTCTGAAAAAACTGTCATGTCTCTCTACCCTCATTATTCCCTCACCTGCTTGTCACAGTGAGTCAGAACCAGACCTGAAAGATTGCAATGCCTGAAACGGATGATAAAAAAATACTAGTTAATGTCAAAAAACGTGGGCCTCCAAAATTTAAGTGTGAGTGCGTCAAACGACAATGTTGAGGGGGGAAAAATGATAGAAATAAAGTACCGAAAAACAACTTGAACTGAAAAAGCAAGGTGTGTAAGTATTCCACAATCACTACGAAACTTGTTGGCACAATATAACAAACCAGGCTGCTTTTCTATGGTTCTAGATCATTACACATCATGTCTGACATGATCTGCGAGAATAAACAGCAGCGGGGCATGTGGTGTAGTGATTCCCCAGTACATGGGTGCCATCTTGCCATAAGGCGTGTTCAACGCAAACACTGCTCTTCTTCGTCTTTGTCCATAACTGGAGTGTGCAGCATGACTGAAGTGTGTTTCTATTAATTATACAGGTGGATGAAATGTTGCTAGAAAAAATGAATATGAACTAAATTTGACAGATGGAGGTTTTTAAAGCAAAGGTTGTCTATTTTCCTCTTCCCCTTTCCTATCATGAACTTGTGGTGGACCGAGACAGAGGACTGATGTTGACCTCGACTACTCGGGGTTGGTCTTAATGCTTCCTCAAAGCCATCCTCACCCATCCCCAGTAGTGAAACCACACTGACTGACTCCTCATCTTTACCTCTTCTGTACTCACACCTGAGCTGTATAGAGGGCACTTAAATGACAGAGTTACCGTGAAAACTTGAAATCTACAGAAAATTGACTTGATGAAATATATAAAAGTTAGGAAAAAAAAAAACAGAAATGATCCGAAAGCCTTTTCTACTTTAAGTGGAAACTCATTTCAGGAGCGTTCTGTAAATGCATAATACAAAAAAACAACCTTTTTCCAGTTTTATTTTTCAGAAACAATGAATTGCTGTTATAATTGCAGTGTATCCTTTTCCAACAGCAGTTGTCCAGATGCAGAGAGGTGCTTTAGATAATCCATTGATTATTAGTTTTATTGGAATTTTGTAAATACATTTTTTTTTTTTGCTTTCTTTATTTAAGAAATTATTGCTTCCTTTGCATCTGAAACTGGAAAGGTAAGGTAACGGAACATTGCAAATAAAGGACTTACTAAGTTGCTGAGCAGAGTTTTGTACAAGTTTGTGTGAAACCTGTTGGTTTTGTGGTACATTATGTGGTTTTTGTTGTAGCAGGGACACGTCATTGTGATACTGGACCGAAGTAATAAGGTTGAGTGTCGGCCAAGATGATCCAGTTCAAGTAGTTTGTGTGTAAAAAAAAAAAAAGCTTGCGTGTGCCGAGTGTGGAGCACCGGCAGAACGGCAAAGACGAACAAAAGGAAGAGTGTGTTTCAGAAAAACAATGTTCACGTGAAAGTCAAATTAAAGACACTTAAATGATTCATTCTTTATTTACATCTTGAGCTCTGAAGGCGTCCAGTTATAATGTACTCATCGTATCAACGGATCTCATCAAATATGTGATTTCATCAATGAATTTGAAGATTATTTTACTGCTCAGCTGACAAATCTGCTAGGTTCTGTTTGGGCAAATCTATGCATCTGCTTTCATTGTGAAGCTTTTTAAGTTCCGACTCCTGTTTATGGAGAACCTGCAGTGCATTTTTTTGGGTACTACAAGGGGTAGTACATATCACACATGAATGGTAAATGGTCTGTGTTTATATAGTGCTTTTTCTAGTCTTGATGACCACTCCAAGCATCTTTACACCAGTTTTCAACCATTCACTCACACATTCATACCATGTGCTGCATGTTTTTCTATCATTCATTTTTCATACCTGTTCACACAGCCGTCATGGCGTTAAGCGTCTCGCCCAAGGACACATTGGCATGTAGAGAGCAGAGCCGGGAACCAAACCCACAACCTTCAAGTTATAAGACGACTCGCTCTACCACTGTTCTGCTGTCACCCCGAAATCACAATCTGGAGAACATTTTACCAAAAGAGTCGATCAACCCCAGAGTCAATGGTGAAGGTCTTGAACGTAAGGGTCTTTGTCATCTGTTTAAATCAGGGTTTCTCACTCCTGGTCCTGGGGAGCCACTGTCCTCCATGTTTTAGGTGTTTCCCTGCTCCAACACACCTGATTCATATAAATGGCTCGTTATCAGGCTTCAGCAGAGCTTACTGAGCTGAACATTTGGAGCAGGGAAACATCTAAAACATGGAGGACAGTGGCAGGAGTAACCCTGGTTTAAATGATGTCAAATAAGGTATTTTTGTGAGAAACTTTGGTTAATGCCATGTGTCCACTGAGCAGTTGCCTTCTTTCATACTTCCTGGGTCTCCTGAGTTAAACCATTCTAATATAAAATCTAAAAGTTAAAAAGTATAAAATGTGAAATGTCAGAACTGTTGTGCATTAAATTGGATTTGAACAGTGTGGGGTCTGACTCGTCAGGCTAGTGAACAGCTGCATTTCAAGTAAGTCTGAAGAATCTTTGTCAGGAATATGCTGCGTGTGTAAATGAAACCACGTCAAGGAAGATACTGGCTCGTTGTAGGTTCTAATTTGTTAGTAAGGCCTCCCTCTGAGGGACATCTTAGACACACACACACACACATTTATGTTCCAGAACTCCCTGGAGGTGTGTTGCTGCAGCTCTGTGTTGTTTGTGTTTCACAGCCGTTACACTGCTGTTCAAGAACAAACCAAGTGAAAATGTCAGTGTTGCTGATGGTTTTTAACTAGACTGCAGCAAATGTGTCATCCCTGCATTGACTCTTTTCACACACTAACTGAGTGGGATGAAGTATTAAAGGGAATATAATGTAAAACATGACCATTAGCATTTAAACCAGGTAGTGAAAACATTGCAGAGAGGCTTTACTGCCAGATTTGACCAAAATACTGAAACATGATGCTGAACTTACACCTGGCGTTACACTCTGTACACTTTTTTCCACCAACAAAGTGAGAGGGAGAGAGGAGGAAAGTATCCACCTCAGCATGTTGGTCACAGTCTGTCATGGTCATTGTCAATGTCATTTGCTTTCACCCGTGGGGCGTTTTAGGTTCAGTATCATTGAGGATTTGATCACGCGTACCCAGCTGTAAGCAATGTCTGAATCCCTAAACGTTACCTTTTAGTTGCGGGAACGCTCCCAGGTTGTCCAGTAGTTGTCAGTTTTCCTAACGTTCCCCTAAACGTTACTTCTCACAACCCTCATTCAACCTTTGTAGAACGTTCTCTTAACATATGACATTAACATATGACATAACATTTGGTGCTTAGCTGACTAATTTTACTATTTACTCACACTTCACAACAGGGAAAATTTGAGATTTAATTTTTTTTTTTTTATTACTTCAATATAAACAAAATAAGAAAAAAAGACCAACTGAAAATACAGTCAAATCAAAAAAGAGTTTATTTTACAAATGAACAAAATAGTCTCTTGGTGCTGTAGCGGCGTCTATCGGCTCTGTGCTTTCTCTGCTGGCATCTCATGTGTTCGGAGTTGTGTTATTGGGTGGGTGGTGATGGTGCCACACACCAAAACATAAACACAGTCTGTTTAGCAGCGTTCCTCAATCACTTATAATTTTAAGTATCTAACGTTTCAAGTCATAAACTTTAGATAATTGCAATTGTTTTGTCGGATGTCGGCAGGGGAAAAACTTGGGGAACAAGTTCCAGACGGACAGCGACTCCAAGCATGTGACTACTTCCAACTCAGTAGCCAATGAGCAGGCAGCTCCCTAAGGCAGCTAAGAATCGCACAGCGCAAAGAACAAATCAGGGAGTGCAAAGATCAAGTGTCTTTTCAAATGATAAAATACAATATTTTTTGAATGATCCATATTATATTTGCTTGTTTGAAAAATATTGAAACAAATCTAATTCCATAGGTTGGTCTGCTTCAATGGTGAAGTTCCTTTGTCATTAGTTTAAATCAGGGTTTCTCACTCCTGGTCCTGAGGAGCCACTGTCCTCCATGTTTTCCGTGTTTCCCTGCTCAAACACACCTGATTCAAACGTTCAGCTCGTCAGTGAGCTCTGCTGAAGCCTGATAACGGCCCTTTTATTTGAATCAGGTGTGTTGGAGCAGGGAAAATTAGGCGGTGGGCGGTCAGTTCCAACAGATCATTAAGTGATAAATTCAAATACTAGAAAACGATGCTGATTTTTAAAAAGAAAATCGTTTTTATTGAACTTTCCAGACAAATGATGTTTGTTCACTTGCATGTGGCCCAAGGGAGGTCTTCAGGGGAGGGGGGCAGTCCTCATGTAGCACAAGGTCACTAACTGGCACCTACCATTCACACATCAAACACAGACATGGAGAAGAGATGGAGAAGACGTGGTTGACAAGTAAATTGATTAAATGACTCACTCCTGTGTTTGTTTCTATCATAACAAAGCAGTTATGACCTAAATATATATTTAATTGTAGTGTAACTTAACCCTGTAAGACCCAAATTAAGAAAAACCTAAAAAAAAAATTATTTGACCTTTCAGATGTTGTTGTAGGAGGCCTTAGATGCAGAAATCAAAGAGTTTTTGGAAAAAAAATGTTTATGTAAGTTTTTACAGAAACGTTGTAATTTTACAACGTTGGGCTTTGGTGGTAGCAGAATTTCTGTCTTTGTACTCACTTTGTCTGAACAACAATTCACAACAACTAAGTTCATTTGCAAGTTTGATTGCTTACTTAGCTCCATAAATGTATATAACATTTAAAAATAATCACACATTAGTCATATTTTTATGAAACCATTTATTAAAAATAAATACATAAATAAATAAACAGGATCAAATTCTATCTTTTTCTAGCAACTTCTTCATTCCTTTTTTCTTTTCATGACAAACTTTCATTGTTAGTGAAAGTCCTAAAAACAGTTCTTGTCCTCTGAAAAGCAAAGGTGAACATCACACTTGCTGCATTGTGTGTTGGTGAATCCTTTACTGCAGCATCCTCTCCCTGTCTTCATGTCCTTGTGTTCATCCAATGGCAGGTGTGCACATCTCTTGGATGGTCTCTTCTGAGCATTCAGAGGCTTCATGATGTCACTGTCTGTGTTGCTGGACTCTCTTTGCCTGAAGATGAAATCCAGACCAGAAAAATCAGTGTTGGGACTGATGAAATATTTTTTCGGCCAGCGACACCTGTCACGGTGCATGGTGTTTTTATGTGTTTTTGGCTTGATGTCGACATAATTATCAGCTGGACAGTCCATGGGTGGTTGGTTTTCTTTGTCCACTTGTTGACAGACATCTTCATCTGAGTCTTCATCACTCTCATCAGTGTCATTGAGTTCCATCTCAACTTCACTCTCTCCAGTTTGGATGATATCTATCACATCCTGCACACTGTATCACAGCTCTCTCCTTACTGGTGGCATTCTGGGAAAAAAAACCAATGAATTAACATGTATAAATATGCTTTTTATATAGTAGTACATAATCTGAAGTAATAGATAGGGTGGTGGATCAAGTCCTCTGGGTAGAAATGTTTTCAAGGCAGACAATACTGTCTGCTGATTGTAAGACACTTTGGACTAAAGCATCTGCTAAATGCCCTAAATGTAAATGTAATTGTCTGAGCCTATGGTCACTACTTATCATACTAAAAGAAAAACATGCAAACCCCCACTTACATCCACACCCCACATTCAGGAACATTTACACCTTTCCCAGAACTGAATTGTCTGTTGATATCCTCTTTGTGGACAAAGACATGGGATTTTAGCTCAGTCTGATCAAATTAACTAAATATTTTTTTTAGACATAAAACTTTTAAATCAGTCAAATTTGACCAGAACACAACACAAGGGTATAATGTATGTAATGTATACTGTTCATGTATAAAGAAAATACTCTGTTTCAGGCAGTGGTGTAGTGGAGTGAATATCACCTGTCTGTGTCCACTGAAACAAGACTGCTATTTTTGCTACCACCAAGACCCAGTGTTGTAAAATTACAACAAATATGAAACAAGCTCTAAATGAAATTTGATGCATCTATTCCACAATAACTAAATATGTACATGCTCTACACATTATAATAACATCCAAAAAAAATATAAGAGACATTTTACTTACTTTAATCTTATGAATCCAGTCCAATGAAACAAAGAGATTTTGTTCGGAGGAAATCTTGAAAAGTTGTGTGCGTTTATGGCCATAAAGTGGAACTTATAAACAAATGTAACATCCACTAACATTGTTAGACTGAACAGTAAGACCCAATGACTATGTACATGTGGTAAAAAAACAGATAAAATATAACAGATAGTTTTTAGGGATGGCTAAAGTTAACATTGTAATTTTACAACCGTGGGTCTTACAGGGTTAAATGGACAAATACACTGATTTAGGAGGACCCACAACATTGATATTATTGATGAATAAGATCTTCATATACTTAGTATAATAACTTGTGATAGGCTATGTGACCTGCATATTGTGTTTTATTTTGAAAGGGGAGCAGAAGTGTTTTACTTTGATTCTTAGTCAGACTTGCTGTCTGGCACTATCTGCTCTGTTGAGCTTGACGCGTTTTAGCAACGGCAACTGCAAAAACTGAAGTGCTACCATAGCGCTGTGGCACAGCGAGCCGCTCCTTGGACGCTGCCAGAGGTGGAAAGTAACGAAATACGTTTACTCAAGTTACTGTATTAAATACTTTTTTGGGGGGGATTTTGTATTTTTTAAGTACAATTTAAAATCAGGATTTTGTATTTTACTTGAGTACGTATTGACTCAAGTATTGTATTTATTTACTTTATAAATCCTATCCGTTACTGAGTAAAAAATAAAAATTCAGCACAATGAAGACCTACAGGGGGAAAATATACACCAGAACCAGACGAATGATGATGTGATTAGCACCAGCACTATACTACTATAGGATATTAAGTCACTTTTGGCGCGCGCCCTCTATGTTCACGCGCCAAAAGTGACTTAATATCCTATAGTAGTATAATAGTTTTGGATTTCTGACCCTTTGTCATATTTCTACTTCCCTCACACCCCATGCAAAGTAACTAAGTAACTTTTACTTAAAGTACATTTCAAATGAACCACTTTTTACTTCTACTTGAGTAATATTTCATCAAAGTATTGTCACTTTTACTCAAGTACAATATTTTATTACCTTTTCCACTTCTGGACACTGTCGGTGGAAATGCTCACATTGATTAGAATGGAAACGATCAGCAACGGCGACCGCACTGGAAACGCCTAAAACACGCACATTTTTGAATGATTAAATCCATATTTTATTTGCTTGTTTGAAAAATATTGACCTAAATCTAATTCCAGTGCTGCTTCTGGCCTGCGGGCCTTATGTTTGACACCTCTGTTTTAAACATAGATTCTATTGGGTTTAATGTAGTCGTGCTTGCCAGTGACACAGTTAGTACAGTATTTGGTCATTTTTTTTGTCATGATTAAACACCTTTCTTCCATGTGTCACCTTTCAAAGGAAGAGAGGAGGTTGTAGAAGCTGCAGTGGTTTCTCAGAGCAGAGCTGCAGGTTGTTGTTACCTTGAATGTGGCTGCTCAGAGGAAGAGGAGGAGGAGGAGGAGGGATGTGACACCGCCTTCCTCACGCTGGTGGTGGTGACGCGTGGCATAGGGAGACGTTTGGACAGCCCGTGTGTGTGTGTGTGTGTGCGCGCGCGTGTGTCATGAAAACCCATTTAGCCAGCAACAAATAGCGCGTGACACGTGATTCCGCTGGAGTTGTGGTGGAGACGCTCCAGTCACTGCTTGGTCGGTGTTGCACTTGAAGAGGCTGCAACAGGAGAGGACGCACGGCCGCGCGGAGTCATCTGTTGATCGGACGGAGAATCTGGAGAATTCGACGCGCGTTGTTATCATGAGCCGCCGCGCTCCCACTCACAGGTGAGACCGCAGAGAGTCATTCAGCGCTGTGAAGGTGCATGTGTAACCCGACCCCCACTCCCCACTCCCTCGGTGATGATGCGGGTCTGGTGCATGTACACAGCCGTTGGTATGCAGACGGAGACTTCAGCGGTTGCCATGGGCGACCCGCTGCAGCATCAGCGCCTGTCGTGGTGCGCTATTTTCCCAGTAATTGCAGGGTATAGGCCTTTATCCGTGTGTGTGTGTGTGTGTGTGTGTGCGTGTGCGTGTGCGTGTGTCACATCGTGACCACGTCGATACAGATCAGTCTCCTCACTTCGCTGCATATTTTGCTGAACCTCTGCACGTGCCAAAATAGAAATCCTTGAATAAATACGGAATTAAAGAAATGATCATGATCAGCACGTGTGGTGCATGTGAAGAGAAATATTTATGATCCCTCTGTGTGTGTGTTGACTGTGTCTGTTTGCCTGTTCATTTTTTTTTAAAGTTTTAATCTGCTTTTATTGTTTTGCTCTGTCTATTAGAAGATGTAGAAATAATAATAACACATTTAATTTAAAAGCGCCTTTCAAGTCACTCAAGGACACTTTACAAACAGAATAAATTAAAATCCCATCATGTATTCCTGTGAAACACTATGTGGACTGTATTTCTGTGAAAGGTGGTATCAAACACATTTATAATAATAATTATGTCTGGTTAGTTTAACTTAATTGTCTACATTGTGGAAAATTGTCAGTTGCTCCACACACAAAAAGACAACATAACTTACAAATACAAACAACAATATACCAATAAAGTCAGTAAAAACTGGAGAGATTAGGAGTTTCATTTGTCAATTTATATTAACATATTGGAAATGCAGTGGATGAGACATCATATACAGCTTTTTAACCTGCAGTTTATAATCATTCAACAGATCTTTGATTGTTTTTAAATATCACATGATTTGGTTAGTGGTGTTGTGGTTAGCGCTCTTGCTTTTGCGCCAAGAAGACCTGGGTTTGTGACCCGGTCGGAACACAGGCCTTTCTGCATGGAGTTTGCATGTTCTCCCCCCGTGTGTGTGTGTGTGTTTCTCCTCCCACAGTCCAAAAACATGCGGATGGGGGTTAGATAAATTGGACGCTCTAAATTGACTGTGAGTGGATGGTTGTTTGTCCATTATGTGTCCCTGTGATGGGTATTTCATGATATTTTTCTTTTAGTTGTCTGTCTGTCTGGCTGCAGACATGGTGTCACCTCAGTCCCACTTGTTGGTCACACCCTTGTCTGTGAGGATATCAGAGGCGACATCACTTCTGCTTGACATGTCAACATGACGATGTGACGGGAAACAGGAAATCTAACTCCAAACGTGTGCCACTTGTGTTGTTCTTATTGAAGGGGCGAATGTCAACCAGCAGTTGCCTAAAAAGATGCCTGGTGAGATGATCACTGTGCATGGAAACACACCACACAGACACAAAGTGTTGTGGAGCTGATTGGCTTAATCCACATTTTGTGAACTCATTTGACAATGGTTTAGAATTCGTTCGATTTAAGAAATCAACCGTCCTTCACGTTGGTGCTAAAAATGTCTCTGTGTAAGTCTTGGGATGTGCAGCGCGCCACATGCTCAACACATGTTGTATTTATCATGCATTGAGCGCCTGAGTGACCGCTGCATACTGCAAACTACAAACTGTAGGCGTGTTTTGCAGCTTTCTTTGAGACTCTCTCTCCTCTGATGAGTGCCGAGTGTCACAAAGGCTGTCGGAGCTGCTCACACCTTCATATCTCTGCCTCCCAGATCCTGTGAGCCTCCGAAACACATTTACTAAGTCATTTTTGACTTAATTGTAAGCCTTCAACCGTCACCGAGAGCCTCGACTTTCTTCGCTGCTTTCTTTGGGAGCAAATCTGCTTATGAATATCTGTCGTCTTGCACATGCTCAGAGTTGTCTACATGCATTTCCCCCCTTGTTCAAAGACTCACCTACTCCCCCAAAAAACAAGACACATTTCAACCCTCGATCATAAACTGCTGACACAGAATCACTTGGCCAAGGAGATGTGCCACAGTATGTTTGGCCATATGTGTATTTGTGTTGATCTTGTGGTTCGTTATGTCGTGCTATCACTTTTAATAAGGATCAGCAGCTTTGTGGGTGAGAAGGCCTGACCGGAGCTGCTTAGCACAGCCGGTCACATGCCACGTGTTTGCCCACTTCATGGAGATCATCACCACTGCCCTCATCTTCCTCAGCCCCAACCTTTGTAACTGGTTTCGCCGGCTTACAGTGGCTTTAGCATCTGTGCAGTAAATGTATGCCGTGGCTGTTTTGCGGGTGTGGTTTAAAGCAGTCAACAAGAGCTGAGACCTTCATTCGTGTTGGTGACTTTGCATGGCCATGATGAAGCTGAGGTCTGGGAGTAGAGAAAGAAGGGAGAGGCGAGGGGAGGATGAGGTAGGAAAAAAGACTTTAGATAACAGATGTCTATCAGTATGTTTATAGAGATTTTTATTTCAATGGTTTTAGAATGTTTTATATTCAAAGGTCACGTGGCACCTCCTAAAAATCTTCATGGCTGCCAGCAAAAAAAAGCCATAACAAGAAGATGGCTCAACACAGAACCTCCTATGAATAATCAGTGGGAGGCCATAATTAAAGACATTCAAACAATGGTACTACTGACCTTTAGCCTCAGATTACAAAGGGACAACAGTGATGCCCTCTAGGAAAAATGGAGCACCTATATCACAAGAAGGGGTGATAACCCGTGATCTGTGTGATGCGATCTACTCGCAACCCCATGTTTTGTTTTGTTTCTTTGAATGTGTTCATGTGTATGTGTGCAATTGTGAACGTTTGAATATCTTCATGACTATTAACGTGTATACGTGTGCTCAGGTGCACAGACATATGTGTGCATACACTATTTGTTTTTGATGTCTCCTTTGTATACAAAAAACTTTAAAAGTATAAAAGCAAAGTTCAAGTGGTAAACAGTTTTTGTGAACAGATTCACAACTTGACGCCTTATTTTCTACTTTCATGCCTTCCTGCGAAAGCTGTAATGTGATATTTGTTGCAGGTGAAATTTGTGGAGAGTGAAATGATCCCAAAGTCAGGAAAATCTCCAGCAGACTCACGGAAAAGCGTCGGCATCCATGAGTTTGCAGCACTTGCCAGATCATCGTTAAATGGTAAAACTTTTTTTTTTTTCAACTTTTACTGACTGTGTAATTGGAAAAAGAAAGTGTTTGAGTCACAGCGTCTGACTTGTTGTGTCTCCGTGTCCTCACAGGCATCTCACAGGCAGTCAGGGACCATGTGACAAAGCCCACCTCCCTGGCTCAGGGCCGGGTCGCTCACCTCATTGAATGGAAAGGTTGGCCAAAACCGGCAGACCCTCAACCTGCCGCGCACTCCCACTTCAGCTCCTACTGCCACCTGACTGAAGGAGAGAAGGAGGCCCGCTTCGCTGCAGGTACTTGAGTCATCTTCTTTTATGTTGGCATGAATAAGACAATTGTTTTTGAAACATAAACAAACAAGACGTCAGGTGATCGAGACAAGTGATCTCATTACATATATTCATATTATATCACATAAAAATGAATAATTATGTACGTATTACGTATATATATATATGTATACATGTATGTATGTGTGTGTGTCACTTTGGTTCTCAATTAGTGTGAAGAATGTGTATGTACGTATATATATTTATGTATATATGTGTACATCTATCTATATATATTTATGTACATAAATAATATATATATGTATATACACGTGTATATATATGTGTATATACACACACACACACATATATATATATATATATATATATATATACATGTATGTGTATACACACACACTAAACACTATAATATTAAACTAGCACCAAACCAGCAACTGTCCCTCAGTGCAGCATGTGTTACCCATTCACTTTTTACACTTTTCAAACACTACGTGGTGAGATAACGTTCCATTGTGAGCAGCTGGTGTTTGCACACATACAGTATGTCGCTCGTTAGTCTCGGTGAACACGTTGCGTTCTCTTACTTAGCTCTGTTTAGCTCCAGCCTCATCTCCAGTTTTCCACCTTCTGTCGTGCACTTAATCCCCTAAAACTCCTGTATGTCAGGGGTTGGCCCCGCCCACTCTGCTGTCTCCAGGGTGACGGCTTGCCTTGGCAGCAGATGGTGGTTTATTAGACAATCTTCCAAAACACTTCACTGCCCACCAATGGTACAGCAGCTCCTGTTGTTTTGCTGTGACTCATCCTCTCTGATGCCAGTGACATTGGTGTGGTTTGATCAAGAGAAACTATGTGTGTGTGTGTGCGCTTGTATTTGTTACCTCTTTTTACCGACTTTTTCTGGCAAAAAACATTGACACAGACTGTCTTCAAGATCACAAACATTGTGAAATTGTCACTCATTTCATAAAAGCTGCATCTTCCAAGTGTGCACTCATCGTTCGGATGTTGTCCAAATGCGTCGCCATGTGGCTCCGTCGCAAAACTAAAGAAGAAGAAGCTTCTTCCTGGAGAAGAGTATACTAAACACAAATGTCATGAATATATAAAATAATACAAAAATACAAAAAGAAGATATATAGTATAGTTTTTTTTGTGGGGGTGATGTGCCAATCTTAGCTGACAGGCGGGCTCACACCTTGGACAGATCATAGGGACAAACGTTTAGAGACGAACAACCATCTACTCTCACTCTCACACCTACCTAGTGTCCAATGTGCCTAATCCCCAAATCTGCGTGTTTCCGGACTGTGGGAGGAAACCAGAGAACCACGGAGAAAATGTAAATCATCCATCCATTATCTACCGTTATATCCTCCACCAGAGGGTCGCGGGCGGTGCTGTGCCTATCTCAGCTGACATAAGGCGATAGGCGGGGTACGCCCTGGACAGTTCGCCAGTCCATCGCAGTGCCACATATAGAGACAAACAACCATTCACTCACACTCTCACACCTAATCCCCAAATCTGCACGTTTTTTCGACTGTGGGGGGAAAGCAGAGAACCATGGAGAAAATGTAAATCATATTCCACGTTAATAACATTCTGGAATAAAGAATTGTAAGAGAAATTATTTAACTTGTCCGTGGTTGTCTCTCAGATGTACAGACAATCTATCTGTATTAGAAATCTTTTTTTTTTTTTTTTAATGTACATTAAACTGTCAAATGACCCCTTGACTGATTGCTCCCTGCCAACAGGTGGAGGTTAATTACTGTGATTAGCAGCACATGTGTCAAGTAGGAGTGACCTACATTAGAAGTGAGCCCCAATGTCACAGTGAGTGTGATCTTGAAAAAGGCCTGAAGACCAAAACATCCTCTCTTTCAGTAAAAAAAATGTAAGCAGATGGAGCAGGAGTGTGCAGCAGCGTTGACGTGTGTTACCTTTCGTTCACGACATAAACACTGACCAGAACCTGGTCGTAACGAGGGAGAATCTCTCACTTTCTGAGGAACTGGCTGATTTGAGTTGTGGTTTGGTTAACGCTAGGCATTAATTGGTTTTGGTTAAAGGTCCCATATTATGCAAAATCAACTTTTTGATCATTTAAATCCTTATATTTGGGACTCTGGAGGTCCTATCTGTCGGCAAAGTGTGAAAAAATATGACTCGCTCATGTTTTTGTGGTCCTCCTCAGTCTAAGTACAGGAGATAAAAACACGTGATGTTGACTTACGCGCTCCTCGTTACATCACAATGCGCTAAATGCTTTGTCCGTAAAACATGCAGGAGTAATGGCGAGGGCAACGGTATCTGAAAACCGGAAGTCCTCGAAGTCCGCGAAAAGTTCTATTTTTGGCTCCACAGTGCAACACAGAGTTCTACACAAACTTCCAGCCTCAGAGGATTTATCTGTCCAGTGGATACATGTTATATATGACGGCAATGTGCCTGCTAGAGCCTGCAAATGATTACTTTTCCAAATGCTAACTGCTGTTAGCTCCCAGTAGCATCTGTGCATGATGTAATTTCCTGTCCCTTAAGTTTTGTTTTACTTTTTTTAAGGTGGACCCTTAAGGTGGACCTAAAGAGATGTTACTAAACAGAGCGTTCTGAACAGGGCTGTTTTGGCAGGGTGATTATGATATAATATGACCCCTTTAAGGTTAGGGATAACACTTTGGTTAGGCTTTCCAAATGAATGAAAGTCAATGCATGTCCAAGGATTGCTGCACCAGCCTTTATTTTAACGCAATAATTTGTTCCTAATGATGATTGAAATGATAATGGACGAGAATCGAAGAGTTCTGTGGGAAAATAATGTCTGTATTGATAGACGTATAAATCAACATGGCCATATTACTCCAGCCTTGTTTATACTAGCTATTGATAAATCATGTGAACAAATCCACTGGGACAGTCTCACTCTGTTTGACTCATCCGTTCAATGACTGTCATCTTCTCCGATGAGTCATATGACAAATCTTAGTCCTCGACAGGGAATCGGCCCTGTCCATCAGCAAATGTAAAAAAAAAGATATATATACCCTGTTGCTTTTCTATGCTTTTTTGTTTTAAATTATTAAATAATTTAGACCTTCAAAGGGAAAGGAGGAAGTCATTACATATCATCCCTAACTTTGGTCAACATAATAACAGGCGGTGCATGTAACGAAAAAAACTCACTCACCTTCTACCACTTTATCCTCCACATGAGGGTTGCGTGAGGGCACTGGTGCTAATCCCAGCTGACATAGGTCGAAAGGATTGGTTCACTCTGGACAGGTCACCAGTCCATCACAGGGACACATCGAGACAACCATGAGTGTCCAATTTGTCTAATCCTGCAAATTGCATGTTTTTGGACAATGGATCTTCTTGCTGCAAAGGCAAGCGTGCTACCCACTACAGTAATAAAGCCGTTTACATTTATTTCAGTTGAAGCCTTTAAAAATGTTTTTGTGGTGTTAACACAAGGAATTATTAAGGGTTTGATGGTGAGACAGAAAACTCCTCTGTTTCTACAAAGACTTTTTAGGCAGAAACGACTGCATTAATTGTGTTCCTGTTAGGAGTGGCCGAGCAGTTTGCCATCGCTGAGGCCAAACTGCGGGCTTGGGCGTCTATTGACGATGACGAGGAAGAAGACTCCAATGATGAAGACTCTCACAACAACGCACAGGCTCACGCCTTCTCCTATCAGAACTCAGGTATCCACACATATTTGGTTCATTTCACCTCATTTCACTCATTCAATGTGTGTCATCACTGTCAATCACTGACGCCTCGTCTCCCCGTCCCTCCCCCAAAATCTGTTCATCCCCAGGCGTTCTGACTTTTTGCTCCTCCCTCAGACACCGCCACATCCAATCGTATCGCAGCACAGCCGTGTCAGTCTGAGGCTGATGGCAGTGAGGCACCACGCTCTGACAGCCTCCTGGGCCCCAGCAGCAGCAGCAGCAGCAGCAGCAGCAGCAGCAGCAGCAGCAGCAGCAGCAGCAGCAGCAGCAGCAGCAGCAGCAGTTGTGTCCCTGCATCTCTAAGTGACCCAAATTCCTCCCAGACCAGTTCACCCACTTTACCCAGTGAATACATGATGAGTCCATTCCTGGAGGAAGAGTTGAGGCTGGGCGGTGACGGGGAGCAGCTGGCTCCTTTACAGGGTCAACCTGACGAGGTCAGCATCCACCACAAGCCTGAGTGGAGGCCTCCGTGCAGCAGGAGTGGCAGGTTTGACTCCTGCTACTCCACCTCCCATTCTGAGTCTCCCGGAGAGGACGATGAGGAGGAGGATGAAGATGAGGAAGGCAGCGTGTTTCAGGAGGTCCGGGTGTGGCACTGCAGGACCTTCTTCTCTGACCACACTTCTTCCGGCGTGGCCTCGTTCGACGAGGAGGGGGAGGAGAGGGATGAAGCAGAGGAGAAGAAGGACGACAAAGAGTATTTGATGTGATGTGATGTGACTGTGTTTTATGTCTCTTTGAAGGTGTTGATTCTGGATATGACATCATCTATCCTGCTTTCAGTGTAAACCCTCTCCACCTTTCCTTCATCTAATCATGCCTCCTTCCACTCACTGCCTTTCATGCACTAATCTTGCTCCACTGTCTATTGCTGCTGTGCACATTAAATATATTAGGGAGGTGGAACAGAATGTAAATCTGTTGTTGAAAATGAGTTTTGTAAACATTTGTGTGACGTGTTGCTAATGCATTGGTTTTCTATAGATATTTTGTAGTGTTGTTCTACTCTGGGTCATGCCGTGTCACGTGGGTCGGGTTATGTTTGATACTAAATGTCCTGAATGTCCTGAACATATAAATATGATTTTTTTGAAATGTCTTGTTTTTGTTTCACACAAACCAGTCGTGAAGCAATCTCTCCGCTCGTTTCTTAAAAGGTCTTTTTAATATATTCATTCGCTCATGTACAAAATCAATTTCATGTCCTCTCAAAAATAACAATGGCTGTTGGATTTCAAATGCATAATAATTGTCCTCTGTACAGAGCATGTGCGTAAATCTCATCCAGGTATTTTCATATGTACAAAGCATATACAGGCCAGTGCCATATAAAGGGAGATACTACAGACTTATTGCTCAACTAAATACGCAGCAAATTAGTTTATACACTCTACATTTAACTCAACACGTTATATGACGAGCACTAATTCACATTCTATTTGCGAACAAAAGAGTGAAGACGGGAATAAATTGTTGCACGAATGTGTCACACGGAAATAAATGAGCTCGAGTGAAACCACGTCGGATTCACGTGTGGCTCAAAATCATCGCATGAAGCTAAAAATACAATTTGAAAGTCGTAACAAGGTCTCTCTCTCTCTCACACACACACAGGACTGTGGGCTATCGCTGTGCTTCACAGCAGTTACTTTTCCTTAAACGTTGCATTCGGGGGCCAATCTGAATTCAATGTCCTCTGTCATACAGATATATATCTACAGGCTGCGTACAGTACACGTGTGCTTATGGTGTGCGTGTGTGTGTATATACACTCATCGGCCAATATCTTAGGTACACATCTTCAACTACTTGTTCATGCAAATATCTAATAATTTAAAATTGAATTTAATCATTTAAAACATAAATTAAAACTGACATTGTGTTCTATTGAAGAAGATGTGAAACTAGTGATTGAGAACATTAACTCCTCAATAATAAATCAACTGGGAATTAGGCTCATTTTCTCATTTTTGCAACCATCAGTCGCCCTCTAGTGTGTCTTAAGTATATTTCCTGATTGGCTTCAGGAAGAACCTTTTTTTTTTAATACATCGTCTATGGTGTCACTTGTGCCACAGTATTAGGTGTTCAGTGTACCTAATAAAGTGGCTGGTGAGTGTATGTGTGTGTGTGTGTGTGCTCTATATAACAGCCAGTATCTTTCTTCTGGAGCTCAAGAATTGTTCTTTTATAATTCTAGAAACATCAAAAACACAGTAGAATCACACACAGCAGAGGATGCAGAGGCAGTGACCGTCTACAATATTACCCTTATTGAATTGACCCCCATAAAGCCATTGTGCGTTAAATAATACTCATGGTAATTACAATGTGCTTCTCTGTTGATTGTAGCCCTGAACTAAGCCTGGTGAACCTTTGGAAGCTGCCTTTTTGTCGTCGTGTGTAATCCCAGCTGATCGTGGACTTTTTTTGGGAGGGCCGATATAGAAATCTGTTTGACAGTAAAATAAAAAAATATACTGCTGTAGATGCTGTGACACGTGACTCTGCAGAGTCTTCAGAGTGCTGTAAATAATGGAGTCTGGACAAAGTCATGATGATGATGCATTTGCCATTAAATCTTAATCTTAAATCATACATTTTACTGCATTTAAACTGAGTATAATCTCGTAGAATCAACACCGGTTTATTATTAGCCTCTGCTTCTGTGTCAATGAGCCTCAGGTGGATTAGTGCTAATACTGTAGTTAGTTGTTTAAATTCAAAGCATCGTGTGCTCGCTTTCCATGTGTTTGGTCTAATGTGCTTTCTAATACTTTTCATTCACCACCTTTCAGACTCATTTCTGGATTGTTGGTTATTTTGTTGGCAAATGATCGAGTATGGATGTCAATCACTCACACACACATGCACACACATACACACACACACACACACACACACACAAACCTGGGAATATTCTATATTTGTATTGTCATCAAATCCCATGAAAACATCAAACTATCAACGCCCACTATTTAGCACTCATTGCGGTTGACATGTCAAAACTTTTCTGAAAACATCTGACATCATATATTTTTTGGGCAGCCTGTGGCGTAGTGGACGGGAACTGGGCTTGTAACCAGAGGGCTGCCCGATCAAATCACAGCACAGACTGAAGTACCCTTGAGCAACCCAACTTGTGTGTTCTTGTGTGTACTGCATGGGGTTTAATAGTTAAATGCACAAGCACAATTCATTATGAGTGGTAAGTGTGTGTGCAAATAAAATACATTCTAATGCATCAAAATCACTTAGGACAGTGTTTCTCAATCCTGGTCCTCGAGGACCACTGACCTGCATGTTTTAGATGTTCCAACTGCTGGACTTTGCTGCCACAACAGCAGAGGCCCTGATAAAAACACACTAAGAAACTGTTTCCTGATATGTTATGATGCAGTATGTTGCATACTGCACCTGTAATGAAAGAGAAAAAAAACGGAATAATGTGTACCCCACCCCTTTTAATTGAATTCCAAAAGTTCTTGGAAATTGGTTCCTTTATCACAACAGTTCCTTTTTGGAGTTAGACAGGAGGACATTCAGAAAATGTTTGAAGACAAAAACACTGATGCTTTTGGTCTTTTCACAAGATTTGTTGACTAAAATAAAAGAAATATAGAATTTAATCAGATTTATTCATAAAACAGGCATCGGCACACTCACTCACTCACTCACTCACTCACTCATTCGTTCATCTAGGCTGGACTTGAAGGTGAGTGTCCTCTACAAATGTAAGAAACGTTAACATTCATGAGACGACGAGATGGTTCTGATCATTCTGACTGATCCTGATTGTGAGGGGGGCAACTCTCTTCCTCGGCTTCCGATTGGTCCTTGTTCAGAGATGGAATGGCCTGCTGTTGCTCTGTGTCGTCCGGCTCAGGAGTTTGGTTGGAGGGGTCAAAGTCACAGGTCAGCTCTGATTCCTCGGTGTGGGAGGGGCTGCAGTCAAACGTAAACTCTGATTGGTCCTCAGTGAACGATGGACTCTCCTGCAGCACCAGCTCCGATGACTGATTTGTGATGTCATCGGCGCTGGTTTCAAACTGCAAACTAGTCTGATCTGTGAAGTTGACGGGGATCTCTTTGTATGCGAGATCGGCCTGGTCCTCCACGTTAGGAGGGTTTGGTTCCCGGGGCAATGAGAGCCCCCTGTGGCGGATGCACAGCTTGTGTAATTCCGTCACCTCAGATACACTTGTGCTGTTCCCACTGTCTCGGAAACTGGCCAGCGGAGGGCGCACTTTCACCCCAGTCACTATCACAGAGCCTTCAATGGCCTTACGCAACTGGAGAACCAATAGCCAGCAGGGAAACAGAGAAAACACAGAAAGTGGAGGCAAAGAGAGAGGAATAAGAGGAGAGAGAGAAGGAGGTTTAATGTTCATTCACAGAAAAAAAAAATTCTCCATAAGATTTCAACACCTGAAGGAGACAAACCTCTTTGAGAGAGACCACTCCAACCAGACGTCCCATGCTGGTCACATAGGCGTGATCCAGACCCAGCAGAGAGAAGATGGTGTGAGTCTGCGGAGGAGGAGAGATAGTTCCCACAGCTTCAGGCAAGTGGAATTCAAGACATTTTAAGACTGTCTCAATGTCATTTTAAATCAATTTAAGACCAAGTTCAATGTTTTTAATATCGATGTCAGATGTTTTGTTGGTTCTACTCCCCTGATCTGTATTGTTACTGCGAGAGACATCCGGTAAAATAGAAATTAAAAAAAAAATTACTAATTATTTTTAAGATTTTCAATTATATAAAAAGAAAAGATTAATTAATTTGATGCCTTATATGTTTTTTTTTAATAAGGATCAGCCGGAACCCTGAGAAGAGATGGGTCAAGACCTCATGACCCTCATGATGGCCAGCAAGACCACACTGTGTGAAACACTCAGATTTCCTTTCACAGTGAGTTCACTGCTTGTTTTACCTTGTGCAGAGATGTTTGCTCCACCAACTGGAAAGGCGCTGGATCGATCTTGCAGTTTTTAAAATCCACCGGCTCATTGAGCTGCTGCTCCACCCACTCCGCTATCTGACATGAGAAGACACCGAAAACTGTTTTGTAGCCACTTCATTACACAGGACACCATTAAGAGGCATCTTCTTAAAGGTTCAGTGTGAGCATGTATAGATCTGCTGCATACCTGTAAAAAGTGGTTATTTGAGTTACTGTTGTCTTTCTATTATTTTGACCGAGTCTGGTTATTCTTCTCTGGCATCAATAAGGTATGTTCACCCAGAGAACTGCTGCTTACTGGATGTTTTTCTCATTTTCAGGCCATTTTCAGACCATTTCAAACCATGCCTCAAATTCTAAATCAAATCAAATCAAATCTCTTTTCTTCCTGGTTCTGGTGCTTGGTTTAACCTTTAGCATCTCATCTTGAACATATCTACATGTAGTTGCTCCCATGCGATTGACTGATTTGATATTTGCATTAATAAGCAGTATTTCTCTCACCTCTGATGGAGTCATGCAATCTTCCACTTCCACAGTAGAGTCCTAAAAACAAAACAAAACGAGTAAGACATGTGCTGTCCTTTCAGACACACACAGAGAGACGTAGTTATAGATACGATGTGTAAAGACAGGACAAAGGGCGAGATGAAGGGATGATCACTTTGCGTTTGTGCAGAACAAATGGCACACTGAACAGCACGTCTCCTGTTTTCTTTTTTTACATTATCTTATGTAAACTTTCTAAAGAGCGGGCATTTGTGACGGCACCAGCAACTTTGCGACTCACCCACTTTAAAATAAAACACACAAAACAACTTGACACACGATCACACACAGCATCGCCGAGTGAAACATTTGCTCTGACACTAATGATATAACATTTATCCTTTTCAAAAAAACTTCCACCTCCCTCCCCTCCCTCACAAACACACTTTCTCTCACTCTCTCTGCAAAGCCACTCTGGTTGGTGCGCCACAAACATTTTTTTTGGTCTCGCACTCACTACGTGTGTGTTGCAAGGCAACGGTTACTAAGCAACAGTTTCTAGGCGGCAGACAGTCTTACCGCCATGGAGATCCTCACTCTTTTGGGCTTGGGCTTTCTTTTTTCAGGAGGAGCCGGCCCAGCCGGGCTCTTCCACCCGGGAAAAGAAGGCATCAACACAAGCACAACATTAACACAACATCAGTGAAACTGGACAGTTTTATTCTGATGCCACTGCAACAATGGATCCCACTCTGACTTTACAGAGAGGAGTGAGCACACTAATTACACCACAGATGACAGTGAGAGCACAAGAAACCCCAATGTTAAAGGTGCATTATGTAATAAATCTAAAGCAACTGGCCATAAAATCCTCCTAATATGTCACAGAGATTCAGGAATAATGTTCATATAACAAACTGAACTCATCAACAACAGTACAGACAAAATATTTGCATTAAAAAAAATATTTTGCAGACCTCAGTATTTTGAATTTGAATGTAGTAACTGTTTTTGGCCACATTCTTACATATGGCACCTTTAATATAACATTGGATGACAGATGCACTGCCAGAATTTTTTTTAGCCTTCTTGTTGTTATGAAAATTTTCCCTTAAATATGAAAAAATCTGACCCAAAGAAATCCCTTGTGATGCTTGGTAGGGGAATTTTCAACATTCGTCATAAACTCTGCTAACATGTCAGTATTGCTTTGAAGAAAAACATCTTAAAGTACGTCATACTCAAATCTATGTTGCTGTGTTATTTGATTGAAATCGAATCCTGATCCAACACTGTGGGAAACAGAGCAGCAGCGGTGGAGGTTTGCACTCTCTAAGTGCTATCTCTAGTTTTTAGAAAGTGTTTGCTTGCAAAATGTGTCCCACATGTGCCTCAGGTCTAACCAGAAACGCTAAAATGGAGGATGTTGAAAAACGTTTTCCTGGCAGGGAATGCATTTTGCACTGAAGGGGCGAATCCTTGACCCCAGCAGGAGAAAAACCCTGCTACCTGTGGGTGTATCCTGCCCACCAGCAGCAGCAGCAGCAGGAGGAGGAGGTGGCATCTACATGTACATGGACTCAGACACATCACACACACCCTTGAATACAATAGATGTCACACTCTTACAGCACACTTGCACTCATGCGTTTCTTTTTCTTCACATATTTTTCTGGCTCTAGTGCTCACCTCCAGCAGCTCCTTGTCTTGGTCAGCACAGGAAAGGGTCTGAGAGCCTTGGAGAGAAAATAACAATCGTTTTTTTTTCTTCCGTATATGTTCATTCTGTGTATCTTAAAAGTGTGGTGCGTGTGTGAGACGTACTATTTGGTGTCTCTGCATCACTGATGGCAGACACAGTTTTCAAGGCAGATTTCAGAGGCAGCTGGACATTGGACGCCACCGCGCTGAAGGAAGAAGACTCCTCTGTAGAGATCTGCATGAAAAATGTATTAAAATAAGAAGCCACATACACACGTACATATAGGCGTCATGTGCAGGCACATGCACACAAACAGCACAGCACAGGTAAGGGCACAGATGACACAAACACTGAAGACATGTGTTGATGTAAAAGTGTCAAGAAAGAACATTTGTTCAGTTTATAAACACTTACCACACCAGCTGCCCATAAACTCCCATCTGTGCCTTTACCTACTGCTACATGCTTCACACATGCTGTGCCTATTCCACTTTTAGTCTATCTCTTTTTCACCCAACCCAGCCCAGCCCTGGAACCCCCCCGACGCCTCACACCTGTTGGGTGCTCACCAGGAAGCGAACCCCTTGGCGAGCGCTGGCCGAGGCGTTGGCCTGGCCGTGGGCGCAGGACGAGCTGGGCGCGCTGTCGCTTGTCAGGCTGGCCTGGTGATCGTGTGCGCCGTTGTCCTGGGCCAGGCGGTGGAGGCACTCCAGCCTCCGCTGGCGTCCGAGCTGAAGGGAGAGCAGAGACTGGAGCTGCAGTCGCTCTATGGAGCCCAGCAGGATCATGGAGTCTGAAGGAGAGTGAAGCAGGAGAAAGGGTCACGGCTTAGAAATTAAAACTGAAGGGAGAAATAAGGGTTCCAAAGGTGCTCTTCTACAAGGGCTGAGGTTCTACCTGGAACCATTTGCTTTTCAAGGGTTCTTGGTTACACTGGTAGTTCCAGTAAGAACCATTTTGATCCAGAGAACCCTTTGGAACCCCCTTCCTGAATAAGAGGTTTTAAAAGGGTTCTTGGTAACACTAAGGGTTCTCCTATGAGGACAAGCTAAAGAACCTTATATGGTTCTACTTGGCACTTTTATTTCTAAGAGAGTAGTCTTGTGTTTGGTTTCCTGTTTTATTTTGAAATCGCCTCTTGTTTCAGAGTCTGCTTCCTGTACAGTTTCCCTCCTCTGTGATTACCTGCCCCACCCTGATGTGTTTCCACCTGTTTATTGTTATCCCTGCACCTGTGTATTTAGCCTGCATGTTTCCAGTTCATATTGTCTGCTGACCTGTAAGCATCCTTGCCTTTATTTTAGTTACTAGTAGCCTTGTGCTTTTTGGAAACCTGTTTTTGTTCGAGACACACAGTAAAAGGACTTCAGACTGTGACGCTTTTCAGTCCACGTCCAGTGTTTGCACAGCCTGATAGGTAGGTCATGTTTTCTTATTGTTACCAAAGCAGTAGCTAAATCTAAAATCTGTTATTCCATTCAACAACAGAAGACAAACCTCTTGAAAAATGGCTTCAAAATGTAACAAACAAAAATTTCATTCATTAAAGCAACAAAACAAAACACAAACTGATGTCTTGCAACAAATATAATGTATATGATTGGATGAGAAGCAGCTCTAATGTGGTAAAGGGTGTCTGTGGTAAAATTATAGTTATTTTTGTAGGATGGAGCAAAAATGGAAGATATGCAAGATAAATTGATGTAGTGATATTGTCGGGTCTTGTGTTGTGTCCTTAAAGAGAATATTGTATAGATTCGATCCTCAAATAATACCAGACTGCTCCAATTACTGATTTATTCAACATAACTTCACTTGGCTAAAGGTAGAAATAGTCAAAAACGCTCCTTTTCATGACCACAGGAGTGATTAGACCTGACTGCAGGCAGAATATCAACTGATTAGGCCTCACTGCAGCTCATGTCAAAGGTTGTTAAAGAGGGTTAAATCAAGTCCTTTCACACATCCATCCATTATCTACCACTTTATCCTCCACCAGAGGGTCACGGGGGGTGCTGTGCCTATCTCGGCTGACATTGGGCGATTGGCAGGGTACACCCTGGACAGTTCGCCAGTCCATCACAGGGCCACACATAGAGACAAACAACCATTCACTCACACTCTCACACCTATGGTCAAACCCACACACAGGGAGAACATGCAAACACCTTGCAGAAAGGCCCTTGTTTCGAAGTTGTTCTCGAACCCAGGAACCCGGGTCTTCTTGCTGCAAAGGCAAGAGTGCTAACCACTACACCAACCGTGGGCCCTCCTTTCACACAAAACCTATGAAATGATTTCGGTTTGACCATGACATGGTGTCTCGTAGAGCACTGTTGGTGTGTTCAGATTTCTCAGCACACGTTTACCTCTGGATTCAACCAGCGCCAGTGTTTTGAGGTGACATGTCAGCAGAATCTCCTGCAGGTCCCGGTAGGAGGAGTGTAGGGTGATGTAGCGCACGTCTCTGACCATGATGTCCTCCACACGGGTATTGTACCTCCTGAGACATGCAGCGGGTGAGAAGACGGGAGGTTAACTCGCAAAAAAGGAAGAGTCGGAAGAAAATAAATACGTCCAGAGACGTGGAAAGACAACAAAACGGGGCACAGACTGCCAAGGGACAAATCTGTCCCAACTGGACGCACTGACTTACTCGTGATGTCCCATTCCCAGCTCAGGCAGATAAGGAAGTTTCTGGATGCGGATGATGGAGTCGTACAGAGACGGCTGCAGAGACTGAGCCACAGCGTTGGCCAGAATGACGGCGATCATCACAGGCAGGATGTGGGAGATCTGACCGGTCAGCTCAAACACGATGACTGCTGTGGACACGGTGTGGGTGACCGCTCCAGCCAGCGCTGCTGCACCTGTGGAGGAGAGAAGTGAGTCACTCCTCTATAAGTCTATAAGCAAAATTAAGGTGAAATATAGGACAAATGTGACATAAGACACATGTTAAGGGTAACAGTATATGCATTTGTTTGTTTGTTAACTGTCTTTTGAGATTTAGGATCATTGTGTGCTCAAGTATTTACTAGGAATTAACAAATAAATTTAATAATTTTAAAAGTAAAACACAATTTGGTGCTATTAATCAGTGTTTCATTATATATTCGTTGTTGGTGATATAATCCAGTCAAAGATGAATATTATATCTGCCCTAAATTGAGTATTGCATGTGTCATAATTTGACTCAGAAGACTAAAATCTAACTACCTATTTCACTGTTTATCATGTTTCCAGTTGCAGTACCATGTGACTCACTTCCTGTATTTAGTCTTTCACATTATTTCACTCAGTAGCACTTGAATGTTCATCAAATTGAGGTTGAAAATGTCATAATCCCCTTTCAAGTTGAATGAGTTTTCATTAGTCAGTGTCATTGCCATTTTCCGAGCTTCCATGAAATGATAAATTGCTGCAGCAACAATTTCAATTATGTTAAAAAAAAAGAAGAATTAAACATGATCAGGACATTGTAATCAAGGCAAATGAGAAACAAAATGGTGGATTTAAGTGTAGTATGGTTGACTCACCAACGACTGCATAGCCGCCAGGAACTATGGGATACACTCTGCCATCAGCATGTATGCCGTCAGGAAACATGGCTGCCATGACCTCACCCACGAGTCTGCCAAACGCTGCGCCTGTCCATCACACACAGATACTGTTAGAGGTCGTATGAAGGTCTGCTTATAGTCGCAAGGGAAAAAAAACAATAGAAGCATAAGTAGATTTTATTCACCAATAAGGAACACGGGCATGAAGGCCCCACATGGAACAGGCATGGTGGTGGCCACGGCAGACATCCAGAACTGAAACATGTGTTTGAGATATGGTAAAAACATCAACACTGTGTTTTCATTCATTATCAAATTCTAGTGCCTGAGGAGTTTATTGCATCCGAGTCAGTGAGCCAATAAGCATGCAGTAGAGTATGCTGTTTGACCTAGATCTAACAGTGCTTGTGATTGGCTGATTGAGGTGTGCAGGATGTCATGCCCAGAAATGGAAAGAGTACTTAAATATTCTACTACTGTTAAAAAGTACCACTATTTTGACAACAGTTTACTTAAGTACAAGTAAAAGCACTGGTCTGAAAATGTACTCAAGTTAAAGTAAAAAAAAAAGTTCTTTGTTTAACATTTACTTTAACCTTTAGAGTAAAGTGACTTAGTTACTTTCTTACTTAACCCAGTAACGGATGTGATTTAAATGATAGCGAAGTACAGTACTTCCGAAAAAAATATATTTAAAAGTTACACACTTAGAAATCAAAGTACGAGACTGTACCTAAAAGGGTACAAATGCTTTGTCGCTCCAGTTGTACCCTATCAGGGTACAAGCACTGTACCTGTGCTTGTGCTGTGTGTACCAATCAGTACATTTTTGTCTGTCTTTGTACCTGATAGGGTACAACTGGAGCGACATATGTCTCGTACAGTCTCGTACTTTGATTTCTTAGTGTGTATTTAAAAACCTACACAATTACAGTAACACAAGTAAATGTAATTCATGACTTTCCACCTCTGGTTATGTCCATAAAAACAGAAGAGGAAGATGAGGCTCAACCCGAGTGTTTTCATTGTTTAATGAATGACTTTATGTTGAGAAGATCTAAAGAGCACAGAATAAATATGAGAGCTTTTTGCGTTGCAAGAAGACCAAGTCGAAACACATTGAATACGATTGGTATTGGAAAAAGTATTATTCAGGATCTGAAATATCGATACCACAGTGAACGTTTTCTAACTGACACCTAATCAAATCATCCTCTTCAGGTACGACATGCGGTGAAGACCTACCTTCATGATGATGAAGAGGATGAGCGTGATGAAGACATTGACCTGGGGGTGTTTCCAGCCGTGGTGGTGACTGATGTAGTCGAACTCCTCGGCCACACCCTGACGGCACCACGTGCGGTTGTCGAACAGCGCGACCAGAGACTCCTGCTGCGTCAGCTGACCGATCCACACACAAAGAAAACGGCTCAACAAAGGTTTGTCTGTTACATCCTCGTCAACGAGGTCACATAAGGAGACTTCGGAGGGATCCGTCTCTGGTGCCATCTGTGCTTTATGAGGAAGCAACTATTTTTAGGGCTAAATATATAATTGCGATTTTTTTTTTTTGACAGGAATTGTGTTTGCGATAGGATTCGCTGTATCACCATTATTCTCATTTTCATTCGAAAAACATATTTAAAGGCGCCATATGTAAGAATGTGGCCAAAAACGGTTACTACACTCAAATTCAAAATACCGAGGTCTTTTAGGTATCGTTTTCTCCGCCATTGTAGCTCAGACTTAACTGGCAGCCCGTGGTTGCTCGGCAGCTGAGACTCTATTGACTGCAATGATTGGTAGACAGCGGTAGGTGGCGCCACATGCAAAAACATGATTTCAAAACATAAACATGATTTTCGGTCCATTTTAATGCAAATATTTTGCCTGTACTGTTGTTGTTGGTGAGTTCAGTTTGTTATATGAACATTACTCCTGAGTCTCTGTGACGTATTAGGAGGATTTTATGGCCAGTTGCTTTAGATTTATGATATAATACACCTTTAAAATGATTACTGTGTGGTATTGCAGATTCAGTAGATACAGTACATGCAGATCTGTGAGAAACAAAGACGTTCTCTTCAGTCTGTAGAATAAGACGTGTATAGATCAAGGCAATAATTCATCTTAATGATCACTAATCATCCACGCAGTGTCGGTTTGGCGTTATGGTCAGTGGAAGGACCACTTTTACCTGTTCAGCTGCACTTCTACATATTTCCAGCCACATTATTACTCTGATATAACTGTTGACGTGAATGGTGAGTCATTCCCTCGTCATTTCCCCTGCTTCAAGTGCTACTTTCTTCTGTCTAATTCTAGGAACTTTATGTAAATAAGCATCACTTTGAGCAGAGAGGGGAACTCAATTATGGTCCAGTTTTGTAGTTAGTGCTGCTGTTTTCTTGTTCTGAGGATCTGAAAGGCTGAAATAAAACTGTGGTGTTTGTGTGAAGCAGGATTACTCTGCAGTGTTGCAGGTGCAACTTTAGTTTTTCACATTCCGTAGCTCTCCAACGTTCATCAATTTGAGTATCACGGACAGAAAAACCTATCATACATTTTAAGCGTCAAGATCTGCACAAATAGAGACCAGCTTTAAATAACTTATTCTATTAAATATGGAACAAAAAGAATGACCTGACGCCAAACTCTTCCATCATTAAATATAATCACCAGTAATTCAGAAATGACACAGAAATGCTTTCATGCCATCAGAAGAGTGTGAATTCTCACCTGTCCAGCCATGAACTGGCCGAGGCCCGGGGGGAAAGTGAGCGTGGAGACGAGCAGGGTGACGAGTGCAGGATACATGAGACGCCTGACAGGAAGAGAGGGACTGCAGGGTCATTAATGAGTGCACTTGTCATTCTCTATGTTCATACTTGATTTCTGGGTGGTGAAGGCGGAAAAAAGGGCTATAAAAAGATTCATTTACTGTATTAACCCTGTTATTTATCTATTTTAAACTGTCGGGGAAAACACGAAAAAGCATCTGCCCAGATTTCAGGTACTCACTTCCTCAGCAAGAACTTGTTGATCGTCTTCTGTTTCCTCATGCACTCCACAATCAAACGGTTCAGGTAGACGAACAGAGCGCCGCCGAAACCACAGGCGATCCTACGAAAACAGACAGAGACGCGGTGTCGAGGTGAAACAGATGAGCAACATCCTCCTGGATCTCTCCACTGCGAAGATAAAGCTTCAGCTTTGCTTCACCTGGTTGAGTCTCTGACTCACTATGAAGGTTTATTTAGTCATAGCATGGTTTGCTGTGAAATGTGAGCTTTTACTGCTGCTGCTGCTGCTGCACAGTAAATCCCTTGGGGATGATAATAATAATATTATAATATATTTACTTTTTTTAGTTACTGACTATGGACATATGCCTGTATATGAGAGCACATAACTCTCGACAATAATCTCTAAAGTAAAAAAAAAATATATAGAAAAAAACCCCAAAGTATTTCTTCTATAAAGGCGATGTTCTAGATCCAGGCTCCACTTTCCCCCCGCAGAGTACAGCGAGTTAACTCTGTCTATAATTTCCAATCAATTAAAAATCTCCCTTCATGAATGTCAGTGTGGAGGCAGGAGGCTGAATGAACTATTACCACATAAGTGAGGCATCAAACTGCTTTGGGATCAGCTGAACAGTTGTGTCAGTCCAGACCCAGACAGACACACACACACACTCACCCCAGGACGGCGAACGCCGGCAGCTCTTGAAGGTCAAACGGGAAATCCAAACGGAAACGGGTCTTAAAAAGAGCAGTGATGGTCTCTGAGGAGAGAGAACGTCCTTCTCACTGCGGCAGAAATGTAGGCTACATACGTTCTATGAACTATGCTAATAAATATTAGGGTAACACTTGAGGGAGTACGGAGCACATATTCACCATTAACTAGATGCTTACTAACACATATAAGTCGCATACTAGCCCTTTATTAGTAATTATTAAAGCATGTATTAACACCTTATAACCTTTATTAGATACCTCTATTATGACATGAATTAATATTTTTCCTACATAAGGTGTTTATACATGCTTAATATTCACTAATAAAAGGGCTAGTATGCTATTATATGCATGTTATTAAACACCTAGTTAATGGTGAATATGAGTATTGACCCCTCTTAAAATGATTACTCCTAAAGCAAGATATAACTTTATTACTATCATTATTTCAGTCACCGAGAAAAATAAAAAACAAGAGACAGCAAAACAATATTAATACTATGGATCGTGGTATATTATTTTCTTCAGTAGGAGTATAACAAAAGTTTAACATATCAATACAAACTTTTTGCGTTGCATAAACACACGGGTTTCTTCAACTGTCAGTGAGGAAACTCACAAACGTCTTAGATGCTCTGACATTTACTGTGATAATAATAGACACTGGATCATTTTATCGTGTGAAGGAATGAGGCCGTATCGCCCCACACTAAGAACACAAAGGAAAAGAAAAGGTGTTTTTACCTTCATCCTGATTCCAGACTGCCAGCACTCTGAATATGAAGGCACTGAAGGTGGCAGCGAAGAAGCCCCTCCAGTAGTTCCTCACCGCAAAAAATGTTGATGTTACCTCAATACTGAACAGCACTCCTGCATTAAACACACACATACACACAAAATGATATTAGCCCTGCTACTCACTTCATTGACTATTTCCATAATTTCCTTTATAGTGTTTTTTTGTATAGCACAAATAAAACCCCACAGCTCAAAGGTAATAAAGAACCAAATCATAACAAACCATTTCAGCTCTCATATTAAGTATTTATTACCGCAATTTCTCATACCTACTACAATTGTAGGTTGTGTGCCTTTGCTGACCAATGTGGTGTCAGTTTACACATTTCTATTACAATTATCTACCATGTGCTTGTTTAGTCAAAAGGAATTTAATGTTCAGGGGTCAAAGGTCATGATTTGTGACTCCACTGTGACCTTTACTATATTGTCTCACTTATTGCTTAGTTAACCTTTAGTTAAACCTTATAGCTGCTATATTCCATTCACAGTGGTGACGTCACCTGACCTTTGTCCAGCAACATCTAATTCGTCTAATTTTTAAATGACATTTGTGACAGATTTGTAGGGTTTTTGTACTCAAAGTTTTAAAAATACAGTGACCTTCATCTTTGACCACCAAAATCTGACCGTCATCTTCATCCAAATTTCCGAAAGATTCAAGTTCACAAGAATGAGATGGATGAACAAACCCTCCCCAAAAACACAGTATGATTCTCAATCATGAGCCAAAAACAAGTTTCACTTGCTTGTTGTCGTGCAAACATCTGTTCTCTCAAATTCATCATTATCTTTTTTTTTTCAACTTTACCCCTAACTTTACTGACACTCAAAATAAGACACATACTTGAAAAACTTGCTGTCACCCTGAGGTGCAAAAGTGTTAAATGGAACAAACAGACTGACTTTAGGCTGAATAAATATCCTCACTGAGCACAAAACATGGGAAAGGTTCATCGTCTGTTGTATATCTTTTAAAGATTTTTTTAAAGAGAAGAGAAGTTTAAGGTCAAAAAACAATTTTGTTTAAACTTTAAAGACAACTCCTCACACGTTGTTACATTGATTTGATCCAAATTTATCATAAAACTGGGAAAAGTTGGAGAGCACAAACCACAAGTTGAAAAAAAACCCCTCTATGGTGCACTTTTCTCATCACTCAATTTTATTACTCTGTATAACTGTGATGTGTGTTTGGGTCATTGTCCCAAATCATTACATGTGGTCTTTTAAATTGTTTATAACATCAACTCCTGTCCAGCGACAGCAGATGTAAATTAGCCTTGTGGCTATAATCTGGCCCAATCATATATTGTGCATTGTCCCTGTCAAATAAACGTAAATAAATAAATAAAATAAATAAAACTTCAGTATATATATATATACACAACATTTATACAATATAATTAATTTAGTGAATTTTCTGAATTTTCTGACTTTTCTAACGGTGGCACTAAAAGAAAGTCATCTAAAATGATGGGAAACATCCTTAGACCTTAGTATTCATGCAGTTTAAGGACAGTCTGGCCTGTAGTTGTCTGTTGTCCTACCTCCAATAGGTGCAGCGAAGCAGCAGCCCACACCTACTGCACAGGCAGCCGACAGCATCTCTGTGTTCCTCAGCTCGTTCTGTCCAAACACACACCCACGCACATGATACACGCCGGATTAATTTCTTGTGATAAATAGTTTGCAGAAGCAACAGTTGCACTGTGACCCTACCACTGTCACGTTTCACCTTCTGTGAGATTAAACGTATGAATGGTGGAGGTGTGAGCAGCCATAATTGGAAACACGGATGGAGTGTGGAAATCATGAGATGAGATGTTTGTATATAAGCGACGGCAACACAGATCGATGCCTCGCAGCGCCGCTTCACTGAACACAACCAAACACAGCGCGGACAAATGGAAAGAGAGGCGTCAGTCTATCTCGGCTTATCTGAAATGGACGACATGGATTATTAATGTTGATGGAACTGGGAATAAAAAAGTGTCTGATTCATGCATTCATACCTTGTTTCCCACAAAAGGCTCTTCCTTTAGCGGTAAATTTGAAACGCACACACAAAAAAGAGAAACATGTGTGAGTGCCATCTGTGCAAGTGAGAGGTTACCTTTTGTCTTTTTTTTGTTTTTTTTTAAATCCTCCTCCTGGAAGTCATCCAGCTCATTATACAAACTGCACACAATCAAACAAGCCGAAAATGAGCTTGAGCAAACACAGTCTTAATTCCACAGTGGGCTGAATTAACACGTGCCCAGAACAATTACATTCAAAGGCTGCGTTCAACCCCTGCATTTTCGGAATCTTTCTAACATGTGCTGTGAGTTTCATTTTGTTCCCCCTCTCCCCTCCATATCATTGAAGTCTATCGTCCGCTGTTACTGGTGGAGCTGCTGTTGCTGAGGGACGTACAGGACAATGTCCAGTGCAGACACGGACAGGACGAGGCTCAGCGTGAGTGGAGGCAAGAGTGTGTCCTGGAAAGTGGCAAAAAAATCAAAGATTTGTCAAAGGCTTCTCCTGGTGTAGATGTGTTTGTATTTTCTTGCTTTTAGTCAAACTTATGAAGAAAATCCTCATTTCCTCTGAGATTCTGCTGCAGCATTTACAGCATAAGACTTGAACTAAAAAGCATTTATACAACAGATATTTCTGATGCAGCTTCTGTCGCAATCATAACGCAATGAAACTCCAAAGATAAGTTTCATATATAATTATGTGCATTAAAACTTTTTGTTAAGGCTTAAAGGAGAAGAGCAACCAAAAAAAAAACTTTTCTTATGCTATTTTAAATCACCATATTGTTTTGTTTACTGAATTTTTATCTATAACTAGGACTATTTTCTCAAAAATGACAGGTTTTATTTTTTTTTCTTCTGGTTGATCCAAACAATATTGATGAGACTTTACTTAACTTTACCCTGTGTATTACATTTAGACGTTTTTATTGGAAGAAAAATGAATATACTATACCCCTAAGTAAGTAAGTTTAAATAAATAGCGTTGTTCTTTCTTGTTGCCTCAGATTGGAATAAGCCTTGAAAAAGACAATCCAGCCTTCATTTTATGTCGTTTGTATTCATCGTGGACACAGTTAAGATGGTGAATGCTTCAGTGAACGTCCTCAGAGTGACGTCACTGACTCACTTTGAACTTGTATGTACAGTATATTTGTGCACAAGGGAATTCTGCGTAAAAAAATTAACATAGTTACCATTCTCACCATGTAAATCCCACCAAAAACAGCAGCCATGAATTTGCTCAGCAGAGCTGCGCACAGGCTGGCGACGTGAACGAAGGGTCCCTGAGAGGGAAGAGGGACGTTAGCGTATACACGGTGTGGCTGAAAGCACATTAAACGCCGAGTAAAACGTGCAGGACTCATCCTTCAAAGCCTGAACAAGATTAAACCCTGTTCAGTCTCAGTTCATACAACTTTATTACGCTCCCAAATGGGAAATACAAGCAGTAAATCACCTCTTTATTTTTGCAGCCACAGCTTTAATGATGCCTGTAGATTTATTTTATTTCCTCCCGATAGAAAACTTTAGAAGCTGCCAAGCTATCTGTCTTGTGTAATTTGTAAGACGGCAAGGAATAAACCATCTACCTCCTTCCCCAGAGGCATACCACTGCCAAGGGCACAGGTCAGGCCAATGACTTTGGCCACAAACGTCTTAAAAGTCAGGTACTCCTTCAGGACCACCCCCCTCAGTATCGTCTTCATCTCAGGAATACCTGAACCTGCAAAGTGAAACAAAGACACGCCAGGTGGGATGATGGAGTGGAGAGGAAAGATGAGTAGAAAGAGAGCAATTACAGAGAGGAGGGATGAGAGGAAGAAGTGCGGAGCACAGAGGATGCGGTGTGGAGGGGGAGGAGGAGGCTGATTGATATTCATGCAGTTTTCTGTATGCACATCTCATCAGAGGCCTATTTTATGGATTTGCTGCAGACGTGACCCCGAGGAAAATGTTCAGCATATGTCCTTGGAAGCCTTATGGTGCATTATAGGGGCGATTAAATTATCATACGTTAAAACATATTAACGTTATTGTTTATGTGAGTGTGTGTGTCTGTGCTGTATGTGTGCGTCTTACCCACAGCCTGAGGTGCCAGGATCTGAGTGAATCCTGCTGAGAAAGTGATGAGCACTACAGGGTAGCTGACCCAGGCGATGTACTGCAGGAGCATGTTACTGTCCAGTCCACCGTGCATCCACTTCTGTGCTGCATACACACACAGGTAACTTACTTAATCACAGTGTAATCCAGCGGAGAACTAAACCATTTAACGACTAACAGCCACATGATTTACGAGCTGTGAACAGATTCGTGCCTTATTCGGGCATTTTCCTGCGGGTTTAGCAGCGCGGTGACCTCATCCTCATCCTTTTTCACTTGACTCTCTACAGTCATTTTAGAGAATTTAGAGAAAAGAGAGCAAAAAAAAGGTGTGAGAAATATCTACAGCTCAACAGCTGCATATCAAAATGCATTTATTCATTTTTATTTCAGGCCTCAGTCCTTGAAACTGCTGACGTCATTTGCCATTTTCACAATTGAGAGTTAGATATTCTGTAAGCATCAGATTGGGTACAATTTAAATTGACTTTTCAGAATCAAAATATCAAAACAATTATGAGACTAGTCTTGTTGTTGAGTAGTGTACTTATATTAGCCAAAACGTTACCAACACTTTTTACATCCATAGAAATTTCTATTCAAGGTCATAGACCATTTTTATTTTGGGCATCTTTTAATCACATCATCTGCATTATCATCTGTGCTCTAATTTCCAGGAAAAACCCTCTGTAAAGCGTCAGATAGAGAAAGGAAATATTTAGTTAGCTAATTAGCCAGTGTGTTATCTATTTCATTATTACATTGTGTATTTGTCACTGATGAATGAATTCCGATGATCCCACGCTGATTTTCTGAATTGCTGTTTTGATGGAGAGACCCCTGGTGGCAGAAATTACAATATAATATAATATAATAATGAGTTTTTCCTAAAAAAGACTTTTACAATATCCAGCCAGTCTGTGTCTCCTGATTTAAGATGTATGAGGATATAAAAGGAGCATTTCAATCATGGCTGAATAAACTCTAAAATAAGAAAATCCTCATTAAAAAATAAGGAAGAAGGGGATTATTTTTCCTCCTCTCACATTTCTCTTACACATCTGAAGAAAGTGCACAGATTTAAAAATAACCAACAAAAAAACCCCATAAATATATTCATGGACAGATGTTTAGCCTCCCTTTTTGTCTGACACGAGAAAGAAGAAGATGAAAAATGAGTCTGTGTGTTATTCTGGTCAACATTTTAATTGAGTGCCAGAATCATAATTGGTGTACGTAAAGTCAAAACAGTAGAAACTGTCAAAGCAGTATTTATTGATGTAGTAAATATTAATAAAGCAATTTTAGTTACTGTTCAAAATCAATATGGCAGAGTGCCATTCAATTTATATTAATATTTCACCATGTACTCTGTTTTACACACTTACAGACGTCCATGGCCTCTCATGGATCAATACTTAATTCTTTACATATTTGCCGCCTCTGTGAGAGTTACTGTCTGACCCTCTGTCTCTGTCTCTCTGGTCCTTTTCTTACCTTCTTGGCAAAAAGCGATGGCGTAGTCCATGACCCAGCTGACCAGAGCCATGAGCAGCCCCAGCAGAATGAGGAAGATCCAGTCCTCCCCGACGCGCGAGATCAGGAACTTCTGGCAGCGAGATGCACATGCTGAGGGTGGGAAGACAAAAACAAAGCTGGTTTTCAAACAGTCATTTCCATAGTTAATGGTTTAAAGGACTCATAGTATACCCTATTTCTCCAAGTTAACCTAGTTCCCTGGTGTCCTAATGAACATCTCTGTCACCCTGCCAAAACAGCCCTGTTCAGAACACTCGGTTTTGATTGCCTGTCTCTTTAAATGCAAATGAGACACAGGAAACTATGTCAGCGTCACTGAGGCTCCAGCAGCTAACAGCAGTTAGCATTTGGAAAAGCCATCATTTGCCAACGCTAGCAGGCACATTGCCGTCATATATAACATGTATCCACTGGACACGTAAATCCTCTGAGGCTGGAAATTTGTGTAGAACTCAGTGCTGCACTGTGGAGCCAAGAATAGAACACTACAACAGCGATACAACAATTCCAAGAATGTCTCATTGTGACGTCACAATGAGTGCGAGAGTCAACATCGCGTTTTATCTCCTGTTCTTAGACTGAGGCGTACCACAAAAACATGAGTGAGTCATCTTTTTACACATTTTGCCGACTGATAAGGCCTCCAGAATCCCAAATATAAGCATTAAAATTATGAAAAAGTTGATTTTGTATAATATGTCCCCTTTGACATACTTGGCGAGTGGCTTGCAGTGGCTGCCATTGTTAGCTCACAGCAAGAAGGTCACTGGTTTGGATCCCAGTTCAACCAAGGGCTGAGTTTACATGTTCTCAAGGTTATAAGTTTAACTTGACGTTCTAAATTGACTGTCGGTGTAAATGTGAGAGTAAATGGTTGTCTAACTCTGTATATATATGCCCTGTAATAGACTGGCGACCTGTCCAGGATGTACCAAATGTACAAAAACAACTTAAAGGTGTTTTAAAAGTTTAAAGAGTTATACTTTGACTTTGTGTTCCCCATCCAAAAAGCATCTCTCTCTAATCCGAGTCCAAGAAGCATTTAAAAGTGACTCACTTCAGTTTATGAGTTCATCCACCCCGTATGACGATATGCAGACAAAACAAAGCTGGGTCACTGCTATAAATTGTACCATTACACTATAATCCATAACTCTGAGCTAGGTCAGCTAAAAGAGGCATCACTGGACTCATTTTCTTCTCTTTTGACTGTGGACACTGCCAAAGCCTGGATTTCATTTCAATAACCAGAGCAGTCATGGATGTGTCTGTTCCCCAGAGACGCGAAAAATGTGCCACCAACACGTTTGCTACACTCAGATCCATATTTCAGAAAGAACTCTAAAGTCAAGATCAAGACACAGCCCAGTCATCCTGCTTTGAAAACAGTGATACCTGTCATGAGACGAGAGAGAGATGAATCTACTGTTCTAACACTGAGGTCAAAAAGATAAAAACACAGAGTTCAAGAGCTCAAGCATTGAGCATCTAATCACTTTTGTCTTGAAAGACAAGTCATTGAAGGTTTGATGAAGGTGAAACTATCAACTCGCAGTGTGCCTGAACATTTTATTGATTGATTATTCCAATGATTATTGATTAATCATTGGGGTAGGGCTGGGCGATATGACCAAAAACACTATCACAAAGAGGTTTCAAATCAGTTGATATTGCAATACAGTTTTAGATTATTAAATATTGTAGAAGTAAAAAAAAAAACACTTGAAGCTGTTGGGCAAACACAAACACTTCACAAATCATTTAATAGGAAAGTCTCAAAGTGTGTTTGCACATTTCTTGTCAAGTATGTTTATAATTACAGGAAAAAAACTGAAAAGCCTCTCCTACACGACCCTGCACCCAAATATCTGCTCTTGTTTAAATGGCTTTTGCTCCCGTGTAGACATTGTGAACAATGTGGTAATTAAATATAATTCACGGCAGCCTTTTCTGCAGGATTCAGGTCACAGGAGAAGGGGTTTTCTCCTGAGGGAGGCAGGAGGAGACACGTGGGCAAACAAGAAAAACAAGGAAACAAGCGCAGACAAACAGTAATTTTACACACAGTGGATTATTTTAGAATGAATAATCTGTGTTACTTTTTATTTCTCTCTTACACACACTAGGACTAGGAAAATATCTAATCCTGATGAAAGACACCTCCCGTGTGGCAGCCTGTTGCAGCAGCTCTCACTACTTTCTAGCTTTTTCCCCTTAAAATTGTCTTTTTTATAGTCATATTGTACTTTCTCTAAAATGCACGTTTATTATGTATTATCTTTACCCTCTTTGCTGCTGTGACGATGTCAATTTCCCCACTGTGGGTCTAATAAAGGATTATCTTATCTTATATTTTAGATGTTGCAGTTTGATTTGCAATATTACTTTTAAGTCAGCCCTCAGTTCATTATTATTTACAGTGTTATATATTTAAAAACAGATTGGAGACGAGATACCGCGAGAATATCAACTTATACGGTACTACAAGGATATTAACTCAAAGATATGGAATGAATGAATATGAATTATTGATCGGAGTATAGCGTAAGTCAAAAACGAGCAGAGTTTTAAGATCTGTGTCAGGAGCAGCAGCAGAGCCTTCAGCTGCATGTGTAGGCTGTCTGGTTTGAAAAGCTGCCGCTTCAATTGCTGATGTGAGCCGTGGCTCACACTCAGAGTCCATCACCCACAGACGTGCTCTTCCCACACACCGATGCACTGAGAGCAAAAACACAGAAATCTCCCACTACCCCCTTTTATGTTTCCACTAAAACTACAGATTCTCTTCTTACACCATTACCTAACAAGAGGGCGAAAAAAAAAAGAATCAGAGCTCGTTCAGCCTGAGCGTCTATTTAAAGGCGGCTCTATAAATACAAACACCTCTTGATCTACGAGCACACGCAGCATGCAGACAGTGGTTGCACACATTACAGGGGCAGGCTGCTGATCTGAGTGTGATTGTTTTAAATGGCTGCCATTACGGGCGGCGAGTGGGCCTGACTTGATGTAGTGAAGCTTTCCCCGACGGTGCAATCGAGCTTTAATCAAATCAGTCGTTGCAAGAGCAGAGACGCAGAGACAGACACAAAGACTGATTTTTTTTTTCTTTGAAATGATCTAATATGTCCTTTTTTAAGTATTGATTTTTTTTCTACATACAATTAAAAGGTCAAATCTGACTCTGACCATGTTTTTGTAGATGGATTTGTTGAGTTGCACTGTGACCTTGAGATAAAAAAAAAATTTGACTTATTGTTTTCAATTATTGCCAAATCATTTATCATTATTGCTTGCAATGGATGGTTTTGACTAATGTGTAAAGACAATATTACAATATGTAATCTGACAATATGATACATATCCCAGTACAGGGGTGATGATACGATTATTGCGATGTATTGTAAGGTGATTCATATTGAGATCTCCATCCTTACAATAGTCTATTTTGGAGCAAAACTCTCACAATTCAAATAACAATTTTGTTTGCATAAACAATATATAGGTTTTTTTGTCAAGAATATGGAGTGGGAGAAGAAGAGAGTCAAAAGAATGCTGCCATCTAGTGGCCGGAGGTTTGAATACAATAATAAAAAACAATCAGAAAACAAAGAATATTTCCATACGTTAGTGATACAGTGCTTTAAAGAAATATTGCAAAAGAGATATTTCTTTTAACACCATTGTACTGACAACTACAACTGAATTTCTATATATATTTAAGGAAACAGTACTACAGTACTAGTGTATGTTCTGGTGTTACATGAACATATTTTGCAGCAGATTAAACCGCCAAAAAAACAAAATCAAACTCACATTCACGAAGACAACATTTCCTTGTTCTCCTCTGGTCCTCTGGTTTTATTATATCAATTTCCAGGTTGTGTGCAGTAAAGCAGTACAGCACAGGTGAGTGGAATTTAATTTGTGGTGCTCGCAACACAGAAACATGACTACTGAGTCTAAATGCTGTAACCTGCATGAATTACACACACACTTTTGGTTCCCTTGAGAACCATTCACACACACACACGCACGCACACACACACACGGCTCCAGTGCCAATGCCTCATCTGTAGTTGTCATTGCAAGAAGACTAGACATAAAATAATCTGACAGGTCAGATTATTGTTCTGCTCACACAGACAGTATACTGAGATCAAGGCAAATGTCTCTCTCCACGCACGCACACACGCACGCACAGGCAGCAGAGGGGGACTGTCTTTGTCTGACATTGAGACGAGCCTCTTGGCTGGAGGTCGTTTCTCAGATCAGTCACATTTTTTATCGTATTTGTCTCCTGCTCCTGTGCGTCGAGTGCTGCTCTGTTGTACGTTAAAAAAAAAAAATCTGCACAACTTTTAAGACTGCACTGCAAACACACAAGCACACACAAGCATATTTGTCGATGTACATTTAATCGAGTTTGGCCTGACCTTCAGGACATGTCTGTGCACTGTGCTACACTAAAGCACAGCTCTGAGACTTTATGAATGATGGTGACTTACACCGGCACTTTACACAGGGGTCTTTCTCATACTCCAGCAGATCTGCAGCACGACTGCGGACGCTGGTGTTCCTCCGCAGTCCTCCGCCGTCCCGTACTCCTCCATCCCGCAGTCGGGCTGCTTCCTCCTTGGCATACACACCCAACTCCTGGGTGTAGCGCCCATACATCTGTGTAAATGAAAAAAAGGGGGAGGGTGAGTAGGAGGCAGCACGACATGTTTTTCACTTAACGCAGTGTTGAGTCAAGGTAAAAACGCTCCTGTAAATACACTGAGGTTCACACTCAAAGGCAATGTTCAAATCAGATGTTTTCAGATTCGAATGTCCAGACATATTTGCAAAATTGTATACTAGTACTTTGTCACGACGTTGGTGTCCACACATTTGTGGCATGGGATGTTCTGTGTTTTGTCTGTTGTTGTTAGAGGTCAACCAATTTGGGCTTTCAGTAACGGATGATGCTGATCTTTTGAAATCAGTGCAGCCGATGTACAATAATGATGCAGTGTGAAGGATTGGAGGCATTCAGTTAAAGCTCAAAAAGGTGTTTAGTTTGTCCAGTAAAAACATGGTGGTCCAACACAGAGGAGACCAGTTCTTGATGTAGACATTAAGGGCTCATTTTATAGTCATGAAAACAGCAATTCATACATTCAGGTGATTTTACGAATTAATTTATTATGCCATCAGTCAAACAGTTCTGTTGACCTAAATCTTGCACATTAAATCTTTAAAGGTGCATTATGTAATAAATCTAAAGCAACTGGCCGTAAAATCCTCCTAATATGTCACAGAGACTCAGGAATAATGTTGATATAACAAACTGAACTCACCAACAACAACAGAACAGACAAAATATTTGCAATAAAAAAAATACTTTGCAGACTGCAAATCATGTTTATGTTTTGAAATCATGTTTTGGCATGTGGCGCCACCTACTGCCATCTACCAATCATTGCAGTCAGTAGAGTCTCATCTGCCGAGCAACCACCGGTTGCCAGTTACGTCAGAATACGAAACCTAAATGACCTCTGTATTTTGAATTTGAATGTAGTAACTGTTTTTGGCCACATTCTTACATATGGCACCTTTAAATAATAATTGTCAGATATGATTATTCAAAAAACTGCAAGAATTGGTGGAGCTGAGCTATCAGTCAACCTTTTCTTGTTGTCTGTTTTAAGACTGTTTGAAGACATTAAGAATGAGGCAAAACATTTGAAATGTAATTTGAAGAGTGTTCAAACTGAGATGCAACTGATTTGAATCACATTTTTGTCTTTTTTTTTGTGACTTCTAATCCGGATAAAATCTGCATATGCATAAAAAGCACATGTTTCTGGCAGTCCTTTGAACAAAGCTACATCAAAGTCCGTCTTTCCATCTTCCATTGCTTTATCCTCCACATGAGGGGGTCACAGGGGGAGCGGTGCCAATCTCAGCTGACATAGGTGGGGTTAACCCTCACAGGGCCACATAAAGACACAAAAAAACATTTACTATGGTCAACTAAGAGCGTCCAATTTATCTAATCCCAATATTGCATGTTTTTGGACTGTAGGAGCAAACCAGAGAACATTAAAATTCCATGCACTTGTTTCGACCGGGTCGTGAACCCACATCACTTTGATGTAAAGTCAAGCGCACTAACCACTACACCAACTTGTGTAGCCCTGTAGCAGAAGTCAAGTCAGATAATGCACTCAGCCTCACAGACAGGAGGGCAGACTCTCAGTCCCACCTGTCAGCTCCCAGATGATTAACTCTGCAGGGCTGCTGTGCAATTGACTCCTAACGATGAGAAGCAGCAAACTGCGCAGAATGAGTCAGGTATAAATGCTGTGTCTGCACCACAGTGTTTATTGTTTCAGTTCTGGTCAACGCCATGATGGAGCTAATCAGCGGTCTGTTTGTGGCGGTAGTTGTTTTGGTTTGTGAGGTTAAGGCCCAGAATTATTGGGCTCCACTTCTGCAAAAACAGCCTCCTCCTACGCTTCCTCCTTTGCTGCCTCAGCAACAGCAGAAAGTTTTTCAACCTCTTGCTCCCTTCGATAAGTGCCAGGTGAATGAGAATGACAAGATTCAGTGCGGGACTCCTGATATCACGGCTGAGCAGTGTGAAAACGTAAACTGCTGTTTTAATGGGGACCTGTGCTACTATGGGAAAGCAGGTATTTGTGCTCTCTACTGTGGTTTTTTTCGAGTGCTGCGGTTCTCAAACACACAAACTCTACATGGTGAGTTTAAAAAATGATTGAATGTGTGCATTTGCTTTTTCCCCCCTCATCCAGTGACCGTGCAGTGCACTAGGGACGGACAGTTTGTGGTGGTTGTGGCTCGAGACGCCACTATGCCGCGCATAGACGTGGATTCAGTCAGTCTGCTGGAAAGTAATGATCCTTCCTGTGACCCGAGGGGTGTCACCTCTGAGTTTGCCATCTTCCAGTTCCCAATGACTGCATGTGGTACTACCCTCAAGGTGAGTGGTGTCCAATATGACACTCTGACATGAGATTTCACAGTTGCAAGAGACCGTTTTCTTGCAAATGGTTGAGTCTACAAATATCTTTAAAGTCCACATTTGTGCTTGAGGTGGGCATTTTAAATATCTACTTATGATACTTCTCCTAGCTTGATGAACAGAAATGGTTAAAAGTAATCTGTATTGAAAGTTGTGTTTCAGTGTTCTTTGACTTGCAATCCAGGGCATTGAAGAGTTGAGGAATGTTTTTTGAATGTTAAGGCTCACACTTGGGGCCCAGTATTTTTAAATTTTCTTTTTGGCCTGTATTTTTTTTTTTTATTAGTAGGTGCAGTTAATTCAAGTACACTTACACATGAACTGTCCCATTCAGTTTAGATCTCAAGACTCACTAATGTTCATATTTCCTTCTTTTGAAATATGACCAGTGGGTTTGTCATTAAAGGTGCATTATGTAATAAATCTAAAGTGTCTAAATATCTAAATATGTCACAGAGGCTCAGGAATAATATTCATATAACATACCGAACTCACCAACAACAGTACAGCCAAAATATTCACATTAAAAAAACAAAAAACTTTTGCAGACTGCAAATTATGTTTTGAAATCATGTTTTGGCTTGTGGCGCCACCTACCACCGTCTACCAATCATTTCTGTTTCTACTCAATTGAGTGTAGAAACAGTTTTTAGCCACATTCTTGCATATGGTGCCTTTTTAAATTAAATCATCCACCAATTTTTGGTTAATGGAGGAAAAGAAAATCGTGGTTTGTAATATTAAATTGCACTCAAATTGTGACTGAATTCAATCTCATCCAAACCCTAATCTCTGGAGCTACTGACCATTTTCTGCGTGTGTTTTTACATTTCAGTCATACACAACCTGCCTGTGTGCAGCTGTCTCACTTTACTAGCACAATGATGTTTCCCCTGTCAGAATGTTGAACTCTTTCTGTGTGCAGTACAGGAATGTAATGGAGTAAGATGTGATCTAAAGCCTGCTATACTGAGACATCATGTGGAGCTGACTGGCTTAATGAATACTGCCTGAATTAACACGACAGTGCTTTTAAATTTGAACCCCTAACTGCAGGAAGAAGAGGGTTATGTGGTGTACGAGAACCACATGTCTTCCTCGTATGAGGTAGGAGTCGGACCTCGAGGATCAATCACTAGGGACAGTCATTTTGAGTGAGTCTATAATTTTAAAAAATCAAGCATTTCTGGTTCAGTCGATGAGATTTGTTCCACCATCAGGTCCTCTGCTCTCCCTCTCTCAACAGGTTGTTGTTCCAGTGTAAATACTCTGACACAGCTGTGGAGGCTCTTGTCATGGAGGTAAACGACGTTCCTCCTCCTGTACCTGTCGCTGCTGCAGGACTCCTCCGAGTGGAGCTCGGACTGGGTAACGGACAGTGTTACTCAAAGGGATGTGTTGAGGGTGAGTGGCACACAAGCTTCAATGATGCGAAACGACAATTTTTCTTGTGTCTACTGAACTCTGGACCCTCCTGATTACAGAGGAGGAGGTATATAGGTCCTTCTACGCTCCATCAGACTATCCAGTTACTAAACCGCTGAGGGAGCGTGTGTATGTTGAGGTGCGCATCCTGGATCGGTCTGATCCAAATATAGTCTTGAACATGGAGCACTGCTGGGCCACTGCCACCCAGAATCCTGACAGCCTGCCCCAATGGGACCTTCTCGTTGATGGGTATGTAAAACCCAACATTTTGAATTTTAGTGACTGGAAAGTAACTTTTAGCCATTTGACCTCACTTCTCGTCCGCAGGTGTCCCTACAATGGTGACCGTTACATAACCACAGTACTCCCTGTGGATGGCTCTTCTGGGCTTCTTTACCCGTCGCACTACAAACGTTTCAACTTCAAGATGTTCACGTTTGTGGATCAAAACGCCTTTACTCCTCGGAGGGACACTGTGCGGTTTGACTTAAGTTACACTCGATAACCGAGTAATAAGTTCTTGTAACTTAGTCTTTTTTTTTTAATTTTTTGTTCAGGTGTTCATCCATTGTTCTACAGCAGTGTGTTATCCCAGTAGCACAGACTCCTGTGAACAACGATGCCAGCAGCAACGTGAGTAGAGTCTTGCATCAACTGAATGTAGTCGAATCAACTATTATCAGCTAGAGCTACTTTGGTAATGCTTAGTTTTTGTGGGTGGAAGACAATGGTGTATTCCATTAGGAGAGATGGTTGATACTGATGAATAGGCGAATCATCTTGGCAGAGCTGGAACAACCTTTTTGCTGAGGATTCTCGCTGAAACAAATTCTAATTTTAAAATGTGCGACTCTCTTCTTGCAGGAAAAAGGGCAGTGGCTGAAGTGAGGAGCCCGAACCCAAACCACAAGGCTGTAGTCTCGAGTGGCATGGTGATCATGACGGAGTGAACGAACACTAAATCTGCACCCAACACCAAATGTGATCATCCATTTGCATGATGGCTTTTAAATAAAGCTTGTTAAAAGCTCCTGACAAATTCTAATGGTCAATACGTTTTTGCTATGGACTTTATTCAGGGGGGGGTGATGTCACTAAATGTGTTCATGGTTGCAGCTGAATGAGACTTGTCTTGGCACGATGAACACTACATGTAACTAGATTGTCAGCTGTGACGCAGTTCTCAGGAAAATGCTTTCCAAGAGAAATTGGTTCACAACAGATGTGCAGGTATGGGACTTTGTAAAAAAATTTAGTCAAATGATCCTGATTTAATTAGATGCCAGGTGTCTCAAATGCATTGTGGTAGAACTGTTGTCATAGACGGGTACATACATTTTAAAATGTGAACACTTGACTGAAGCAGTTGAGCAAACCTCCAAAGGCTGCTATATCAAACCCAATATCTCAGAAAATGTTTATGAAGCATGGGAAGTGGCACTTGACTGCCAAAAGTTCTCCAAATATTCTTAGTTGATGTGGCACCTAGTTTCAGGTATTTAAACAGCATGATTATCATTTGGAAGAAGCACTGGGTGCCCGTCTAGCTTAAAAAAAACTGACATGGTACCAGTGGACGTTTAGCAACTTGAGGTCTATATTCTTATCAAGTCTATGCTTGGAGCCTTTAGTCCACTATCTCGCAGGTAACTGTTAAAGGGGACATATTATTAGACTGAGGAGGACCATAAAAACATGAGTGAGTCATCTTTTTTTACACTTTGCCAACTGATAGGACCTCCAGAGTCCCAAATATAAGGATTTAAATGATTAAGAAGTTGATTTTTATCTTTAAGGTATACATTAGGTCCTGCAATGACTGAAAATACAGTGACTGTTCATGATTATCCTGCTTGAATTTAATCACATGAGAGACAAATGTCCCCATTGACTTCATAACAATACTTTTTATTGATATCCATGGACACATCTAGAATAATCCCATCCCTAAATGCATTAAACATGATTCCAACCTCTGGCACTGAAACAGCTTTCTTTTACGCACATTGAAAACATGATTCCTTGAGACCTGCTGCTTGTCTCCTTCCTGTTTCCCTTTTTTTTGATAACACTCCCTCTAGATTTCACTGTGTGTGCTACAACTTGAAATCTCTCCTCCCTTGCTTTATGCATCACTTTCCTTTTATTGTGCACCCTCCCACCCCCTTGTCTTCATTGAGATGGGCATCACGACTCCTCCAGACTCTCTCTTTCTGCTCACATGAACAGGCGGTGCAGAGGGAAAGCTGAGCAGCTGAATGGGTTTGGTTCTGACTTGAGAGTAAAAAAAATCAAGTACATCACTGCTGTCTGGTTTCTCATCTCTCTCCACTTTAGCCTGGTGGGAAGCAGACACCGCTCTAATCATTCAGGTGGCAGCACTGCCACATTTGAGCCACACAGCAAAATCTCAGAGGGATTATCTAGTAGATATAAGGTGACATTATCAGGAGTGGCTGTGTCGATGTACATAAACATGTCAGGAGTGAAATGCACACAGGATTTGCCACTGGTTAAACACCTATCACAACAAACTGATTATGTAGAGCAGACACTGTGGGATGCTAAAATATCCAGGAAGTAAATAATTAGAATGGAAACCAATATTTGGGTTAAGCCCTCCAATAGCTATAGCAATTATTTTGCCATGTTTTCTTCAATAGAGAGATTTGACCCGTGTATATAATTGGATTAAGCCAAATCCTGATAATTTATCAAAAACGCCTTTCTTGGATAACGACCATTGAAATAATCAGTCCATTAACTCTGCAAACTTAGTGTTGTGTTTGACTTTGTGACACAAAGACAACACAACCTTCACACCATGTGGACAGTCTCATTTCTCAAACTTGCTAAGGCATTTAAATGTGCAAGTATACTCTCATGGAATAACTAAATAGACATGGACAGAAAAACAACATGCAGTAAATTACTGAGTCATACACAGTTGTTTTGTTTATATAATTTGTTCACTTATTCTCTAAGCTTTCAGTGTCATCGCCTTTGAATCACACACCTGTGATTCATGTACTTATTAACATCAATAATTCTGACATGTCAATATATTCTGCCTGCTTTTTTAAAAAAAAAAAATAATAACTTGTATGTGTACTATATAATATATTCTGTTTCTCCCATCATTCAGTTTAAAGGTTTGGTTTAAAGGTCCAGTGCAACATTTAGGATGGTTTATTGGCAGAATATAAATGTAATGCCTACATACGTTTGTAGACGGTGTATTATCACATTGAAATAAAATTCTAGGTTTTCAGAATAAGCCTTTTACAGAGCTTTAGGCTTGTTTCTACAGAGAAGTCTCACCACTAAATGTCACCAATTATTATTGGTATTTAGTAAATGTGACACAACAGGAAGTCTTGTTAGTTTCCAAAACGAAACTGTAAATATAATTTTAAACAAATTTAAAGGGGATATATTCTTTCTCCAAGTTGAACAAGTTCCCTGGTGTCCTAATGACAAGCCTGTGACATGCTTTGGTCAAAATACCATAAGAATGAAGCACCATAGCAGTTCAATCACCCTGTTCAGAACGCTCTAGTAGTATCTCTTTAGGTCCACCTTAAAAAAAAGAAAAGTAAAACTAAGCATTTGGAAAAGTGATCATTTTCAGGCTCTAGCAGGCACATTGCCGTCATATATAACATGTATCCACTGGACAGATAAATCCTCTGAGGATGGACGTTTGTGTAGAACTCTGTGCTGCACTGTGGAGCCAAGAATAGAACTTTTCACAGACTTTGCGGATTTCCGGTTTTCAGATACCGTTGCCCTCGCCAGCACTCGTGTGTTTTATGGACAAAGGGGAGCTCCGCGAGACAACAATTCCAGGAATTTATCGCATTGTGACGTCCCAGTGAGCGTGGAAGTCAACGCCGCATGTTTTATCTCCTGTACTTAGACTGAGGAGGACCACAAAAACACGAGTGAGTCATCTTTTTTCACACTTTGGCGACTGGTAGGGCCTACAGCGTCCCAAATATAAGGATTTAAAAAGTTGATTTTGCATAATATGTCCCCTTTAAGAAAAGAGTAATCCAAAATGACACAAGTCATCTACATTAAAAGATCATTATGTCATTATATCATTATATTATGGCAGTTGTTTTCTGAATTGAATGATCCATATCTGTCATAAAAATACTGATGGCTTTCCTGTTTTCTGACAGGTTTACATTTCATCACTGCAACACTGGGCGAGTAAAATCATACACAAGTTTCCTGTATCTTTTTGTGTTGGCAAACCAATGATATGCATACGTACGGTCTTCTACAATAAGCACGAGACAAACTCCCACTAGAATTATAAAATGGGCCTGTTAGTGTTTCTTTATTGGGCCTGTGTGAAGGCAATCACGCGCCATCTGGAGCATGGTCCCCCGTGAGAGCAGCAGGTGGGACACTGTGGGTTAAATGAGCTTTTATCTGTAACCAGTTTACTGCCCACATGACCAACTCCTGTATCTACATTTGTCAGTTTGCCTCCCACATCACAATCCTTAAAACCAGTTCAAGCCCGCTGTCTCCCACTGGCTGTTTTTTTAAATTATGCTCACAGAGAACATTGCTCCAAATTCCAGTTCAGCCCATAATAGTTCTTTAGCCATAAAGACAGTAATCTGTACCATAAACCACAAAGTAATCAACTTTACTAAGCAGATCAGCCTTCTTCTAGTTATTTCCAATAAAACTGTCAAATTAGTTTTATTAAATGTTATATTTTATATCAATACTGTGATAAGAATTACCCTATTTACTGTATATTACAAGAAATCTTAGAAATAAATGCCAAATTATGTACTTTAGAAACAGTAAGTAGTTGTAAGTCTGTCAGAATTTCCTCTTAAGTCTTACTATCTGTGCATCACTCACTTTGCCACTTTAAAGTCAGACCATGTGCAAATGGAGTACAACAGATGAGATTAAAACATATATATTATTCAGTTATTCCCAAGGCTCTGTACGTCAGGATAAATAATGAATTGTGAAGAGACAGAAAAGACCCATATTTGACACTGTAGTGGAAAAACAGCTAAAACCTTCATCTGTGCTGTTTTATTATTAACATGATTTTAATCCTCACTTTTGTCACGTGAATGAATGGGATCAATGACTGCAGTGAGAATGATGGATTCATGCAGTTAACTGTTATAGTGGTGTGATAACATGTGGAATGTGCATCGAGGAGACTAACGTTAGGGCTAACCCGAGTGTGAGCATTGAATGAGAGGAGAGAAGTGACAGGTTTGACTCATCCCACTGCTGCTTTTGTATGTCTATGAGTCAGAAACACACTCACACACTCAGTCACTCACACACACACACACGCAAAAAACACGCAGCAAATGAGAGAAAGAGACAAATGAAAATACGACACACACTTGTGTCAGGGACACTGAAGGATCGAGAAAGTGACATCTCTTCAAATGAGGATGCGTCACGACTCTGAACCACGAGGGTGAGGTTTGTGCTGCAGGTATATAATGAGATTTACTTGGAGTCAGGGCAAGACAATAAAACGTCTCACTGTTTTGTAGAAAACCCACGAAATGTGAAGAAATATCAAGATGTTATGCTGCAGTGAAAAGCAGCTGCATGCTAAATGTGTTGGTTTAAAGAACTCAAAATCATATTCTTGTATTCAACTCAGTGTGTCCATGTTATATTGCATTTATACTCCAGTTCACTGGTGCTGTTAAATCATATTGCTTTTCTTGTCTTTGGCCCGGCCCCCACAAATGTAGTGGAATAAATATAGACGTGAGCACCTCTCAATTCAATAAAGCACATCCTTCAAACTGCGATGCAAATACGAATCAACACTTCTACAAAATAGTTTCAGCGCAAAATTAACATCGCGCACAACTATTACATTTCAATCAGTCGTATAATTTCATCAATTATACATCACAATGCACTGTCAGCACTGCCTGGAGGAAATTTATTTATGATATCAAATGATAATACAGAGTCAAGTAAATTTGCTAACTTGTATATTAATGGGGAAATTAATAAATAATGACACATTTTAATACGCAGCAACTACAGTATGTGTGTAAATATCTGATCTTCTAAAGTTGGTATCAGTAAATAAAACAGTATAATTCGGGCTGTTTGGCATTTTTTGTGTGTTTTTCAACAGTAGTAAATGGTCTGTGTTTAATTTTAGAGAGTTCCCTGAGATGGAAGAAACAAGACTGGACAATTGACATTTTGGTTATGAGAGAAAGATTAGTATCAATTATAGCACTGTGATTTCTACAGTTATATGCCATATGTTCATGGGACAGGGAGCCCAGATGTGTTATAGTCCTCGCCCATTAATGATTATTTCACAGTGTTGTGCCGTTCAGGATGTTAAGTCTATAAAGCATTCAATTAGAGTGCTGATTTGGACTGAGATAACAGAAGAAATACACTTACGCTCCCTTTGTGTTTGTGAATAACACAATGGGAGCAGTTTAGGTTGTCAACAATTGCTTATCACTGTAAATTGTGAGGCACTACATCCTCTGAGGGTTCTGACAGACTGTGCAAGCATATCACTTTTTTTTTTTTTTTTTTTTTTTTCTTCAAATGGCTATTGTGCTGTTTAGATGGATGACTTCAGTTTGTGAAAACACCCTCCACAGTACAGTGAGCACAGTCTATTTTGAGGGACAAATGAATTGAGATAGATTATTTTTATTTTCCCCGGTTGTTGTTTCTGCAGTGGTCTGTTTAATAGGGTGCAGGTTACTGTGAATGTGACAGGACCTGGAATTGACTCAAGCCAGTCTCAGTGTGCGAGAACGGACAGAATGCTGAGTGTGAGGAACTGGATCACCCCCTGTAAAGTGTGTGTGTGTGTGTGCGTGCGTGCGTGCGTGCGTGAGAGAGAGAGAGTGCAACAGTGACGGGGTGAGCAAAAACTGCTGAGATACAATATAAGCTATTGAAATTCTCTTCAAACATCTATGTTTGTGTCCCAGAGCACGAGGAAAGTTGTCATGAAACCTGCACTGAATCCCAATGAGCAGTGCGGTAATTCTGCTTCGACATTCTTAAACCTGGTGGAAGCAAAACCGCAAACAATGTGTTTGTCTTTCCTAGCCCAACGGGTCTGCGATGCTCGACACCAAACAATACATAAATAAAGAAGATTTTCTTTATTGCGTCACTGTTGCTCAGGACACGATCTGTCTCAATTCTGCATAGCACACTTAAGTGTTCGATTTATAAATGTTGCAAATGTTGCACAAGTATTCCTATTGATTCGTGTATTGATTTTACGTACATATATTGCAGTAGTGCAGTTTCAAATGCGCTCATATGACACCAGATGAGAAAGGATGAGAATTGGATCTTGTCAGTGGTCAGTGCAGCACGTCGCTCTGACACAAACACACTGATGCATGTATATATATATCGCTCTCTCTATATAGTGATATATATATAAATAAATATGTGTGTACATACAGAAAGAGCAGCAGCATGTGTGCTGTGCATCATTTCTGCAGTGCTGCAGTGGCCAGCAGTGAAGGTGGGGTGAGGGGAAGATGTTGGGCGGTGGCTTTTCCTCCTCAGGTGACTTAATTCCCTGCAGCAGCAGCTGAAAACTCAAACCTCCCGCTGCTTATGGAACACACATATATATATATATCGCTAACATCTGCTCAGATGGAGACACACATTTTCTTGTGTGTATGTGTAGGTACAGTTCATTTTCTCCTACACAAGAATACACATAAAGAGTGGGTGAGTGTGAAAGATTGTAAAATTCTCACACTGCTTTCCCCAGTGGCTTGATAGAAAGAGGTGAAAGTCCACACACAATAGCAATGTAAACGCAATGAGAGAAGACCCATGGAGCAAACCCACACTCCTGAAAAAAAAAAGAAAACTCATACGCAAAACCCTATGACACATCCAGACCTCCCACACCTCAGAGAAAAAGCTTTTCAAAAGGCTACAGATTGAGGGCGGCAAGCACTGACACCAAGTCACCACAACACCGTCTGTCTCCGTCTCCTTTCTTTTCAGTCTCTGACCCACCTTCTCTCCGATATAACTGCTCCATCCATCCGGCCCACAAAATGCCATGAAGGCTAATCGCCTCTGCCTGCCATCCCAGCATGCACTGCAACTGAAAGCAGAGCTGAAGCCAGTGACCCAAGTAGACCACGGTTCCTTTCCAGCTGACAATCACTGCTCTCAGCATCGCTCCCCATGCAACAGCAGCCTCTGCACCAAATCCATACACACTGCTTTGCTTGTTAGGAATCTTAATGCTTATATAAACATAGTTTATTTGACTTAATTAGGAAGCCAGGCCACTTTTCTTGGCCAGGTCTTTCTGTGTGGAGTTTGCATTTTCACCCCATGCGCGCGTGGGTTTTCTCCTCTCACGGTCCAAAAACATACAGAGGTTAATTCTATGGACACAATTGACAGTAAGAGTGCATGGGTAAGGTGGGTATGGTAATTTTGTCTTTTTAGTGAAATTCCCATAATATTTATCTGCTTCAGACACTTTAAAAAACATCCACACTTGACACACTTGAACGACGTCCTGTTGCATATATTGGAGAGGGCACCAGCATAGATAGAAGTCAAGGAGGTAGCAGGGGCATTTTGCCGATATCCAATAATACATTTCAAAGGCAATTTCGTGCCAATAATATCATGGATCCCTAAGTAGAATCTCTTTTACACGTGAGACCTTAGACATCTTCAAGTCTTCGGACTGCAAGAGGAACCCCAAGTACATGCAAACACCCACACAGAAAGGCCCTCTCTCAAACAACCTACAGGTGACAGTTTCAGTTTGGTCTAAGGCTGGGGTTATACTCCATATCTGCCTCAACTGTGCATGCTACACGTAGCACAGCACTCTCCAGTCCAGTGGGTGGCGTGCTTTTATTTTGGTGAAAAAGAGACAGCACAAAGATGGAAACCACAGAAAGCTGCTTGAGGTTAAATGAGGAAATCTGCTGGTTTCCATACTTGTACAAACAAATGAGGGCCAATGAGAAATCGCCACCATTAAAAATTTTACTTGAGATAAAGTATGATGTGGAGACTTGTTTTAGAAAAAATGCCACTATTCAATGTTTGACAGTTCCATTTGGATAATGAGTTCAAAGATGTTTTTGCGAAACCCTTTCTTCAAAAATGTCAAGACGTCTGTTTGATACAGAAAAAAAAGAAAATACAGCCTATCATTATTACAATGATATACAATATCATTGAATAACTCTATTCTCTAGGGTGGATTTTCCAGACAGAAGGATAATATATAATAATAATAATTGGCCATTGCAAATGGCCATAATATAATTATGGCCATTTGCAATGTAATTATATCAATTATTTGGTTGTTAGCTCATTTATGACAATATATTTAATAGGTTTATGACACGCTCACTGATGATAAAACTCAAGCACCAACAGCAGCCATAAATTAATGAATTCTTTTTTTATTCCTTTTCCTCCCATCAGACACTTTACAGTCTATGAGAGGTTGATTCTGTAAAAGGATTTTTTCCCAGATATGTTTGAATACTTCAGAGAAAATTGCTTTTTTCTCTCTCTCTCTGTGAACAAAGAGATGACATTTCTGCGTTGCCTATTCCTGGGGACGTTATCAGACAGATCTCTGCTTCCCCTCTATATCAACTCTGTGTCATCTGCTCAGTCCTGCAGTGTGTGTCCCCCACTGCCAAAATCCCAGCAAATCAATGACTGACAATCCTCTAAATCTTGCTGATGGCAAAGACATTGAAACACACACAGGATCCTTTAGTCAACAGCGGAGTCTAATTTTAGAGCTGTAACACCTGTGCGCCTTCATTTACATCATTAAACAAAGAGAAAGAAGTCCTGGCTGATATCTGCTGGATCTCCACACGTCATTCACTTTTCCACAAGGACAAGATAACACAGCATTTCACCTGTGGGGAGCTATTAACTGTGCTGTCACTATTAACTGCTTGTGCATGATTTAAACAAAACACAGGTGCCCATTCACTATCTATTCTTGGTTAATGGACTGGTATGCAGAGAGTGAATGTAGGAGCCATTGATCCTGAGTGCTGAGGTCAGAGGAGAAAGAGGGAGGTAGATAGCAAATTCCAATCGTCAGAGGCTCACACTGCCATTTTACATTGCTATTGATCGTTGCACTGAGACACACAGCACGGCATTGATCTTCACACACACCAGCAGAAAACATGGGCAAAAGACATGATACCTGCACGCACGCACAAGCACAAAATGGAAAGAGAAGAGGAGCACAGTTACAGACACAGAAATCAGGCTGCAAGGACACTTTAACCCACTGACTGAATGCATGACTGCCTATCTCCCTCTCTGTCCCTTTATCTGAATATAGATATCCATGTGTGAAGTGCCCCAGAGTATCACTGTCAGTCCTACGATGACACGAGAGGGAGAAACTAGTGCATGAGGCAATTAATGTTCAGAAACTCTCCACTTTTAGTCTGGCCACTGTCGTAAACAGGCTGAGCAGAGGAGGAAAAGACACAGGGATACAAAAGAGGAACAAGATAAGGAAGACAGGACGTGAGCGAAATACATAGAGTGGAGGGAGAATATTATTGCCTCTTAGTAATGGCCATTTGATCAGAAAGAGTCCAGTGTGCATTTTAAAGCTAAATGAATTAATCCAGCAGTCTAAAATAAATGTAAACATTTTTTTATAACACCTGTGGATCAAGGTGAATGGAGTGAGGGACACGTGACAGAAAGTAGAGGGAGAGCAGCCCACAGGTAACACCAAACACATTAGAAAAATGTGCACATTATTGTCACTAAAATTAAACCTGCACACAATCTCCAGCTGTCCTCCTCAAACAGGACACAGCTGCAGCAGCAGCACCTCTGGCCACACGTGCGACCATATGACAGCCCAACATGAATGAACATGTTTATATTGACCTAACATGAAACTCACCAAAGTTTGCTGATACTCAAGCGTCCTGTTTTCGCCCTTATCCTTTGCCATCGCCGCAATATTCTCATCAGGACACCCAATCCAGGACTATGCACGTCAACCCTAATTATTCCAAGGATGATGACTGCTGCTGCTGCCTGCCTGCCATCACATGGGCAGTGTGTGGCAGTGACACATTTCCTGCCATAAGGCCCCTCTTGCTTGATGTAGAGTCCCCTGTGAGTGAGTGTGTGTGTGTGTACCAGATGAAAGTGTGTATCGCTGGCTGACTCGTTGCAGCAGCGCTGGTTTGGTTTCACTGCAGAACATCTCCCTCCCTCCCTCCCTCCCTCTCCCTCTTTACCTCACTGTGCCACTGTCTCTCTCTGGACTCACGTGGTAATGTTTCTGTGCAGGTGTAATGAAGGACTGTTGGAACAAATGGTGATCAAATTCAGCCTGTGTCGGTGTGGAGGCGCATAGTGGCTTCTTATTATTCTTCAGATGGTGTGATAACATTCGTGGTCAGATGGAGAACTTTGAATTGTGATAACAAACTTTGAACTGTGGAGGGCAGCATTGCATATTGTATTGTACAGCCTGCAGGAAATTATTATTATAGAAGAAGAAAGGTCAACCGCCGCAAGGAGTTACCAAAATGCAATGATTGTTCATTTTGACACAGCCAGATTTTTCTTTTTTTCAATTATTCTTGCAGGACGACGCCACTGTCCTTGGCTTTCAGATATGAGTCATTGTTGGATTGATTAGGAGCGATGAGTAATCCTCAAGCACCAGGCTTTTGTTGGGTGTTGATTTATGGCTCCATCAGTGTCATGAAGAAAATCCTCACAAAAACAGCAACAGAACACAATTTTACAGCAGTGTTCTTTTGCTGCTATTAGTTCGTCCTTCACACAGAGCATGATGTATGTTGACATTGACTCTTTTACTTGACATTCATTTTCCCCTTTTTAGTCAGGTGTTCTTATGGGACACTCCTGGGTGCTCCAACCGCCTTCCACTGTCCAGATAAGCAACAATTATATGAATATGACAATTAATATTAGAGTAAGAGTTAAAGGCCATATGTAAGAATGTGGCCAAAAAAGGGCAAATATTGAAAGGAATTGTGAAACCTCATTTCAAACCTGTGTCCTCTCTAAGCTCTGTACAAGGGAATTACATGAGGGGGGTCCCTGGAATATTTTTTATCGTGTCGACCTGTTGGTGATCCTTGGCTGAAATTGAGAAACACTGTGATGAACTGGAAACTGTCCAGGGTTTACGTTGCCTCTGAGCCAGTGGCAGCTGGGATTGGTGACAGCTCCCCTTACTGCGCTCAAAGGACAGATAAAATGGATGGATAGACTATCAGCAAACTGAGCATGTGAAGAATAGGGAAGCAGAAGCAGCAGAAGATGAGGCGGCAATGTAAATGTGACCCTTTGACTCAGTAACACTTAAAGATAACCTCACTACAGCCACTGACACCGACTTCATGAAACCTCCAGATGTAAAATATTGAATACCAGTAACTATTTGAAGCATGGAGGCTTAATACACATCCCGGGCCTTGAGTATAAAGTATGAATGATAATTGAATATTGATTGTTAGGCTGAATGTTGATTAGAGCCGGACGATTTAAAATAAATATCTAATTGCGATTATTTTGACAGGAGTTATGAATGCGATATGATTCGCGATATCAGAGGAAATTGTCATTTGTGTGTCATTAATCACTTTTTTATTTGAAAAACATATTTGAAAATTATTACTGTGTGATATTTGTGCAGATCTGTGAGAAAAACACTACATTCAGTCTGTAGTATCAGACGTGTATACATCAGACAATCTATGAAAATAGTATATAATCAATGCAATGTAGCACTTGAGTTTTCCTGGTGGTTCATAGAGCTCCAAAATCTTATCAAGACAATGTTTATTGTTTTTACCTTCATTGTGTGATCAACTGATTATAATTGAAGTACTAAATTAATTGTCAATGATTTTGATAATTTAATAATTTTTCAGTTTCTTAAATGTGAATATTTTTCTTTGTATATAGAATTGTGTACAGAATATAGTTTATTTGCTCCATATAACAAATTAATCATTAAAACTGTTTCATTTTGGTTTGTGGACAAAACAAGACATTTGAGAACATCATCATTTGGACCAAACAACAGATCAATTAATCGAGAAAATAACTGAGCAGCCCGAGTTGACTGTCTTGTTTGCATTGTGTGTTGTATACGATGCAAAATGCTCACACATGAAGGTTTGTTTACACTCTCACATCACTTCCCTTCCGCAGATGCTCATCTCTGTGGAATTCACTGAAGGCTCTTTCCAGATGCTAAACTCCGTTGGTCAAATCTCCTGCACGAAAGATGTGGAGCCAGCTGGACTCATGCCTGATACATAACAACTGTTCCAAGCATGCACTGCTGCTTTGCCAGGAGCCAAAACGTCCATCAAGTTTGCCAATTTGCCTCCGTTCATTCATTTTCGCTTATTTTCTGCTTATCCTTTGAGGGTGGCGGTGGAAGCTGCAGCCAAATCCCAGCAGACACTGGGGTCAGGGGTAGAGGACAACCTGGACAGGTCACCAGCCTATCCCAGAGCCAAGATTTATATTTTCAAATGCATTGTACCAAAACAGCCGCTCAGCTGATTAATTCAAGCTTTAAACTGGAGGTATCACATTGAGTGATTTGCATTTAAATATCAAAGCAACGCTTTCACAGGTTAAAAGAACTCCTCTGGGAGTCAAAGTGACAGATAAAACAGATCTCTGAAATACTACCTGACTGTTCTAAATCAAAGTGCTGGACCACAGTCACGAGCACGAGCGGGGGCCTCTGGGACCACAGTGGTATTTCACCCCCAAAAAGCCACTCTCATAAACTCACACTTTAAATTACAAAGGTAGTGCTTTTTTCAGGCAGCTTTGTTCTCTGGATCAGTTACTGGAGCCTCAAGCGAGCCTGATTGTGAAACATCACCACTGCACAGACTTGTTATTAATTCAGTTAATTAGTAGTTGATTAATTCTTGTGTCATGTGAAACTCAATGTTGGGCCTCTTCATTTATGTGTGCTTTGTGTTCTGAAAAACCCAATCAGTGTTTTGCAGATCCATCAAAGAAGTCAAGTGAGGACCAGAGAGAAGAGATATCAGAGCAGAGTGTTGTGATTGACAAAATCCCAGAGCAAGACCCTCACACGTCATAAGTCATTGACCTCAGGTTCATGTGAACCTTGGGCCTAAAACTTGTCCTCACGTCATCCCTATTGCATCCTGATGTTAAACACTATTGTATATGCACACTTGTAGTGTCACCACCTTCGTTATATCTGCCTCTAACAGACGGAGGTGCCTTGGCCCCGCCAGCAAAGGAACTGGGTGCTCTGCAGCCCCAAGCACCAGCACACTGACCCACATCTCTCCATCTCTGCAGGATTCACACACACCGGTCACCTCTGCATGGAGGCCAGCATTGTGTTGTGATAAGAATTTGTATTTGTTGTAGATTCATCTCAGTTTATTGCATCAAATTGTGGGGAAAGTTATTTTTTTATTAGTCAAAGTAAACGTGCAACAACACCAACAAAAGGCCTATATTTTATGACATTAGTACTACAGTATATTGAGTCATTTCTATACAGTATCAAGACATAACCACCTGTGCCCCTTTACATTTGCAATGCCAGCTTCCAGCTTCTAAATTGCCAAACCTGGCTGCAGCTTGAGAAAAAAAAAAGAAAAGAAAAAAGACACCACAAAACCAGCAAATACACCACAACCCAATCAACCTTCAATGTCCAATTTGCCCTTGAGCATGCTATGGACCGTGTCGCAGAGATGCGCGTGGGGTTCACACTTTGGCGAGAGGAAATAAACAGTTTTGCATCTTGTCAGGACATTTACTCACGGTTTGCACTGTGGCTGCTTCCCTGCACTCTTTCTCTTCTCTGCTCCCGGGGCTACAGATTCAAAACCGTCAGCTGTGTCCTGTGTGTCCCGTCATTGCGCCTTGGCGAAGAAATAATGCCTGCAGTGAAAGGGCACACAGCTACAGGTTCCCTCGTAAACTTGATGATGATGTGACCAGGCTGAGGAGGATGACTCCCGGGAGTCACACTTCACTCTACCGGAGTGAGATCTCTGTATGTGCCAGTGACTGGCCTGTTGCTGCTGCGCAATCCATGTAGCACCTCGCCAAAGTTGTCCGCGCGGCGCGTAATTACTGGTTTTGCCCCCAGATCGGCGCAGCACAGCGAAGCAGGCAGCTGCCGGCTGGTTTTGGAGCCCGGGAGCGACAGCAGCCCGAGCGCAGCTGCATATGGGTCTGTGCGTCAAAGAAACTCTAAAGATAAGATGCCTCTGCCTCCTCGTCGGCGCCAGTTGAAGTGGGAGGGAAACAGCGGGGAACCGGGTGTCGTGTCCGTGATGCAATGCGGGTATACCGTCAGTTCCATGGGCCGCAGTTTTTTCCTTGAGTGCAGAATCGTTGCGCTCCTGTCATTATCTGTGGAGCCGCGGCGCACATTCGTCTTAATAAGCGGTGGTCGGGACTGTGTGCAGAGGGGAAGGTGGAGGAGTGGAGGGTGAAAAACACAACGTGTGTTTAGTATTCATGCTCTGTCTGCAGCTCTCTCCCTCTCTCTCCTTCTAAATTGTGACAACACATACTTAGCGGTCTAATATTAGGCACCATGTGTCTTAATGCTGGCACACACAAACAAACAGGAGAGGACAGAGGCTCAGTCAGTGTCGGGGCTGGAGTGATGTGGATGAGCACAAGTGTGTCCGAAATGAGGATGGATGGTGCATTCCTTTTATCCATGTTTTTGACAGCCATTACAGCTTAGATCAAGCCCTCCTCACACACAACAACTGAATTGGAACGTCACCGCGTCCTCCAGCTGCGCCCCTGTGACACGACACCCCTGTGTGCATGGGTGATTTCGTGAACACGGGTGGACATCACTCGATTCTCCTTCTGGGTGATAAATACAACAATTAGGCTATTAAACGAACTTATGATGGTGCATCACGTTGGCAGTTGTCCTGTCCTGGTCACATAGAGCAGCACGTACAGCTTGTAACAGGGTATAGGCAAAACAGGCAATTACCAGGGGCCCCGAGCTTTTAGGGCATCCACTTTATTACGTACACACGACTGCTGTTGGCTCATTTGTTCAAGGTCCCATGCATGTGTTACAGTTGCCTTTTTTATCACCTTTAGTCCAGAGAACTGCAGCTCACTGGACATTTTATCTCTTTTCTGACCATCCTCTAACCCCTGCCTGCACACCACACTCCCAATGAATGATACATTTAACAGTATTTGGGAACTTTGTTATAAAACTTAAAATTATTGACTGGAGTTACTGTTCCCTCTTCTATTTTGAACCAGTCTGGTCGTTCTTCTCTGACCTTTTTTTTTGTGTGACCATTCTCTGTAAACCCTAAGGATGATTGTGTGGGAATATCCCAGTAGATCAGTTTAGTTTCTGAATTACTCAGCCCAGCCCATTTGGCACCAACAACCATGTCACACGGAAGGTCACTTAAATCATCTCTCTTCCCCTTTCTGGTGCTTGCAGGTCTTGTTGATCATGTCTAAGTTGCACATTTATTGCTAATAAAGTGGCCAATGAGTGTAATATATGACCTGCGTGGTCTGGTCATACATTTTGGGTTGCAAGCAGTTGTCTGCATTGGGGTCTGTAGGTCATGTAGCCCATAGTGGGCATTGAAATTGTTCACAACAATGGTGGTTTTATCAGATTCCAGTTCTGTAATCAACTATGTACACTATTAGAAATAAGGGTTCCAAAGGGGTCCTTCTACAAGGGCTGAGGTTCTACCTAAAACCATTTGCTTCTGAAAAACCGTTTCCCCGAAGAATGGAGTTTTCAAGGGTTCTTGGTAACACTAATGGTTCCAGTAAGAACCATTTTGATCAAGAGAACCCTTTAAAACCCCTTTCCCGAATAAAGGGTTTACCCCTTTAACCTTTATAATAAATGTATAAAAAAAGGGTTCTCCTAAGAGGACAAGCTGAAGAACCTTATATGGTTCTACTTAGCACTTTCATTTCTAAGAGTGTACTGAAGACGGCAATGAACCAATGGCAGGAAACTAGACCCCTTTATCTTGCTTTATCATTTCTTAGGGGCCCTGTGATGGCCCTGTGTCAGGTGCAACCTGCTTTATAAAGTGGTAGAAGATGAATGAATAATGTCTCAGGATTCTTTTTCTTCTGTGGCAAAGTTTGAACCATGTGTCAAAAAAGTCAGGAAAATCTAGAAGCAGAAAAGAGGCAAAAAACAGTCAGATTCAGTTCGATATATAAGGCCCCCATGTGTCACACGTACAGTACAAGTCATTCAGATTAGTCACCACACATGCTACAGACCGTACACACACCCACACTCTGCGGTGAACTGTGTAGCTACCTCTCATTTAGTGAATTATATGAACAAAAAACATTGGTAAGGGCAAACTTTGACAAAAAGGTAAACACCCTCCAGCAGTCGTGACTTCATGTCAGCTGTGCAAATCGAGTCTTTCACAATAATAAATCATTAACCTTTCAGTCAGCCAACCACGCTTTCTGTCCTTGCCATGCTCCGAAAGCCACCGCTGGTCAAACAAGCAGCTAAATAATCCTGCTAATATCAATGAAATACCATTTTCAGGCAACACCATTTTGTTTATGCTGCGCAGCAGGGAAGTTGGAGCGCATCCTGCTCTCGGGCCAGATAACACTCGCACGTCCCACTTCTGAATGAGAAGGTGGGAAATCAAGTAGTGAGAAGACAAAAAGGACACACAGCTCCTCTTTTATAAGATACCACAGTGGACACGGAGCTTTTACCACCCAACAAATCTCTTCATGGACCAAATGTGGACTCACCGGGAGAGGCCAAGCAGGGCATGGCTTTAAGCAGTAAGTAGTGAGCCTCAGTTAATCTAAGTTTTACTCACAAAGATATTAGTGGAATGCAGATGACCCGAAGAATCTTCATGATGTGTTTATGTGTTTGCTCAGGTCTCCTGCTGCTCTGTATGGTAGCCTCTAAGGTGTGGGATGCTGAGACCAAACCAATAGACTTTGTGTGTAACAAAACAGCCAGGAGGGTTTTGAATATTGTGGCAGAAATGGAAAGAGCACTGGTAAGTGAAAAAGCTTCCCACCACCTCTCCGTCTGTCTCTCGCCTGCGTTTCCTCCACATGGGCTGATGTATATATTCTTTCTGTTTATCTGTTCTCACCTGTAGTCTCCCATCACTCTGTCTCTCTGTTGTCCACCTGTTTGTCCAACTCCTGTCACCTCTTGTCCATGTCTCCTCCTTGGCAGAGTGACTGCGCTGACATCATGACCACACAGGTTCAGCTGCCCTGCACAGAACTTCACGTCGCATCTTGGGAAAACAAATCAGTACGTTAGCGCATGTATGAATCCAACATCTTCTGCTACAGTCGAGTTATTACTCATTATTTTAAACTCTTGTGCTGAATAAATTCCCCTTAAATCAGATTTTGTTGTCTTTTTCTTGTCTTTCCCTGTGCATGTGTTACTGTAGTACCAGGAGAGGAGAGGAGATATAGTTGCATCCTTGAGGCTTCTTCTTGAAGGTGTGAAGGTTATGGAGACGCTGAGTCAGCCAGAATGTGGCGCTTCGCTACTGCAGAGACTGGAGAACAACATCAACAACTACCTGTTTATTCTCACACAACTTCAGCTGAGTGTGAGTAGCTGATACTGTGCACTTAAGCGTGATTTTAACGTGTCAACGTTAAAATAACAGTAATTTCTAATTTACACGCCAATAAAGACACCGCTGTTTAAACAGCATTTTCACGGATGTAACAAATATTTGGTCCTGCCAAATAGAAGCTTGATCAGTCTCAGACACTCACACTCGACAACGTCACAGCAGAAACAGAAACATTTCTTTTAGATTGCACACAGTGACTGAAAACATGTCGATTGGCTTCTCTCGAAACGGTTTGTGTTAGATTTAGAGTCATTATCAGTTTCCCCTGGTGAAAACTGATAATGAAATGAAATGTGCTGGTTTCTCATAAACCTGTGGCCCATTGTTGATGATATGATGGTGTTACCGTACGTTGTGCGTCCCCAAGACTTCCTTCCTCAGGACAAGAAGAAGATAGCAGTGCATAGTTTCCCAGTGACACATTTTTCCCCGCATGTTACACAAGACGAAGATGGCTGTCCTGTGTTTAGTGTTTTTCTTCCCAATATTATTTTTCAAGAACCACTTTTTATTTGTTTTACACATAGTGTGTCGTCCTTTTTTCTGTTTGGTTTGATGTCCACCCACATTATTTGTTTTTAAGCAGGTGTCATTTTTGTGCTTTCTCTTTGGACCAGCAGGAGCCAGTGGTGGATCCAACGTTGTCTTGTGTTCCTCTGTGGTCACAGAGTCTGAGCACGGTTCTTCAGAGATACAAACAACTGCTCTCAGGCAAACTGGAGATGTTCTTCGTTAACCTGGAAAACAGATGCGTTAACAAGTGACACTGGGCCTGTTATACATCACAAATGGGGGAATGAATTCAACACTACTGCAGCCACACAAACATACTACCAGTGCAAAACAGCAGAACTGATGTGGAGTTTCTTCTCCCCTGCTCTCAAACTCAACTCTCTAAATTCTGCACTTCTGGATGGAGGAAGATAAACATGCCATGGATAAATTTGACAGCGGTTCTGAGAAAGACTGCACTGAAGCTAAGGATTCTTTGATTTTAGTTTTAGATCTACAAATGCAATACCTGCAATCTACCAATTTACTGGCAGTTTCCAAATGATTGCTTCATGTTTGTGTGAGTGACTCCAGTTTTTTTCATATGGCCATAACAGAGAATTTAATTTATGTTTTTGGGTTTGTTTATCCCTGGAATAGTGGTGCAAAGGTACAGGTGGTTACAGAGCTAGACAGACATTGCACTTAAGATAAAAATTAATATAAAAGCTACTTAGGAAAGACGTTGGAGAAGAAATGGAGAATATACCCTGCTATACCCTGATGATATTAATGTATTGAGCAGTTTGTTTTTTTGCACTTGTAAATCTATGACTGGTAATATTTGTATTTCTAAAGTTATGTGATGCTCTAAACATATGCTTGTATTACTTTTTCATAGTTTGTGAATATCTGTTTGTAAATGCAAAGGTTTTATATCTAAGGACAGTTATTGTTTTTGTATATTTCATCAAAACAGTTTGATGCCATTATAATATAATATAGTATGCATATATTGTATGTGTATTCATTCAGTTTGCATATAAAAAATAAATAAAAATAAAAATAAAAACGATCTACCAAACTAGTATAGTACAAGTATAGTACGATGTGTCGAAAACATGGATGGAAAATTCAAATGTTATTTTCTGAGTGTCTGTGAAATAAATATCACATAATATAATATATGTTTACGTATTTACAGTAATTTATAGGCATTAATATGTATATATTGTGAAACTACAGCAACTGTAAAAACTGTGGTCAAGGTGAAAACTAAGTGATTACGGGAGCCAATCACAGGACGCCACGTCATTTGAGCAGCTCATTAACAAACACCTGGTGCAGCAGGAGAAGTCGGGTTTGGTATCGACCGCTGCATTTTCCACACTCTCTGGTCTGACGATGCTGGTTAAATGACACAAAGCTACTGAAGGCTAAAGAGTGTCACAATGTCAGAAAAGACCCCTCTTCTTCATTACCGACTCGGTAAAGATGGACAGACCAAGGAGGACAACCCGGTCCGAAAGCTCGGTGTGCTGTTTGGAGTGGTTACGCCAACTCTGCTGTCCATGTTCAGCGTCGTCGTGTTTCTGCGAATAGGTGAGTGAAAGAAAGACCACAACAACAACAAGAACACACAAAAATGGAAGAGTAACAGCACTGTTCGTTCAAAGGACCCATGCTTACAAGCGACAATGTTAACCAAACAACCCAGACATGAGTGTTGAATGTATTCATTTATAGCCACAACCAGCAAATATAACTCCCCTTACTTATTCATTGTTTTGTTAGCAAAATATAAGGAAAATAGCCAATTGAAACAACATTTAGTAGCTTAGTTCAAATACAAATGTAGTTTCACTTTAAAATGTAGTTGTATAAACTACACAAGTTGCTTGTTTTTCTCATGATCTGATTTCAGAATTGTGCAATAAAATGTTTAGAAATTTTGCTCGAATTTCATCTGAACATGTAGTTAATTAAAGAAAGCACTTGTCGAGCTTCTCACATTGTTAATGCACTAAGGTGGTGATCTGGAAGTGATAATAATGTCCTCTTTACTTCCTTCAAAAAAGACCCATCATTTAATCCAAACGGGGTCAAAAGCATCACCTTATTGCCATGTGCAATAATGGAAATGGACACTCTTTTTTTTCTAAACAGTGGTTTTATTTGTAGTGATTTGTGCTATATTATAAATAAAGTATTGTCTCCTTCCTCATGCAGGATTTGTAGTGGGTCAAGCAGGACTCTATCAGTCTGTTGCCATGTTCCTGGTGGCCTATTTAATTATCACAATGACTGTGCTCTCTGTGTGTGCAATCTCTACAAATGGGGCTTTAGACGCTGGAGGTGCCTACTGTATCCTTTGCTGCCTGTGATTTAGGCTTCACTATTGACACACAAATTATTGTCTCTGAGCCTTCTCCGTTTACATCTCAGTCTCTGGAGCCTGATTTAAATTCCTAAACTCTGATTCCCAGACATGATCAGCCGAGCCCTGGGTCCAGAGTTTGGTGGCAGCATTGGTATCATGTTTTTCTTTGCTAATGTGTGTGGCAGTGCTCTCTATGTTTTAGGTCTGGTTGAGGCTATCATGGCAACATTTGGCGTCCCAGAAGGTAAGGTGCACGAGACATGTTTGAGCATCCAGGCGTGCAACTGTGTGTTTGTTATATTAAATACCCCTGTTTTTATTGTCCCTCTATTTTTTTTTTTTTAGAAAACACTGCAGCTGTTTTGGGTCTAACTCAGGTGTTGCCTTCAGGATACTGGTGGTCTGTGCTTTACGGCACTGTCCTTCTCTTTCTGTGTTTCATTGTCTGCTTGGTGAGATGTCACACTTCATTTTACTTTACACGTTATAAAAAGAAAAATAATCTGCAAGTCAATTAAGCCACACAATCATAACAAGATTGAAGATAGATTACTGACTGTAATTTAAAGGGGAAGAAATAGTGTTCCAAATAACCATTATCTTCTTTGTGGATCCTCATCATAAATCTCCAAACTAAATTGTATTATCGATTATATCTATCTAATATATATATATATATATATATATATATATATATATATATATATATATATATATATATAATATTGTTCTATATGATATATATGACACAAATTGGGGCTGAACAATTAATAGAAATTTTATTTAAATCGCAATATGGCCTACTGCAATTTTTGCAGGAGGTGCAATATTTGTTGAAGCCAAAATATGTGTTAAAACATCATTTTAGATTCATTTTTGTCTTGACCTATGCACAGCTGCAAGAGAAAATCTTTGTTTCACACAGAGCTGCACAAATATCACACTGTCATTTTCAAATGAAAAAATGAGAATAGTGATGTAGAAATGACCATTCCTGTCAAGATAATCGCAATCAGATATGTATTCAGAATTGTTCAGCCGTATCACAAATGCATCAGAGTGCTGTTGTTTTCACGACAGGTGGGAGCCCACATCTATGCCAAAGCTGCCTTCGTCATTTTCATCATCGTCATGACAGTCCTGGTGTCCATCTTCATTAGTTTCTTCATTGTTCAGCCGTTTGCGGTTGTTCTGCCAGATACCTCGGCTCCAAACGACACCAGTCAGAGGTTTGCCAATTTTACTGGATTCCACCTCCACACTCTGAAGAGCAACCTAGGAGGTAAGTGATGCTGTTTGTGTCGTCAAATGTAAAGGATTTTTTTTAAAGTTGTATCAGCTCTGGGCCTGGTCTTGCTGCTGAAGACTGCACCACGGTGAATTATTGATCCGAATATAGATCCCTGCTTGTACGGATTAACCTTTTATATGTATGAATAATAAAACCTTTTCCTGTCTCTCTTTCTAGCCAGTTACACGTTAGACTACACCACCGAAGTCACAATGAGTTTTGCCACGGTGTTTGCTGTCATGTTCAATGGCTGCACAGGAATCATGGCTGGCTCCAACATGTCAGGTAAGTTGGTGGTAACAAAATAACATAAGTAAATACATTTTGTAAAGAGAGGGTCGTTATTTTTGTCACTATAAGCTACTTCAGAAAGGAAGGGACTCAAGTAAGACAGCGATATAGACAAAAAAATAATATCCTGGTATATTTTGGTTGAATGATGGTATACTGTATACATCCTAGTACTAATATCCCCCGTACTGCAAATGTACACACTTATTTCCTCTATGTGCAGGTACTTTTATACACACCTTTCAGCAGGTACGTGACTTGCAGTAAACATTTTAATGCTTGCCGGTCGTCAGATAAAGCACATTTAATGAGTCTGTGTGTTTCTGTGTCCGAGTGAGTGACCGGGAGAGAGAGAAAAGACTTGTGAGGAATCAAAGCTCTCTTTTAACATGATTTTAATAATTGAATAAAGAAATGACTTATGGCCCATAAAGGAGACTTTTCTCTCTTCTGAAGAGATGCAAACCTGAGCACAGCTTTACAGCATGGTACTACAAATGGTGCATTCACAAGCTTCTACTAAGTACAAACATTTGTGTGAGGAGGCTGAACTTTTACAAAGTCAGCAAAGTGCCTCAGTGCCTTTATTTCTGTTCTGTGTTTTGCAGGTGACTTGAAAAACCCTAGCTATTCCATCCCAAGAGGAACACTTGCAGCCGTCCTTGTAACCTTCGTTACCTACAATCTGCTGAGTCTGCTGGCTGCCTGGTCCTGTGACCGGTAAGACTCGCATACTTCAATGGAATTGGAATAGATAGAAATCAAATGCATTTGTGTTTTATGAGTCATTGTTGTCAGTCTGATCTGTAGAGAGAGTTCCCATAATGCTGTGTTTGCCTGAATAAGGGACATTCAAAAGAAGCTGTTGCATTCTAGCACATTTCTTTTATAAGTTTTGCTTGTTTTCTCTTTTTAAATGTGGTTTAAGATTATACCTCAAGTGATTTATCTATCAAATATGTACAACAGCGACCTTTAGCGTCTAAAATGGTTACTGCAATCCCAGTTTTTAAATATTGCAGAGATGTGCTTGCAAGATTTTCCCAAAAACATGGAAATAAGTAATTGTAGTTTTACCCAACATTAGGCTGTGCCCATGCTATTTCATTTTTGTTAACCTTTTAACCTTTGCTTAATTTTAGTAGGTCAACAACAGACCATTATCAGTGAAGCATCATTTGTCTTAATGTAGTACATTCCTTATATCACCTTTAAGAGTTTGTTTTCTTTTGTACATGTTAGTTGATTAAGATCATGTTGTGTTGCCGACACGATAATCTGCAGCACCAAATAACATAATTAAAGACATTACATGTTGCATGCTTTATTCCTTTTTCTCAGTCACCTTCTCCAAAGAGACTACGGTTTCCTGGGAGATATCAATATATGGCCGCCCATGGTGAAAATTGGCATTTACTCCTCCGCTATATCTGCTGCCATGAGTAACCTGATCGGAGCCTCCAGGATCCTGTACGCTTTGTCCAAAGACAACCTTTTTGGTAAGATTCTAATCATGTGTCCTGATGCCAAATTTTAAGAATGTGTGTCATTTGTGATATTAAAAAGTACAAGCCAAAGAAGAGAGAATAAAATGTTCCTAGTTAAATGGCAGTGTCAGGTTTTAGCTGGCATGGCCCGTTCAATCAAATTGCGTGCATATTTAGGTCAGGATCAGGTTTAAATGATTTATTCACTGTATGTGACAGCATGCAGCGTTTTCCAGTGCTCTGCAGAACCCAGTCAACATTTTGATTATTCAGCCTATTGTTGGCAGAAGCTCTCATCTCAAATGTGACAAAATGACCCTTGTTAATTTCATCATGTCTTGTTTTCTCAGTGGAGGCATTTTGATTTGGAAAGTATCGTTTGACAGCAGATGGCTTGCACTGTTGACTTACTCAGAAAGAGAGAGCCAGAGAAAAAAAGGAATCCTTTCATGTGTTTGGTTGCAGGATGATTCACTTGTTTATTTGATTTGATAAAATGAGCAACAGAGACTTTGCTTTTGTTAACATTATAAATCTGTACAGGTGGTGTCCTGGCTCTGGTGAGGAAAACTTCTCAGAGTGGGAATCCCTGGGCCTCGGTGCTGGTCTCCTGGTTGCTTGTACAGGTACAATATTAACCTGGATACAATCTTTTCTTTTTACTGCCAGATAATGTCAGTTTGTCCTCCCCTTGAGCTCAACCCTTGCCTGGTCATGTGCCTTATGTTTGATCAGTGACTTAAATTAAGCCAAAATCTTGCGTATCTTGTGAAAATATTGTTTAGTCTGCATCTAAATGTTTTTTTTTTTTTACTGTGTTCTTAAAAAGGACAACAAAACAAACTGAGGAGGACATTTTGGCACATTGGTCTTCTTTAATTGTAGTATAAGCCAAGTGACTCTTCTTCATTTTTACCACTAGTTGGTGCTGTTTGCAGGTAAATTGAACACCATCGCTGGTATTGTAACCATCTTCTTCTTGTTGGTCTATGCTGCTGTGAACCTGGCCTGTTTGGCTCTTGAATGGGCTTCTGCACCAAACTTCAGGTAAAGTGTATGATAATTTGCTGTTGTGTGGATTTTAAATTACAAAACGTATTGTTTCAAAGGTCATTTTATTTTCATATTCCACAATTGTCTTCATTTTTCCATTTAGACCCTCATTCCGTTGTTTTACCTGGCATACCTGCACACTGGGCATCCTTGGCTGTCTGGTCATGATGTTCATGATCAATGCTATTTATGCCTTTGCCAGCATAGCCTTTATGCTTCTGCTCTTGATGCTCATCCATTACTTTGGTCCCATCAGCAACTGGGGCTACATCAGCCAGGCTCTCATCTTCCACCAGGTGAGTCTGTCTTTCTCACATCAAAAGTTGTTATGTGAAAGTTTCCATTAACAGCTACGTTAGCATGTTTGTTTGTTTGTTTGTTTGTTTGTTTGTTTGTTTTCCCCTGTCCCATCTTTGTTTCTCTCAGGTACGGAAGTACTTGTTAATGTTGGATGAGCGCAAAGACCACGTAAAGTTCTGGAGGCCCCAGGTGCTGTTGATGGTGGCAAATCCTCGCAGCTCTATAGGTCTCATGACTTTCATTAATGACTTGAAGAAGAGTGGCCTCTATGTGCTGGGACATGTAAAGCTGGGTTTACTAGGTAAGAAACGTGTACAACTTTTGATGGGACCAACAACAGTGGCATGTTCAGAACTGGACAGTTTAATAGTGCTATTAAAAAGTCAAAATGTCTCAGAGAAAATAAATGAACTATTAATGCTGACCTTGTAGGAATGAAACTGTTTTATTTTTTCATGCAGATGGCTTGCCCTCTGATCCTTTGCAGAGCCGTTATGACTCCTGGCTGTCTCTAGTGGATCATCTTAACATCAAGGCTTTTGTCAACCTTACCCTAGCCGACTCTGTTCGACGCGGAGTTCAGAACCTGCTTTTCATTACAGGATTTGGTAGGCAGGTTTATCTTATTTAGGGTAAAGAAAAACACTTGCAAACCTTAAAATGCATGTTTCCTACTTCTCCAGGTGGAATGAGGCCAAACACCATTGTCCTGGGTTTCTATGATGACTGCACCCCTCAGGACCTCCTCCAAGATAAAATTCTTATGTCCATCGGCTCTGGTTTGGATACAGTCAGTCTAACCAAAGACCCCAGAGAACAGCGGTCCCCCTTTTTCCCCAGTGTGCGGGTTTCTGGGGAAAGCAAAGACCTAAAGGAACAGGAATATGTGTCAGTAATTGCAGATGCTGTAAAAATGGGGAAGAATGTGACACTGGCTCGTTACTTCAACCAGTTCAGCCGAGAGGATGTTTTGGGAAAAAAGATTTCAGATCAGCAAAGCCTGACGGGGCCTTTTGTTGATGTGTGGCCTCTGAATCTGCTGCAACCAGACAGCCATGGCTATGTTGACATTTGCTCACTGTTCCTGCTGCAGCTGGCCTGCGTGCTTCAAGAGACTCGTGCCTGGAAACAGGCAAGGCTCCGCCTATTCCTTTGTGTGGAGGCTGGTTGCAGTCTGCAGGAAGAGGAGGAGAAGAAGCTCAGAGTGATGCTAAAGGAGCTGAGGATCTCAGCCCAGGTGCAGATGGTGGCTTGGGACCAGGTGGTAGCGCTGCACTGGCAGAGACGAGGAGGAGAAGGGGGCGGGATTTTGGTTTCGTCTGCACAGAATGAGGAAAGGATGGAGAGGGAAGAAGCTAAGAAGGAAGATGACATCAAAGTGTTCCCCAATAACGCTGCTCTGCTTACAGATGAATACATCTCTGCTGTCAACAATCTAATTTTGCAAAACGGAACCCCTACACCTGCTGTGCGTTTCTTATATTTGCCCCGCCCACCCGCAGACACAAGCCTCTACAGTGCTTACCTTCACCAGCTGGACCTGTTGAGTCGAGACCTCGGCCCAACGTTGCTCATTCATGGAGTCACTCCTGTTGTTACTACTGATCTTTAGATATTGATATATAAACTCATCGGCCATCCTAATCCTGCATTGTTAGTCCATGGAAGTGTCTCTAACCACCACTCTCTTGCATAGTATCAGAGATCAGAATCGTCATACCCAAATTCACCATTTATAGCGCTAATGTTTTTCTTTAGGTCTGTAAGATTTGAAGACCAAGTTTACTCTGATGATCAAATATGCACATTTTGTGACATCAAAGGAAATGTTCATAGCAGACCTCTCACCTCAGTTAAAGCTGGTAAGAGAAGATATTGGTCTTTCTTGGCTGTGTTTACATCATGAGCACAGAGCTTGTTTCTTTGTATTAATGGAAAAATAAATTGAACTGTTTGTTACATCTTCATTTCTTTAATTTTATTCACGATTGAGCATTCAGCTTTTGCGAGTAGTGATCAGTAAATGCTTTGAATGCAAACCTCTGTGAACAATACACTGGGTTTACTTGGTGTGTGTAGAACCACACTTACAGATAATGGTGAATTACATGCAGTGCTCTCAAAATTAATATATCCATTTGGAGAATGGCTGTCGCTGGCCAGCAGAGGGCAGTATAGGCCCATTCTCTTTGCTGCTGTAACTGCTGGTGTCCTTCACAGTAGGTTAATCTTATCACTGGTTTTCTGTATTCTAAACCAGCAGCCACTGAGTGACTCATTCAAACCCTGCTGGTATTGAAATTATATTATTAAGGCTTGGTTGGGGTTTTTGATTTGAATTGTACAAACATTTGTGAATATGTTTTATATGTACAGTGCTTGTTAAATGAGAATGTGACGTGTGAAGGCTTGTGCAAAGCTGACGTTACTATTTCATTCCTTTTAATCTCAAGAAAATGTTGCATACTCTGCAGCTACGTCGTTTTCCATGTAATTAGTTTTTTTAAGCAGAAGAGGTTTAATGTGCACAACAAAACGGATAAATGCAGTGTATTCAGGGCAACAGAATGACGCAGTCAACAGAGTGGCCTGTGGATGCTGAAGGCATCTGAATGATTTAAACTGAAAGAGTGACGTATCAGTCTGTGACCTTTCCAATCAGGGAAGAGGAGCTGAAGATAAATCTGTGTGTAGAAAAGCCACATACTCCTAATTGAGTTTTATCCAGGCCTTATTAGAGCGTTGGTTACAAACTACCTGAATGACACAACAAGGTATTTGGTACAGGATATGTGTAGTTGGCAGTGGTGAGGCTGTACTCGTTAACGAGCGCCAACGTCATCGATGGCGTATGTCACGTTTGATTTGAGAAAAATCCACTTGCTAGAGGAAAATTGCCGCCCACGTTCCCAAGCTGCATGTGGGATGGAGCGTGGTCACAGGTGTACGCAGATCAGCATCTAAGTTCTATTAAAAGGTTATTACCTTCACAGATAGTGAAGAGAAGTGGGCATCAGAGATTAAATGGACTGAATCTCTTCTGACGTCTCCCACATGGACGCATTGTACAAATCCAAACTTGGAGAGATGGTGGGAGTGAATCATTTCCGATTGCTGATTGCTAGGAAAAGATTTGCTGATGCAGGAAAGACCTAATGAACTGTGCCCTACTTGTCTTGTATTAAGGGTGATGGAGTAAAGGAGGTAAAATATGCAACAATATGTGAATTGAGGTCATTTCAGGTGAGAATAATCAATATCCATTTAAAGCTAATCAAAAATGACTATGTAGAATATACCTAGTAGCACTTGCACGTATAACTAAACCAGTTTATTTTGAAGATCTGACTCCATTCATTGGCGTTTTGGCCCCATCTGCACCTGAATTTACTATTGAATGGTAGTGGGTCTGCAGTGATTATTCGATTACTGAATAAACCAACAGTTTTGATGATAGATTGTCTTGATTTCCGCATTTTACTGTTAATGGGAGTATATTCTAGTTTCTTTGCTATGCTATCTATGACAGAAAATGTAATATCCTTGGATTCTGGACAAAACAGTGGGGTTTTGAGGTTTTGGGAAACCTTTTTTTATTTTTTTATATGATGACATCTAGCCATTTAATTGAGAAAATCGTATGAATTGATTTTGAAAACCTCCATTAGTGCTACCCAACTGTCACCTTTGCCCCGATCTGCATTTCTGGCACACTATTTGGTTTGCACTCCAGGTTATACAGTTTATATATACTGTATATCTATTGATGAAGAACTAATGATGATGAAGTCGTGTGATGGTGGTGTTCAACTGCTAGATTTAAACTTCTGATTGATTCAGTCTGGTGCATACGTCACATTTCCGGCAGAATATGGAGATTTTTGTAGGAGGCACTTACGCCCGCCTACGTGACACTGACAAACTGCATGTGGGAAGGAGTGTGTTCACACTACAGTGAGGCAGTCGGGACTCTGCTTTCTATAAATGGATACCACATTTACTGTCACGCACGCAACCCAGTTGCCTGCTGATATACAACAGTTTGAACAGAGCATTTGTCAGTTATCAACTCCATAAAATGTTGCACTGACACACACTATTTTCTCCATGGGTGTCACTAGGAGGGATCACCTGATCGACTGGATGTGACGTGGAGAGTTGCCACTCCAATTAGGGCTGCAACTAATGATTGTTTTGATGTTTTTATAAATTATTATTTTTGTGATCATTTTTTTTTCTCCTCAAAATTATGTCCTGAATGTTTTTTTTATTTTTTTATTCACAAACCAAAGACATTCAGTTAAATGTCACAAAGCAGCAAAGAAACCGGATCATATTCTCATGTAAGAAGCTGGGAGCATTTTGTATATGAAAAAGATTCATTAACTTATGATTAATGAATGATTCATTTAGCTTTATGTTGAATAGTACTAAACATTGTTGAATGGAGGATGCATTTGTGCCCACCTGACAGAGCTGGAACCTTACTGCATGTGCTTTACCTTAAATAAACTGGAGAGTGAGCTTATGAAAACTCCTATATACAACAGTATTGAAACACAATAGGCTTCTGTAGCTCATGCTCGACTTTATGAGCAGCAAATTGACTTTTAATCCAGCTGTTACAGCTGTTAGGGTCACATTTGTTGAAAGGATTATGCTCCAAACAGACACTTGAGACACACTGTCATATTCATACACTGTAACTAAAGAGTTTGAGTGGGACGGCGAAGACAGTTTTATAGTATTACTGGATTTCAGGCCAGTTCTAAGCGAGAAGACGAAGGACCTGTTTCTATTAAAACTGTTTCGTGAAGCTTCAGAACGGGTGAATCATTACAAATAATTGAGAGCGAAACATTTGTGAGGGACTCGCACATCAAAGCTCTTGCTGATGAGACTTTTGGAGAGTCTTTTGTTGTGAAATCTGTGTTTAGGAATCTGCTTGCTTGGATTTCAAATAGCAAGTCTGCTCATTTCTTTGGGGCTTTACTTTGACAAAGTTCTTACAAGCCCGGATTTCGGTAATTATGGACAAATGTGACGTATTTGAGACGTGCTGTACAGTATACATTTAAACACGGTGGATCTAGTTAATGTCCTTCAGTCACTCAAGATTGTTTTTGTCACATATTGAGTCAAAAGCAATTTTCTGAGCTGCTGTATGACCAAGCACAAAGTGAACTTTGCTCAGTTTTTTTGAGAGAAATCAGAATGTCAACTCTGCCATATGACATCAGTCTACTCAGAAAAGTACTCTGAAAATCCAATATTGTTTGAGGGTCTGTGAGCTTGTTTTTGGCAGGAACCAAATCTGTCCTGCTTGTTTGTTTGTTGTTCAGTCCACCCACATGCTCCATTACCTCCAAATAATTGACTAGGCAATCACTGTCAGCCACATAGAGGTGCATTTTCCTTAAACAGAATAGGTTATCCATTGCCTCCATGACGTTCAAACCTGGTTTATTTATTGTATTTCCGTCACTGCTGTCCTCATGGGCCATTATCAACAATTAGTTACTGGTGCAACCAAGCAAGAGTTTACTGTCATCAAATAGGTTTCTGCTATTGTTAAGTGTCAGGGAATCATTTGTATTTCTGTGTGATTTCATGGAATATTTTTATTCTTGTGCATGTGGAAGACACACGTTTTTACAAGTCTGAATTATCTTGTACGTCAGCACAGCATTTATCCAACCATGGATGTGTGAGTAGAAGAGGATGTGACTGAGGTTGTGTCTGGGGCCACACATGCTTGGCGCGCTCATCTATCCTCTCACCTTTTTTCCCCTTTGCATTGGCTCACGCCAGAGCACATGTGCAACCAGAACCAACCAAAACTGGCTTGTTCCTTCGACCATCTGGTGTTCCTTGTCTTCCATATGTGGAAACTTGTTTTTCAGTGTGGAAAATAACACTTCTGCTGCGTCTGTGGACGCACACTCTGAAAAGATTATAAAGACAACAACCATCGTGAATGACTGTGAAAAAACTGCTTTGTTTCAATAGATAGATAGATAGATAGATAGATAGATAGATAGATAGATAGATAGATAGATAGATAGATAGATAGATAGATAGATAGATAGATAGATAGATAGATAGATAGATTAGACAATAGACAATTTCTCAATATTATGAAAGCGTGAAAAACGTGATCTGATCAGTCTCTACCCAGAACAGATGGTAAGACAGCATCACAGCACCTACACGTGAACATAGGTCTCTAAATGTGAGATACATATTATATATGCTAATGTTTTGTGGCTTCATTCATATTATGGAAAGAATATGAGGATGGGCACCGATTTAGTGATTCTTCCTTTTTCGTGGTTCCGCATCTACTCATCTCATCGCACAGTGAACACAAGTGAAGAATCCAGATCATTTGGTCACATGTGAATGTGTATGTTGACGTGTGTTAGTCCTGAAATAGATTAGCAACCTGTTGAGGGTGTTACCACCACCTCTCGCCCACCGTGAGCGGTGAAACAACTCAGCCCCTTATGACTCATAAATATTGGATATATAAGTGTAGAAGAAGGTATTGAGGATCTAGGAAAATAAATATTTAATTATTTCAATGGTTTAGCCAGTTTGGGCTGCTGTAGCCCAGTTGCTTTCAGTTCCGATGTGCATTCAGAGACGGTCTTCTGCATGCTTTTGTTTGTATTGAGTGCTTGTTTTAGTTACTGTTGCCTTTCTTTCTTTTTTTTTGAAGTGGTCTGTCCATTTCGCTATGACATCAACAAGAACGTTTTTGCCCAGGGATCTTTTTCTGAATCCTGTGCACCACATTCGACTTGTTGAGATGGTGCAGCAGTATCATCATCTGAGCATCACTTTAAACAACAACATACCCTTTGAGCATCATGTGGATGCTACGTGCCACAAATCCTTTTTTTTCTGAAAATATATTATTGAATCTATCCTCTGTGCAACCTCAGGGACTGCATTTAATGACCTCCCACTCTTGTTAAGAAAGCTACGCTTATTTTTACATAAATTTAAAGTGGGAAATACACTGAAGTAATTAGTAGAAATAGAAATGTCTGCAATGAATGTCATTTATCAGGCAACAGAAGATGGAAGAGAAATGTCACACTCATTTCACTCTGTGAAAGCACTACAATAAAACTTTAAAAATAGCCGCACTGTGAAATCCAGAAGGATTACAAGCTTATTATTATTATTGTTAGATTGTTTGGTTTTTGGGGCAGCTGATGCTGGTTTTGAGTGCAGGTATTGTTGACATGGGTCCAGAACCTAACTCTACCACTAGGGGGACTTTAGACTGACTTCTCTGTACAGCAGAACTCATAATAATCATCCAAGTACATTAAAGTGTATTAATACAAAGTGTGCGCATTTTTGTCCAATTGCAATTACAACTGCTAATACGTAATATACTTTATTATATAGTGGCAAATATAGGAATAAAATATGCAATAAAAAGAAGAATATGATAATAAAAATAAGATACTGAAGTAATGTACAACATACACTTTTACAGGAAGTAGTGAGAACACACTCACACTCATTTTTGTGTCACAGGATGAAACAGCTGCATAAACCACTGTGAAACACAGTTATGTCATACAAAGATGGAATATTATATCAACAGCTTGAACATAAATACTGCTGGTTCATGCAGTTTTTCTCAGTAAAAAAAAATGCATATGTATGTCTTTCCATTGATTGTTTTCTCCCAAGATTACCACTAGTTGGTGCAAAAGTTTGGCTCACCAGTAAAGGTTAAGGGCAAGGTCATGCTTCTGCGTCCATGGAGAGCTGCGTCACATGTGCACACAGCACCACGGATCTGTTCATTATAAAACCAGGGTCTCTGTCAGTCTAGGATTTCATGCATGCATACTTGATCAGTAGTTCAGCTCATATAACTTCAAGCAAGTTTTCATGGTTACCATTTTCTTTAGCCGTGTTTCTATCACGGTACAGTTGGGTTTAGTACAGTACAGTACGGTCTGGAACGGTAAAGCCCTGGGTCAGCTGCTGCGACGACCATGAAAAGCAACAACCAACAATGGAGGACGTCCAGCAGCTCGTTATTTTCCTGGAAACTGGTACTGGAAAATGGAACGACTGGGGCTAGTTATTTTTGTTACTTTTCCTAATGGAAACGCAAAAAAAGTACTGTACCTTACTGAATCGAACTGCAAAACTCAGTGGAAAAACAGCTTTTGTTGTCTCTTTTGACCAAAACGGGGAAGTGTTGATGGAACATACTCTGTCATCTGCACTTATTATGCCAAACTTGTTGCCTGTCATAATGCAGCTGGTTATACATATGTCTATGGATGTAAACGGCACAGCTTACTGACAAAAGATTTGTCAGGTTCTGTGTTGGGCCTCATACAGTCATGAAACACTGCACTGACTGTTTTAATGTAAGGTTTGATGCCAGTAAATGAAATAATGGTCAGACTCAAAGACACATTGTGTTATATCACATTTTTGCGAGGAACTTGTTGTGATGTCTGCGCCAGGCAGTTCAAACCGCCGCACTGTCCTCCTCACACACGCACTTGTATAACAGTTTAGATAACAGTCGGCGCTGCTGAGCCGCCACGAGCCAACCATTGGCATCGCTTCATTCACCGGCAGCTGCGACGGAGTGATTTGGTCCCGCCTCTCTCATGCCACCGGTGGCCGTGGGTTTCCACGTGAAAGTAGTGACACCCTTATGTAAAAAAAAAAGAAAAAAAGACAGCATTGGAGACCAGTGGCAGCGCAAACCCCGCCCGCGTGAAGGCAGGAAGCGCCGACTGGCTCAAAGCGCCGTGACGCAGTGACTGACAGCTCTTCCGGCCAATAGGCGCAGAGCTGGGGGAGGAGCTTAGGGATAGCGTTGGAAATGAGGTCAGTGTCTGCCGGAGAGTGAGAGGACAGATTCCCGGGTGTGAGGGAACTTCAGTGGAGAGAGAACCAAACCCGAGTCTGGAACCGGCAGCGGCTTCAGTGACGGTCACCTCCACAGTCGACGCTTCATTAACTACACCGAGTTTCCAACAGAGGCGCCGCTTTACGTGAGGTTGGTAGAGTTTTTCTCGCTATTTGCTCTAGTTTTAACTGTTTTTACCAGCTGCATTCGCTGTTTTTACTAGCTTTACACTAGCTGTACAATGAAGACGTCAACAGTTACAGTAAAACAAGCTCAGCTCTGCTTTCTCTGAGTTTATTATTATTATTTTTTTTTATTATTATTATTTTAATGCTGCGTGGACGTAAAGCGTGAAAGCCGCATAACTGTGTCAGTGCAGTGAGGGAGAGAGAGGGTCAATCCTGGTCACTGGACTACAGTCAGTGGACTGCAGCTGCAGCCCTGCCCACAGGACGTGACAGCAGCGCTACACCACTTGTATTAACGCAGTTACATATGATATGAAGGGGAACATCTTTACTCTTAATCTGATATTATATCACGATGCTGCAGACTTTACACAGTCGGGCTCCCGCGCTGCACGCTGTCACATGTTCAGCCTTACATAAAGAGTGCGTTACTGCAGCAGCACAAGTTCACACGCTCGCTGCCTGTCACTGTTCACACTGACACGCTGTTTTAACATAAAAATACATGTATACATGTAACTGTCCTTAATTAACACTACAAAATATAAATCTCAGCATTGATTATATCATAAAAATGACAGTCAAAGTGAGATATTTGAAAATCATAGACAGATTAAAAGTTGCAGATGTCTCTTATCAGAAATATCTAGGATCAAAAGAGGTCTGATATGATGAATAGAATGTATGAGAACCTCAGTTGTCTGTATTCATGCTAATTATCAACATTATTTATGTAAGTTTGCACCCCCCCCCCCCCCCCCCCCCACACACACACACTGAAACTTGATAAATGCTGAGATGTGCACACAACTGTTGAAAAGTTATTTCATGTATTAACTAATTTTATGTGGAGTTATATCTAAGTGTTCTGCAGTGCACACACAACATGCAGACTGTGTAGTCCCATAAATGTCAATTAAGGTTAAGCAATTTCAGTCAGTTGTTATCAATAAACAAATATAGGTTTAGCAAGATTGTATATCAGAATTCAAGTAATTCATAATCATATAAGGAATTTGCTTTGGTGCTTTGCTGCATGAGAGAACACAATATATAAAGAAAATGTTATGTACCAATCTCCTCTGATGATTATTTCTTAAGATAATGCACATGCTTTATTTCGTCAGTTGTGTTCAACAGCCATGGCACAAATGTCAGGAAACATCATTTCCTTGAATGACTGGAATGCGGGTCATGTGGCGGTGTAGTGGCTAGCACTGTTGCCTCACATGAAGATGGTCACCGGTTAGAATCTGGGTTGGACCGAGGGGCCTTCCTGTGTGGCGTTTGTTCTCCCCGTTTGCATGTGGATATTCATTTCCTATGTTTTTGCTGTAATGGACTGGTGAACTGTCCAGGGTTTAGCCCACTTTTCACCCCTATGTCAGCTGGGATTGGCTCTAGCCGCCCCTTGTGGCACTTCAAAGTACAGTTAGCTAGTCACCAAAATGTTCCCATTCATGATTATCCTAAATAACTGAAATTCAGCAAGCAGAACTGATTTTGAATTTTCTCTTCATATGTCCAACCCTAGCGTTGACCTTAGACTATAAAGGAATGCCTGACTGTAGCAGAAGGGAGTTTGTCTTTTGTTTGTCTTTTAAATGCCAGCAGTGCCCCATGAGGACATTTGTGAGATCATTAACTGCGGGCAAACAAGCAGAGTCCTGTCCTCATGTCCTCTAAAAACTCTTATATTGTGGAAAACCACCAAATTAACCAGCAAGGTCATCATTTGAATGCGTGATCTCCTCAAATCTGGAGATAGTCTTTTTTTTTTACCTCACTGAAAAAATAATGATGGGAGTTAAAAAGATAATATACTGTTTATTGGTCACTCAGTTCATATAATTTAATCATCTCAGTGGATCATAAAATAAAAATAATTTGTTTCTTTTAAGTTTGGAAGATACGCTTTTATTGGAGGTTTTCCTTCCTAAAAATCATGGCACATTGTGCATGTGCACCATTACTGGCCACTGGCTTTTTTCAAGCAAAGGAAGAAATTATACAAACGATTCTCCTATGTGGCATTTAAATATGATTTCACCTATAGTCAAATGTTCAGCTGTTAGCGTGAGTAACACTGAACTACATTTCCGTGACATAGTCCAGGAACACATCAGCTGCATCTGAGATGGTGGGAGAGAGATTCAGCTTCTCCTTTGTGAATCCAAACGGAGGAGAAAATGTTACTGACTTCTGTACAACATGCTTATCTCACTGCAGCAGTCGCTCTGGGTACAAATGTCCCCCCCACCCACCATTTTGGCACATGAGATGGTGGCTGCAAATGCCTTTTCCTTCTCCGCTTCAGTTAGAGGATATCTTGTGTTTGAACGGGAGTTCTCAGAGCAGGGCACTCCCGACGTTATGTATGTCTCACTGGACGGTGCCAGATCAGATTGTGTGATGTACAGGATGTACAAAATGTACAGTATGTTTACTTTTCAGTTTGTAGAAGACCCTAACTGAACTCTGTGCAGGAGAAAACATACCAATCCACACAATGTCCTGTGTCAGGATTTAGGAAAATGAGAAGCCTTTAGGTGGAAGGAAGAGTACATTGTGTATAGTATGCATGGTATCCATTACAGCTATGTTATGTGAGTGCATATACTGTAGATGTAGGTCACTGTAGGGGGAGCAAGCTGTAGATCAACCTCAGTCATGTGCTCACATGAGATAAGTCACAGGCACTTATTACCTTAAGCGCTGCATAGTGATATTGATATATATCAGTCCAAACTATACTGATAAGAATCCAGAGAGAACAAATTGAATATTTTCATAATCTGTTCAGAGGCTTGGTGTTGCAACCATGTGTAGTCTAGTAGCCAGATTTCTTCAGCAGAGATGTCGAAACATGCCTGTTCCATCGACATGATGTTTCAAAACAAATTAAACTGCTTCACTGACAGATTTTCAGACCCTACATGTGTGGTGCTGAGATATTAAAGTATTGAATCGAGACTTCCTGTATAGGAAATAGTTGTTCACTCCCACCTTAAGAACAAATGCAATCAAAGTTACATTTCCGACCACGACTACAACATCAGTTGTAATGGTTTATGGTCTGAATGGATTTTTTCCCCACCAAGGCCAACTCAGCAGCATGTTCCCATTAGCCCGAAATGACTCTGTGATATCATTTAAATGACTGAATGTGCCCGCGTACAGCATTACATATGGAACTGGTGATAGTGTTGTCCCTCATGCCTTGTTAGCCACCTGCTGCTTGATTTACCTCACTTGCTGTGGGACATTTGACCTGCTGCAGAACGCTGTGCACTCTTGTCAGTAAATGTCTGACATTTAAGGCCTAAATGTTTCATAATGGCTGTGCAAAAGCAGTGGCAAAGAAGAACACGCGTCAAGCTCCCTCTAACTCGGTCTAATACTATTACTGGTTTTCTGCAGCTAACCTGTGTCCCAAGTCTTTCTTCCACTTCCTTCCCCACGACAGCACAATAGGATGAATTGAATTAATTGGGTGTCATTGTCAGGTGAAAGAGAAAAACACACATTATGGTTGTTATTTTCAGCAGCAACATCAATCTACAGCAGATGTAGCAATCTGGGTCTAAAGGGAAGCACATTTCAAGAAATAGTAAGCAGGTGGTTAGGCTGAGGTTTGGGTATGTTTCCATAAACACAGAACTAACCTATGTTTGTTTGTTGTGTCATACTAAATATTTGATTCATAATGTACCCTAAGACACCAAATTCTCCAAGTTCCAATTCCTTTTCTTTCTTTTTGTTGGGATTTTATTAATTTGAAAAGAAACTAGCAAAACGAAATAATTATTTTACACAAAAATCTTCAGGGTGACTAACAAATACTCTCACCATTTAATGAATGGATGGGCCATTCTGACTGTCTTCCACATTTAACATACAGGGAAGAATACCTGTTAAGAGTGTGAACTCTTAAACTTGGTGAAATGTTGGCACTTGGCAGTCAGTTCTTAAACTTTAGACTATACTTGGAGCAATAATTACTCCTTCTGCAGCAGCACCTGCCAAAAAAAGATGCTGCAGAGCTAGTGCAGAATATTTTATATATGTTACTAGGGTTGAATGAATTGGGTAAAATATCAAATTCCAGTTCTTTCAGCATATATTGCGATTTGTGATCTATATTTTTTCAGGCTTCAGTTCAATATTCATGTATGGATTTAAATATAGTATGGTAATTTAGTAATATTTTATTAATCAAATAACTGTTGCAACCCTAACAAAATAGAAAGGTTGAATATTGGCCTTTGCAGTTTGCTCATTGTGTAGTTTTAAAATTATTAATTGCTCTTCCTTATCCTAGGTTGACTGGCTGAATCACATCTCCCAGGTTGAGGAGACTATCTATGCTGTTTTTATTTACATTACAAGACATTGCCAAACTCCCTGCTCTACAAAGCTCACTCAAAGTGAGGTCACAATGTTCTGGCCATAAATATATGTTTATATGTTCCTTTGACTATCTCAGTAACACAGTGACGTTACCATGACCCAGTTTTCACAGCTGTAGGAACAAGTATGTGTGACAGGTCAGTGAACTCACTCCTGGCTTCCATCTGGCAGTGGTCCTTCAGACAGGTTGATCATTAATAGGCATTTTACTGCACTCACTCGTCTTAGCGTACAGTCAGACGCGCTAAAGTTCAACACTGAAAAGTTATATCAAATGATTTCTAGGATGTAAAATGTTCATTGCGTTACCTGTATGTAATCTAATGTTGCACTATTCTGTGTTTGCCATGCAGCAAGTAGTGCATTTTGCAGGTAACTAACAATTTAAAGGCCAGTGTTAATCCGTCATGTTTGGTTTTTAATAACAGTGTTAAAGAGTGCAAACCTCCTACATTTGAACAGCTATTGATGTTGTTGTTAGGATTCGTTGAGGACAATGTTAGAGTCACGGCCGGTAAAAACCTACGTCACAGAGGCTTAAGTGGTTGTGTGTGCTTGACTCTAAATACTTGACTAAATAAACACTTGCACATCACCATGGAGCTTAGGTAAACGGTATTGTTGAGCTGTGTGTCTACAGAAAAATAAGACTTTCCATGACGCAGAGAATGGCGTGTCAGCAGCTAGTCAAGTTATGCCAGGAAAACAGCCAGGCCAGAAACTATACTCCGATGCTATGTGGCTTTCATGTGACTATATGTTGCCCAGATCCTTGGTATATGTATCAGTAATGCAGACCAATGTACCAGTTGTACTGGAATTCATGGTAGTGTGTTTACTGAAGAGTAAAAACACACATAATCACTATAATTATGTGTCATGGACACAAGCATGACTGAAGCAGAAGATTCCTCCAATTGCTTCCATGCATTCATTTCAACATTATATGTTGGAGGTTTTTCCATCTGATCATGGTTACTTTCCAGTTTTAACACCTCGCTGTTAATGCTCCCAAAATATCTGACACATTCCTGAGAAAAATGTAACCAACATGGAGTGGTTTAGCTAGACAGTTACTCATGCCTCTTTCCCATGTTTCCGAAATCTGGCATTGGTATCAACAATGACACTTGTGTTCTGCAGGCTGCTGGATCACCTGGCTACAGAAAACTGCTCTAACTCCCAGGTGTCGCCCTATGGTGGAGCACAAATGGTGTCAAGTGTTTTATGGTCCTGTTGCAAAGGTTGTAAAAGGTTGTCAGACGGGACAGATCTGCTGATCGTAAAGGTCAAAGTCTCCACCTGCAAAAGCTTTGCACTGTTCATCAGAGAAACAACTGCAGGGGTCTGCAGAGGTCAGAAGTTCAACCCAATATCAGAGAACATACTCTGTTATTGTACCAGACAAGAAAGGCAACTGAAGAAGGACTGAAGCCCCACATTTACATTTAACTTTGTGCATGTTTTTCGCGTTTGCATGAATGTATACGCACATGCAAATCAATAATTACTAAATGAATATGTGTTTCAGTCTTCCACAAAACCATTAATTTAAGTTCCTGTTAGTACGGCATTAAAATATGCACCCTGAGGCAGTGCAATTATTCACATAGCTTATTAGTTTATTCACAACAGTCAAAATTATGTCATTGCCAACGTAATAACGTACTAAAAAGATGCGTTGCATCTATTGAAAATGTATTAACCTGGTTGTGCTTGTCTACTCAATATTGATTAATGAATGAATTACATTGTATGATGGTGACTAACATGCAGTTCTCCTCTTTCTCAACAGATTGATGGGGTGATTCTGTTGTTTCATCATCAACTTAACTCACCTGGAACAAGTCCAGGACATCACATTTCCTCATGTCACACGACTCAGATTCAAAGCCTTACCACTTCCAGATTCTGGAGGACCAGGATAAAGCCACGGGGTGCCGAGTGTCCACCTCAAGCAGCTCCATGACAAGGGGGGCCTCTGGGTGCAGCTCCATGGCTCAGCTGCACAGGATAGGAGGTTACAACCAAGGTGCCGCTGAACTTGGCCTCCCCTCAGAGGGCAGTGACAGCAGCAGCCAGGAGTCTCCTGCCACGATGCACAGCCATCGCAAGAACACCCACTCCCATTTGCTCCCCGAGGAAGACGTGGAGATGAAGAGCAGCGGGTCCAGTGGGAGCGGGACCGAATCGCACGGCAATGAAAGTCACGGCAACGGGAGTCGCGGTAACGAGAGCAACGGCCACGGGTCAGTGGGCAGCTCCAATGGCACCAGCAAAGACTCTGCCCTGCTGGAGTCTTCGGAAAGCAACAAGAGGTGAGTGGCGTTTGTGAAATGTTCGAAACTATCTTTTAGATAATCTTTACATATGTACAAAGACTGATGTCTCTGAACTTTAGCGGATTAAAAAAACAAACCAGTCACGTCAGTGTCGGCTGTGTTCGTTAGAGTTGACTAATGAGTGTGGGCCAAGGCTTCAGCGATGGCCATCAAACTCTTGAACAGGAAATGAAGTGGAAACATTAGTGACTCCACTTCGCTCATGTTCGTTTTGTTAGACCATAAAAGTTTGACCACAAACCAAAAATGAAATAAATGATGGTGATTTCAATGACCCACTCTGGGTACAAGTGACATGAATAAAAACCTGCCAATATGAAAATGCTGTTCATCAAAAAACTTTTGACTTAAATACAACGTCCTGCACTTCATCTCATACTTGTTTGTTTAACATTTTTCAGTTTAACAACTTTTTTTCTGCTACTCTAATTTTCATCCAGCACTTCACGATGCCCTGCATCAGAGCTGCACGATATATTAATGTTTAGATTATTTCGAATATTAGAAGGGACCACATATTCTGATTAGCTGTTAAAGCAGAATCTGATGTTCAGTTGATGGTCCAGAATTAATCAACAACTGGACTTCACCCAAATCTGATATTATAATATATATAATAATGAAATTCTGGCCATTTTCTTTGCAGATTGCTATTTTCCTCCTGTCTTCGTGATATTTCTATTAACCACATGGTAAACCATGAATGAGTCTAGGTCTTGGCTGTCAACCATAAACAGTCACTGCACTGTTTGAAAAGATTCCTGCGTAGATGATAAAAAAAAGGTTTGCTGCGTCATCGTTTGTGAAGAGCATCAGAGTTCTGGGCTGTAGCCAGATTTTTCATCTCCAAGCCGCGTTTCACATTTTAGGCAAGGGAAAATATTGTGCCTCATGCTGAGGATAATTAACAAAGAAGAACAAAATGTTACCCCACCATTACAGTACTGGGACAAGAACACTAACTCTGCATGGTCATGTTCTTCTACCGACACTTCTTCTGTGCTAACATTGTACTGAGCATACTGATTACACTTATATTTAATAATGTTTGTAGTCTGATTACATTTTCCATTTATTCCCAACCATACTTTTTCTCAAACCGCAGACACAGAACAAACAGACACTTTGGACTCGGGCTAATAAAAATGGCCCTTTTCAAATATGTGATGACAATGAATATGCAGCAACAGGCAGATACTGTGTACACATAATGAAAAGACACTGGTTGCAGTGTTTCCCTGTCCATTTTATGTCTTGGGTGTCTTTTTATGGTCCTATATTCGTGCCACATGTTATTTTAGCCTTGGCGTGTACTCTGCATTACAAGTTGTATTACTCCCGACTTGGATTATGCTTTATTTAGCGTGATGAGTCTACTTGTCAGTGGCAACGTGTGGCAACTCTCTGCCTAACATTTTACAGCATACTGTACAACTCGACTATAGGAGAAGGACTTTATTTTAATAATCCCAGATTGCATGTCCTTTTTCCTCTCACTCCCAGCCCTTCCTCTCTGAGCTTACTCTTTTTTAAACCACTCCTCACGCTCTTTAACTACTTGTTAAAAATTGGCCTGTACTCGGATGCTGTGTAAACAAAAGCCGAACATGACATTGTACTTGTGCATCTTGGTCCCTGCCTGGTTTTGCTTTAAGATGCTATTTGTATCCGTTTAATCCTGTTATTTATAGCAACATGTTGTATTGACAAGGTCAGGGAGTGTCCTGGAAGAATCAGTCCACAGGTGATAAGCTTGTGGGCTAATCATCGGGTCACACATAGGCAAATCTGAGCATCACTGAAGTGAAGTGCTTTTTTATCGTCTTTGTATTTAGGTTTGAAAGATATTTTCTGGTTGTTTTCCGGTTGACACTTGTCTACAGATTTTACCGAACAGAGCACTCCTCCACTCACCCACATGGAACAACAGTGGCCTTTGAAGACCAAGACAGGATGTTTTCTTTTGTTTGTGTAGTAATCTTCAGTCACAAAACATGCAATGCTCACACTGGATGATAGGGCTGCAAGATATCAGGAAATCATGGGATATGCGATAAAGTTGCTGAATATTGCAATGACGATATCACTTGTGTTTATTCATATACAGTTCACAATATGATGAAATGAATTCTAAATAACAAAAACCGCCAAAAATATACTATATTTATAAAAATTGAGGACTGGCAGCAGGTTCAAGCAGGTCAAGCAGTTGTTTGCAATGATGATAGATTTATGATATATTGTGCAGCCATACTGGCTGTTCAGGCTGCTGTAGAAAGCAACATAGTGGTGCAAAATGGCCTTCTCTGTAAAGCCAAGCCCATAGTATATTCAATTACAATTACAATTATCAAGAACCATGGGCCCATCTCACTTATTCACGTTATACACATTTATTTGAATTTATTCAAAGGCGTGTTACTCATATATCGTACAAAATGGAAAAACACACACACCAGGCTTTTTCGCCCACCTCCGCTCACCTCTGCCTTATTCATATTCAGCCGTTTAACTGTGTTGTTCATGTCCCTCCAGTGTAACGGGATATCCTGACATACAGCTGATGTGCTAAGAGGTCAGGTGTTCATGTGGGCCATCCGTGGAAAGTTTCTCATTAGCCAGGACCACCTGGCATTTGGAGTAGAGAAACTAAAAGTGGAAACTCCTCTGCACCTTCTAGTGCTTTTTTTGAAGTCGCATATTTCGACCACTCTGCAAAAGGAACCTGCTAAGCACTAATACATGTTCAGTCTGTCAAGTCTAAAACCAGCTGTTGGAGGCTATATTTGGTACTTGGAGAGGCTATTTATAAAGGTTTCTTTCTATTCTTAGCCAGGTAATCAGGTAATTTGAAGTAGTGTAATGTCTCAGACAGCTGTTAATAGCCTTAGGTTAAGCTTGTTGTCTAACAGTCCTTAGTTAAGTGGACAAGAGCCCAGCACAGATACTTGAGTTAAGTTGGCTTTATTTTTTGTGTGTGCACTGTATATATCTGTATTTGTCAGATTTCATTAAATGCTGCTGTGCACTCCTCCCAGTTTCGATTCGCACCATGATGCTATGTCACTGGAGAGAGTCTGCTAGTTTCTGAGTTTCTCAGATACATGCAAACTGCCGTCTCCTCTCGGTGTGATGCACACACTGGGGACCCTGAGCATAGGTGTGGACCTGATGTCCATTATGCTTTAAACTACACCAGACACACTTTCTACCTCTGCCATTTGTTGACTCACAAAAATTGATAAAATATGTTTTAGGTCTATATAAATAAAGCAGACAGTCGGACAGTTGTGTCTGTCGATGCACATGAGCAGTTTCACTTCAGGTATAAGTGTAGTTCCTTGTCAGTCCATCTTTTGGCAACTACTTGGCAACCCACAACGTGCGGAAGGGGTGTGGAGGACAGCATTGTGCTTACATATCTTACATATTGTCCTTTTAAGCACCGTAACGACAGCAGGTGTCTCAGCAGGTGTTATTCATAAATTGGAACTGGAAGTTATTTTTTAATAGCACGTGTATTACTGTTTGAGGTGGGAAAAGTACTTAAGATCCTCAGGGCAGTGAGCGTGACCTCAAATTTGAAGTGTTTTTACTTTTAAATGAGAATTGAAGCTGCACCTGAGGCCTGCTGTTCTCCACTCATGTCCACAAAGGCAGAGGGTCCATTGATCTTTATTCAGGTCATCTTAACAACACCCCACATTGTAAGGCTGGTTTTTATTTTTAGTAATAAGTTAATTTCAGCATCTGAACAACAACAGAAGGAGAAGGAAGTGCATTCATTAACTATCAGAAATGTCATCCTTTGTACAGTGTTGTTTACAGGAGCATTTCAAATCACTTTCAAAGCCTCTTACCCCAACCACCCCAGTTTTTTCTTATTATTAATGCATTCATTCATTTATTTGTTTGTTTGCTTTTGCCAAATTTTGCATTGTTCTTGTCTCCCCTTCATAGCTCCAACTCCCACAGTTCATCTCCTCCTGGCAGTTCCAATGCCTTCAGTCTACTGAGCTCAGAGCAGGACAATCCCTCAACCAGTGGCTGCAGGTAAGTGCAGTGACGGTGTCACCCAAACTGTAGACTAGTTTATTTTTTAAATTAACAGCACTTATATTGAACGTTTTATTCTATTTCCATACTTTTTTTTTTCTGACATCCGATTGTGTTGTTCTCCAACCTGCAGTAGTCAGGAGTCGGCTAAAGCCAAGACACAGAAGGAGGTGATAAAGACCCTGAAAGAGCTGAAGCTTCACCTGCCTGCCGAGAAGAGACATAAAAACAAGTCCTCGACACTGAACACCCTGAAGTATGCACTGCGCTGTGTCAAACAAGTGGAAGGTAAAGGGCTTTCAGCGTCACCCTTCTCTCTGTCTGTCTCGTGGGTTACTACTAAAGTTCACACTTTAACCATTTACATGCAAATATATACATGGAATTCAAATGGGAAAAAAGCATGGTCCTGATGTGTCTTTACTAAGCAACAACACATGGGAGCTGTTGAGATGAATTAATAAACACTTTAAACTCAGCAAAAATAATGAAAACAAAGACCATCAATTATTGGCTTTGCATATCCCTCAATGAGGGTATGGAAAACATGTCTGTGCGCATTATCTCATTTACCAACTGATTCAGGAGCTGTGAGGATAATGAGATTCGTTAACAAAGACTGTGTCACACTTGTGTATACAAAAGACGCAGCATGTGAACTGACGTTTACAGCAAGTGTTTCTGTAATCTGGCCCTGTTCAAACTATCTGCATTTGTACTTTGTGAATTAGTTCACAAGAAAATATCCACGGGCTAATGGTGAAGCAAACACGGCAACACACAGGAGGGAACATTTCCTGTGCAATGGTGCACTAACAGAAATTAGCTGCAGAGGTTCAACAGAACAGAAGGTTGTTAAGGATATGATCTGTTTTAGAGTAATGCAGAGGCATATTGAGTCCATTAATCGGACGGTGACAAGTGATCGTGTCTGTTTTTGCAGCCAATGAGGAGTATTACCAGCTTCTAAAGATCAATGACAGCCCACCCTCGGGCCTGGATGTGTCTTCTTATACAATAAAGGAAATAGACAGCATTACCTCTGAATACACCCTCAAAAACAATGTGAGTAACTGAATGATACATCAAAATATGATGATGTATAAAAAGTTAAGTCATTGAGTAAATCTTTTTTTTGCATTTTGTGTTGTCTACAGGACATTTTTGCAGTAGTGGTGTCGCTCATCACGGGAAGGATCGTCTACATTTCTGATCAGGCTGCTTCCATCCTCAACTGCAAAAGAGATGTGTTCAAGAACTCCAAGTTTGTGGAGTTCCTTACGCCGCAAGACGTCAGCGTATTCTATAGCTTTACAACACCTTACCGGCTGCCTTCCTGGAGCATGTCCACTGGTGCAGGTACAGAAATATGATAAGTCAAGTAGAATTTTTTTAATATGTCTCAAAGTCCTTCTTTCCTTTTCTCAATTCAGATGAGTACAAAGAGGGAAAAATCTCATAAAAGTTATATAGCATACTGTATCTACAGTATAGACACATGAGCCACAAGATTTTCAAACAGACAGGGTCTTGTTACTTCATTTGCATTGCACTTTGTGTACAATAGAAAGACTAAGGAAGAAGCAAGCTGAAACAGACTAAAGATTCGGGATAAAAAACGGACAGGAAGTATGACGCAGGCACAGGCTGCTGTCAACAAAGTTAAGTTGACCCGATCTCATTCATGAAAATAAGCACATATTCCTCTTTCAACGAAGCTGAAAAAAGAGCAAGAGTCGGAAACTCTCCAGTCTCTATGGACAAATTATGCCTTTATTTCCTGTCAGAATAGCGTATTAGTCTTGGGCTTGTAGCTACAGAAGGTCATGATTTTTTGCCTTTTTTTAGATTTTCTGTGTCTCTTTCAGTTCCTCAAAACAGGGCTCATTATCTTCTCTCCAGTTTAACACATATTGGACTGGGCCTAATAACTTGTCTAAACATGTCTCGTCTAAATCATGTCTTACGCCTGGGTATAAATAAATAGCTTTTTCAATTAATTGCTTTTAATTGCAGGGCGGTGCTGAAATTGCCTGCAAGAGCTGAGTTTCCATTCAGCGTATAGGTCGTATAGTGTTACTTATGAATTAAAATGTTTTTTTTCCCTTTTCCAGAGTCATCCCCGCCTGACTGTATGCAGGAGAAATCCTTCTTTTGTCGTATCAGGTGAGTGGCACATTATGCAGCCATCTGCTGCTAGTACCTTTTGTAGTTTTTATTCACAAGATTCCACTCTAGATGCTTTTCAATGAGGTTGTGACCTCATAAGCGATGCATGCTTTTTTCCAGGAGGCAAGTGACGCACACATATGCACATACGTACCATTTTTGCTTTACTTTAATGGTTGACACTTAAGCAGCAGACAGGAACCACACACAGTTCTGTGGATTTCATTATCTTTTCATTATGATTTAATCTCAGTCGTCACTTGAAGTCTTAAATGCACACATCCTCTTTGAGTTGCCCTCATCAAGCATGATGGAGATGGCTGGAAAAATGGTCAAACACTGCCCCCATGTGTTCAGAATCTCGTAATCCAAAATCCATATACCTCAGTTGAGCATGGGAAAGCTTGAGTGAAACATTGCCTATTTAATAACAAAGCTCTTTTTCTATATAAATCGCAGTGGCGGCAAGGAGTGTGAGGGCGATATACAGTACTATCCATTCCGCATGACCCCCTATCTGATGAAGGTACAGGATCCTGTACATGCTGAGGACCAGTTCTGCTGCCTTCTCCTGGCTGAGAGGGTTCACTCTGGTTATGATGGTAAGTACCTGGAAATCAAAGAAGCAGCAAAACTGTTTTCAGCTGTGCTAACATAATTGCACCCTTAATTGTTTTTATGGGTTTTCTAATCATCCAATAGCCTTCTAACGGGATTAGCAAACACAATGTACCATTACAACGCTGGAGAGATGGTTGCTGCAAATGGGCCTCTATACACCTATGTGCATATTCCATTAAAAAACAGACATTTGCAGCTACTGATAAATTTGATGGTATATTCGTTTAAACAAAGCACTTTTTCTTAAAAAATAAGGACATTTCTAAGTGACCCCAAACTTTTGAATCGTAGTTTATCTAGTCACTGATATCAATCTTACTTTAATGTGTATAATGATTGGTGATAGTCATACTGCATCTGAAACCACATTTTAAAAACTAAAATTTGGGCAAAATTAGAATGTAGACCCCAGTGTTTAAAGATATTAGACTATGTCCAATTCAGTTTAGAACAACATACAATTATTCGCAATGTTCTTTTTTCTCCCTTACAGCTCCCAGAATCCCAACAGACAAGCAGATCTTCACCACCACACACACTCCGAGTTGTGTGTTCCAGGATGTGGACGAGCGGTAAGCCTTGGCACAAGTTACAACATGCTGGGTATTTTTCTCTGAGATCACCCGGGTCAAACCATACACAGTTAATTAACAAACTGAGATGATGTGTGTTTTGTTTACATCAGGGCAGTTCCTCTTCTTGGGTACCTCCCCCAGGACTTGATTGGCACCCAAGTCCTACTCCACTTGCATCCCAATGACCGACCGATCATGCTGGCCATTCATAGAAAGAGTGAGTGCACACGATTAGAAAAAAATAATGCACATATTTCCTATGTCTGCACAGTATTCAAACTATGTTTTTGTGGCTTTGTTTGCAGTTCATCAGTGCGCAGGGCAGCCTTTTGACCACTCATCCGTCCGGTTCTGTGCACGAAATGGAGAGTACATCATTCTAGACACCAGCTGGTCCAGTTTTGTCAATCCCTGGAGTCGCAAAGTCTCGTTTGTCATTGGGCGACACAAAGTCCGCATGTGAGTATTGTCTCGTAATGTCTGATTTAAAAATCCAAAAATAAATACAATCTGATGTTTGATGTAGATGTATCTTAATCTATTGGTGTTTGTCTTTATTTCGTAACAGGGGCCCTGTGAATGAAGATGTGTTCTCAGCCCCAGTCTCCTCTGTGAGTGAGATGAATTCCGTGGATTCTGACATCCAGGAGGTTACCGAGCAGATCCACCGCCTCCTGCTTCAGGTGAGAAAGTGAACAGCGATCACATAGCTGAGGTGTCAGAGGAACTAAAAAGATAAATCAAATCTAATAAAGATAATGACAGTGTATGTAAGAGCAACCTCAGGAACTTAATCACCTTAAAATGTCAAACTGAAGTGGTAGAGTGACACGTTTATTGGTTTTAGACAGTTCTACACCTTCTCTGCCATGTGACTCACCATCTCTTCCCTGTCTTAATCACGGATTAGCCAGTTCATAACAGCACATCCAGTGGCTACGGTAGTCTGAACAGCAATGACCACCTGCTAGGAATGTCCTCCTCTAGTGAGAGTGTGAGTAAGACTAAGATGCTTTGGGAGGAAGAGGAGGAACTGAGCAGCAAGGTCAGACCTGTGAGTAAACCCAAAAGATACTGCCCTGGTGGTCACACTTTGGCAAGATTTTACAATAAAGCATACAGTATCTATACAGATACATGCATTTTCTACAGAACTTAATATGCACTGTCTTGTGTCTCTATATCACAGCGAACCTTTCAGGAAATCTGCAAGGGTATTCACCTTCAGAAGTGCCTGGAGCAACGGGCAACCAAAGCAGACAACAAGAAAAACATTGGCAGTAAGTAGCCATAGAGACCATGAGGATGCTGATTTGTCTTTTTGTGACTGTGATGTTGGGAGAATGTATTAACCTTATGCTGCACTCTTCCCAACAGAATCTGTACATAAGAGCACAGCAGTGGTCAGACCCAAAGACTCAGCAGCAGCACCTCTCAACTGGAGGGAGACGTGGTCAAATGTGGAGGAGAGTAAGCCACCTTTCCAAGAGGAGCTGACCCTCAATGATCAGACCGTGCACTCCTACCAACAGATCAGCTGTTTAGACAGCGTCTTCAGGTACAAGACAATTACACAACTGTGCATGACAAAGTGGCATAAAATGCATTTTATTAATATACTACTTTGGGGTCACCTATACAATTTCTTTGTGTGTTCTATTAAAACTCACTTTTATTCATCAAAAGAGTTGAAAAACGAATAGAAAATATAGTCAAGACATTGACAAGATTAGAAATAATGATTTGTATTCAAAATAATGATTTTGCACTTCAAACTTTGCAATATTTATGGCGCTAGATGGTGAAATTGCAGGAACTTATAGGTATTTTTGTCATTGATTCCTGTAGATATTTGGAGAGCTGTAATGTTCCCATCACCATGAAGAGGAAGTGCCACTCTTCTTCTCTCACCATGTCCTCGAACTCGGACGAAGACAAACAGAAAGGACCCAGCAACACGCAGTTGTCTAAAGGTGTGGCTTCATACTTTGAAATGATACAAGACACTTATTGTCACCTCATCATTAAAAAGCCCTTTAACGTCCTTGACACTTTAAACATCTCTCTTCTCTCTCAGACTTTACAATGCCAGACCATTGTCAGTATGTTTTTTCTCTGTTCTCTTTGGCAGAACCAGCCTTGTTGAAGGATCAGTCTGGTGTTTCCGCTTTGGATGATCAAGACAAAAAGTCCAGTAATACGGCCACAGCAGTAGTGGGTACTTCGCTGCCCCTACCTGTACCTAACAAACCCGAAAGCGTGGTGTCCATAACCAGCCAGTGTAGCTATAGCAGCACCATAGTGCAGGTTGGGGACAAGAAACCTCAACCAGAGTCAGGTACAGTGCTGTGAAAAGATTTTCACATCTTATATGATGTTCTCTATTATCAGAGTGAACATATTGTTCAACTGTTATTCATGTATGACTTGAAAAACAGCCAGCGTGACGATTTGCAGTTATATCTGTATTTTTTTATTTTTAACTGTTTTGAAATGTAGAAATTTGATAGAACTTTACTCATTCAAGTTTTATTGTATCTGATGCTTGACTTTTAAAAAAAATCCCTTTTTCTAATTACATTTTCGCAGTTTGAAAAATTCTACCTCTTTTCCTAAGAAGAAAAATTAATGAAAGAGTTCAAGTTTTTTTCACAGCACTTTAAATGCAACTTAATGGCTCTGTGCGTGTGTCTGTGGAAATCTACTTCATATCTCAGACATAGAAAATACTGGTCCATATATTAGTACTAATTGGATGTAACTCAATATGATATATATATCTTTTGGTTTAAAAAGTGAAGCCTAGGATATTGGAAATATCAGTGTGATTGACAGCTGGTACATTTCCAAAAGGTGCCTGGTAAACACAGCGCCGACCAAATCGCAAATCTGGAGGCTTCAAAACGGGAGTTAATTGTGCACCCGAAAGACTACGTCCATTTTTACATACAGTCACTGGTTGAATAACATGATGCAACAAGCTTCATGCATCAGCAAAGTACTTGCAATTAGTGAGGTGACAATCAGGGCGGATTGTTCAGTGGTTTGCTTTCTTCTATTCTTCACTGCACTGCTTTTAGAGTATGTTTAAGTCGTTTTCTCCACTGTCATCCATGCAGAGATCATAGAGGATGTACCAGGAACAGGGGAGATGGCAGAACCCTGCCAAAACATTGGGGTTCCTCCTTGTGCTGTTTCACCTCCCACTCAGGAGAGGGAGTCTTACAAGAAACTGGGGTTGACCAAGCAGGTTTTGGCTGCCCATACTCAGAAGGAGGAACAGGTCTTTTTGCATCGCTTCAAAGAACTCCGTAGACTCACAACACTGAAAGACGACTGCTCTCAGTACCTGGAGCGCCAGAGGCAACAGGTCCCCAGCGATGGTACTGACCCACTGACCCCCCACAGCCACACCTACATTATATAAAACTCTGGACATTGCTAAAACAAAGTTGGCAAGAGGAACAGCCCACATGGTGCCCAGCAGTTCTTATATTGTGTTTACTACTGGGTTTGAAAGAGGATTTGTTTCTTGCCCTTTTCAACTTTGTTGTAGCGATGTTGCTATGGTCTCACACGTCTTTCATCACCACGTTGTCATTAACACAAACACATCCCCTCTGCAGACCTTCATTTAACTCCTCAACTTTTGAGAAGATTAGTGAGGCTTTTTAGGTTTGGTAACATTGACGGTTAATCTGCTGGCAACCCAATTAAAAATTGTGAAAATATTGGCTGCATTATTGTTATGTGATGGTCAAATTCAATATTAATCTGTAATGACATGTTATGGTCATCTTATGACTTGATATATTACTCCTCTTACATCTAACACCTTTAAACAAGTTTTTTAAATGAATTAAAATGTGCCTCATATTCTCTCATTCTTTGACCCTGTAGCTCTGCCCGCCACTCGCTCCCACAAGCAGGGTGGACAAGGCGCACACACACGGCGAGGCACGCGGAATAAGAAGACCAAGTCGAAGCGAGCAAAGCAGATCGAGTCCTCGGACAGCACGGAATCTCAGCACAGACAACAGCATCTGCGGCCACCTTTTTTGAACCATGGTCTAAACCCTACCTCGTGGTCTCGCTCTGACACCTCACAGTCTACATTTCCCATGGCTTACCATCCCATGATGCCAGGTTTCCCACTTCAGGGTTGCATACCCCCTGGCACCGATGCCACTCTAGGAGGTTTTGGGGGCAACCAGGCTGTTCAAGCCCCTCCCTGCCCTCCACCCATCCAACCTGCTCCCTTTAGTGCACCCATGGTCACTCCCGTTGTGGCTCTCATGTTGCCAAACTATATGTGGCCTCCAGCACAACAGCCAGTGTACCATGCAGAGACTGGAGGCTTCCCAGTCCAAACACAACCTTTTGGTCCAGCTGTCTTTCCAGGACAGAACACTCTCCCTGCTCAAACTGCCTTTTGCCTTCAGAACCAGTTCCTCCCCCATACCCAGCTTGCTCCTCAAGCAGGTTACATGACCCCAATGTACCACTTCCCTCCAGCATCGGAAACACCAAAGGGTCTCATGGAGGGCCAATCTCGACCCTCCACGCCCCAGTCTGGATTAGGTGGAGGTCCGGCATCCCCACCTTTGTTCCATTCTGGCTGCAGCTCACCACTCAACCTGCTGGAGCTGGAGCTATCTGTGGACAACGCGGTGCTGCCCCCTGGAGGACAAGGGAATAACGCGGCTGAAAGGGAGAAAGGAGCAAGCGCTAAACAGACCAAGGTGAGGAAGTTTAGGCAGGCAAACGAGGAAATAACTTCTTCTGTCTTACTCCTTCCTTCCCTATGTCTTCCAAAGTTAATTCACCTGTAGCCTCCTCAAACTGCCAGAATAAATGTCAAAACCTCGCTGAACTTTAAATTTGGGGTTCGTGTGACCCCAGTCGGTGGTCTGTGGCATGATTCCCCATGACAGATCTTATATCGCTCAGGGCATAGTTATTATCATATCAAATCACAGATAAAGAATAAAAAATAAAAAATGTTGTATTGCTATGCCATTTGTAAAGTCCAGTCAATCTAGACTCCTCTGATGAAATGTGGCCAAGGGTGTTAACACATGATGTTATTATCCCTTTAGCCATCTCTCAGTCTACTTGGTCCACCTGGACCATTGTATTGCACGAGCCTGCCCTGTGTCTGTGAGCGTTTGTCTTGGGATAAAGTGTGCTCTAGACTGAGGGCTCAAAGCAATGAGGTAGGCACCTCATCAGAAAACCTCTTCATTTCTCCAATCCTATTCCCCCCAATTCCATATGTCAATTATATCCTCAACAGTTTCTCCTTTCCCCCCTCTTTTTTTGTGAATTATGATTTAGAAACTGCATTTTTTTTCCCATGAATTCACCAAAGAATAATGCACATGGTGTCATTGATTTTAAAGCTTAAGGCGGAGAAACTAAAAGAACGCAAAAGCAGTGTTCTGAACTGACTTCATGTGTACACATACAGTACATTCACTCTTTGATTTTGCATGCAGGGCCTCTCAGACCTCAACTATAATAGAAACATTAGGAGTGAAAACCTTTTCTGCATCACTGGAGACATCTTGTTGTTTTCTTAATATATTTTTTTCCTATTTACAAATATATTTGCCCTCCTTTAAATGGTGGGAAAGAATCGGGATCACTAAGGGGTTTTAAAGGGGTTGCAGTAGACTCTGCTCATCCCTCCCTTTCCCAAGCGTGTCAGAGAACTACGGTGGCCTTTGCATACCAGAAAAAAGGCCACTCTTCTTCATATACACAGTACACTTCCACATCAAAGCTCAAAAACATAATAATTTTTCCCTTTTAACTTTGCTTTCGTCAAAGAACCAGCAAAACTGTTTTTTTTTAAAAAAGTGCCTTTCCTTAAAAAATTAAGGACATTTCTAAGTGACCCCGAACTTTTGAACAGTAGTGTATATTCAGGCTCCTAAATGTTACACACTGGTCCTTTAATGGCCTGATATGTTTCTGGTGATCAGATGGACATTTTTCCATCCTCACTGCAGAAATATTTTCCTGTCGGAGCCTAAAATGTAGAGGTGAGATGCAACACAACACAGCACCTGCCGGGATATTACAGAGGCACCAGATGGAGGGAGCACTGCAGTCTGTTGGTCAGACTTATAACGTTTGTAATGTTTGTGTGTTGGCAGGCGAGCTCACGGGGCGACGGGAACAACAGTGACAGTGTCAACTCTTCGTCCAGCGATATGTTGGACATTATTCTCCAAGAGGACTCTTGTTCAGGCACAGGCTCGGCCACCTCGGGGTCCATGGGCTCGGGTTCCAATGGGTGTGGCTCTTCAGCCAGCGGGACTTCTAAGAGCCAAACATCAGGCAGCGGAGCGTCGGCTAGTGGGAACTCTGGCAGTGGAACAGGTCTGAACTTAACTTTCAACATTGGCGTATTATTAGGTCACCTCACACACACATCAGTACAAAGTTTTGCATATATGCAAATATAATTGCATCAGGGGCAGCAGAACCTGTCACATTTTAAGTTTTTGTCCTTTTTAAAGTCACAGTATTTTTTTGTAATACTCTGCTGTTTAACTGTTCTCAGGAAGCAACAACAGTAGCCAATACTTTGGCAGTGTGGACTCGTCACAGAACAGCCAGAAGGTCAAAGGTCACTTGAGCGGCAGCGACGGAAGGCCCGTGGAGATGGAGCAGAGCGAAAACTTCATCAAGTATGTACTACAGGACCAGCTGTGGCTGCTCATGGTCAACACTGATGACAAAGTGATGATGATCTATCAGCTCCTCTCGCGGTGATTAGGAGAGGAGTTTTAGCCAATAAGGAGTGGGATAGTGGCCCTTTAGACACTGCTGTAGGATAGGTTATCAATCTTCTGTTTGTTGTGGAAGGGAAGGGTTCCTATGTAATAGACTGGTTTCCATTTTTAGACTATGGAGGATGTGCGCTCAGCCAGGAGGCAGTAAAAAGCTTGGTGTAGGTGCCGTGATCTGATCTGTACACAAAAACTAGAGGACAGTAGATATGTCAACATGTGCAAATTGGTTTGGATCTAATTAACTGTTTTCATGGAAGTAAAACTAAGTAATCCAATTGCATTTAATCCCCTTTTGACGTGCACAGAGTTGTCTGATTTGTCCAGAAATAGTAGTAGGAGAAGCTTCACTTCCACTGATTTCATTTCTCTCCTCTCGCTTCTGTGGCTGTCATTACATGTTAGTTTCTTCTGTTTACTGCAATGAATCTACAGGCTCAGCCGTTCATACTGCTCCTGTGTTTGATAAAGAGGACAGGAGGACATTTACATCAATCCAAACACACATCATTTACTGCCCTACAATGTGGAGTTATTTTAAGTATCCCATTAAAAACTGTGGAGGCTCCAACTGTTTACATGAACACCAATCAGAAGGATATTTGGCATAAACCACCCACTTGATCAGACTGGAATTTCTTTCTGAATGGGCTGTATAGGACCAGATTATTCAGATTAGCATGTTTACATGGAGAATTTTCTTTTAGAGCAGGATTTTATTGAGATTAATTTGTCCATATAAACATAACTAATGAAATGTCTTTAAATTAACATTCACAGTAATTAATACTAATAATAAGTAACTAATACAGCGAATAGAGGATAGTAATTCAGCTGGAAGTCATAATAACGTTAACCCTAACTGCTCCAGAAATGCCATATTACAACAACAATTTTACCAAAATGCAGGGCTGGAGCAATTAACTAAATAAAAAACACACATAAGACAAAAAAGGTCGCCATAAAAAACAAAAAACCTGGGAAATACAAATAGAAGGAACAGGAAAGAACTGGGTTAAAATGGGATAATTGCACACAGGTAAACTACATCAGGGTGGGGTAGACATTTACCACAGAGGGAAACCAGACAATGACAGGAAGTCACATGAGAAGTGACACGAGGACGAAACTACAGAGAAGAACATGAAACCAACAAGACCCAAGTCCATGAAAACAATGCACACAGATCTGATTAACACCACCTAAATTCCCTAAAACACATCTCAAATGAATAATGAATTGAATATTGACATACAGTACAACTCCCAAGCCCAAGTGCCTTAATCTGCTCTGTTCACAAAAACATGAAACAACAAAACTGAGCTTCATGCGCAAAAATCAAGTTCAGCTGTTTTCTTCAACACTCTAAAATTACTAAAAAGTTACTAAAAATCCAATTTAATCATCACATAAAATAAGAATAAAGAGAATATATAGTTTGAATAAAGAGACCTTGCACACTACTGTACATCTCTGCCTCCTGACTGCCCATACATCTCTACAGTATTTTCACTGGGAAACTTGTTTGTGAGCTGCAGTCATTTGGTAAACGGTAGAACTGCTGCTTCATTGGCACTTGAGGTGTTAGTTGTTTTTGCATATGGGCTGTTTGAACTCAGTATTGTTGTCATTTTAATTAAAAAAAATAAATGGGAACAAATGGGAAGAGAAAACAGTTTTGCAGCTGGCTTTGTCGAGTTGTTTATGTTTCCCTTACGTTATCTTGGTTTGTCCTTTTGAATCGGTGTTGCTCACTAGAAATTCAGGTTGTAGTTGCAGGGACAGATTTTTACCACAAGGTGGCATCCTTATATCAAGTCAAACCATAGCTCCTTCATGAGAAGTCAGCAGATGCAGATGTTATCAGCAGTCAGTTCAGCTGTCAGAGGCCGTCATCATTGTCATCATTGTCATCATTGTTTTGTTGTTGTATCACATGCATGTTAGGTGTACTGAAGGTCACTGTGTTTTTGTGTGTGCTCGTCTCTACAGTGACATCCAGAGAGTGCTCAGAGAAGACAGAGAGAAGCTAAAGCTGCTTCAGAAGAGCCAGCCACGCTTCTCTGAGGAGCAGAAGAAGGAGTTGATTGAGGTGCACCCCTGGATCAAGAAGGGAGGTCTGCCCAAGGCCATTGACATCAAGGTACAACATCAACATTTATTTCAGTTGAATTTAACTTCAAATCAGTGTCATTCTGTTCTGGGGAAAACTCTCTTTTACTCAAGTTTATTTTTGTGATGAGTCTTAACAATGATACACACTGATAATGAACTATAAAGTGTATAAATGAAGTGAATAAAATGGAGTTTATTCTAAAATGTTAACATGTATTTTTAAAATCTGTAAGTCATTAAATTAGTCAGTAAATTGACTCATTGCACATTGTGTGGCATCAGCCTTAGTGTTGTCTACTCGTGATCATGTTAACCCTTTGTGCTCAGGGGCACCCTTGGTAAATTGGAGTGGGAATAATACACACCTCCTTATATGGACATCCTGCGGGGGGGGGGGGGGGGGGGGGTTTATAGGTCACATCTGCAGGCTTTACAAAATGGGTTTTTCATCATCTTATGTGTTGTTGAATCAAAATTATGATTCATTTTATGTGAGATTTATTTTGAAATATCACATCATCAGATTGCTTATAGGTTGTGCTGGGGAGAAAAAAAGGATATAAGACGCTCTATATTGCACATTCGTATAGCCTCTGTATATACATGTTAACATAGTAAAAGAAAGAAGCAGTTTTTCTAAGGGTTCTTAAGAAGACCTTATACTCATTGCCTTATGGTTACCTGTTTAGGTGTGCTCCTGCTGTGACGGTTCTTCAGAGGCAGCAGCAGCAGCAGTGGAGGATCAGCCAGAACTGGACATCAGTGACACAGAGGCAGCAGAGACCGTCTGTCAACAGAGGGCCAGAGAAGAGCCATCGAACTCTGTCATCATCTCCTGGCCTGGCTCTTCATCTGGCTCCAGCTCTCAGACACGACCAATCAGACAATAAACTTCATGACGGAACATTCTTATTTAATGTCACTGTCTTGCTGTAAGATGTAAGGCAAAAGTGACTCATATACTGTACATACTGTATATACTGTATGTAAACTATAGACTTTAAATGACATCAGATTTTATTTTAATATTATCAGCTGCATCAGGATGTGTTGCAGAGTTCATTGCTCTGTTTTGTTTTGGCTTTTGTGTTCCACGTCTTACAGACCAACAAACACGCACAGCAAACAGAGGTCAAACAAACACCAGCCAAGCAGAGGCGGCTTTATTCGCATGCCGGGATGTGGCTGTGTAGTGTATTGACTGGTGTTATCATGAGTGGTTTTAGCATTTTATGACGACAATGTGATGAGATGCCTCTATGTCTACTACTACTGCATATAGTGAGGTCAGTATCTATCCAGGCACAGAGTCAGCGATGGTCTCTGAAGCCTTTCACCACATCCGTCAGCGAAAAGACGTGCTCACGTTCTCACTGTCCTATAGATCTGTGGATCAGGTCCCACAGAAGAGATATTTTTTTTGTGTTTTACTTCAGTTTTATCAAGTAACTCGAAAATGTCTGTTTGTAACAGTGGTCTGTTGCAGTTTCTGTAACTTACAGAAAGAATACAGAAATTGAATGATATGTTGTGCTCAAATTTGCCCTTGACATGATTTATATTTTTTTAATTGGGTCACATATTGTGTCATCTTTTAAAAGTGGATCCATTGCTTTAGATCCTAAGTTGTGGTAAAATCACATTGCACAGTCCTGCATTCAAAAAATACCATGTATAATTGAAGTATTATAGGCAGACTGCAGAAAAACTAATTTATTTATTGAACTGTATACACATATACATATGTGTATATACATATGGTGACACTGAGTCACAAAAAGACTGACAGGTGTGACACAGGTCATCAAGTCACATCATTTCTGAATGAAGTAACATTTGTTATTGAAATGATTCATATCATTCTCATTGCACCACTGGATGTTGCATTTGTTTCCTGACCCTGTACTTACTGCAGATGCCTCTCATTTATTTAAATGATGCGGCTTTTGTGAATGTTTCTGACAATCTGTGACTTATATACACTGTATTCTTTTTTTTTTTTTACTTACAATAACTAACTCTGTGTGTGTTAGACATACATGTATATTTTTTTAAGTTATGACAGAAAACCCAGCTTCAAAAGCAAGATTATTAGTAAGGGTTTTTTTTTCCAAATGTTATTTGTGTAATAAACAACAGGATCCCTGGAGGGAATTTTGATGTTTTAAACGTTTAAAAGTGAGCCACATGTCACTTGTGAACTGTCTGATGTTGCCACCTCATAAATATGGAGACGAGCATCCTGTGAAGGTCATTGATGAATGAGAACAAATGTGTGCTCACTTCACATGTGAAGACTTTAGGGTTATTGCACGGGTATAAAGAGACCAGGTGACAGTATGGAGCCTTCACTCTGAAACCACAACACTAAAATACATCGGATTAAAAAGGAGACGAAAAATCTATGCCAGAAATCTGGCTTTTAAACCTCAGCACTTTTTTTTCACTTAATTTTTTTTTAACATTTTTTTGTACTAAATTATTATTATTATTTTGTGACCTCTTAAAAGTTGAAGCTCATGCTGTAATTTTGAGAAAAAAGACACTGGAATATTTGTCTTTACTGACAACAAGGCACCTTTTTGTTTTTGTTATTTTGTTCCTCCCCCTCTGTTTTTTTTTTTTAATTGAGATTATTCTCTTATGTTTGTCACATTCCCTGACAATAAAATATTGCCTAATTGACAGTGAAGCATGTTATGGTTATTATTTTTGACAGGTTTCTCTCAAGACAGACACACAGACAATCACCTCATCTCACTTTCAGCTCTATTTGAACAGGATGCCTTGTTGTAACTGAATTGTCTTTTGTATTTTTGCACAGCACTTAAAGCACAGAAATAAACTTTACCACAACAAACACAGTCACCTAATTCATGCACACAAAGTAGATCATTAGAGAGGGAAGGAGCTGATTAAATGCTAATAACCAGTTTGTATATAAGAAGACACCAACATTACAAATAAATATAAATAATAAATAGGAATACAAGTGAAGAGTAACTAATATGCTTTAAAATGGAAAACATTCTAGGAGATTAAATACATAACATCAATGAAAGTGAGATAGTAAGATAAGTTGCTAAAAACAAAATAACATGTTGCAAGAATATACATTTAATTTAAGGCAAGACTTCATAGACATACACTATATTTCTCTGCATCTACCTGCAACGTGCAATATTCTCTAGACTTCATTCATAATGCCCATAAATTTGTCTTGTACATAACGCACATTGACTGTTTTACCAGTCTTTAACCATTGCTTGTTGTGTGTTGTCTGTCTTAAGTGTGTTTTTGCTGCTGTGACGTCATTTCTTGTGACCAGTATACGAGTTATACCAATTTATACTCGAGTATACTGCTTAAAGTGTAAAGTGCTTTGTCGGGGAGCCTCTGCTTCGTCTCCGACTGCACGAAATATTCCGTCAAGGGACAACGGAGACGGCAAGAGCCGCGATTGGTCCTCAGGACAGGCCGAGCTACGCTGCTCTGTGCAGGCTCACAGTGCGCACCGAGCGTCCACAGAGGCGGAGCTAATCACCGCCGACAACGTTGCTGCCAAACTGTAAATACGTTATATCTTAACACACACAGCACATGGGTAAGGGTTAGGGTTAGCCAATTTCTCGCCTCAAATCATCTTAAAACTGCGTTCCGTGACAGAAAAGTGAGACATGGCCACTGTTTCAACAACAACAAAAGTATTTCTCTCTCGGGCGCCATTGCTCACTGTAGCCAAACGCACAACAACCTTGCGTAGCGACCCCTACTGATCGGGCGGGAAATTGCAGTGCGTAACCGTCACCACGACGCAGAAGTATAATGTCGCTGGTTTCACTGCCTTAAAAAGCTACCGCGCAGCCTCGTGCTGTTTTATCCTAATTAACAGCAGCTGCTGCGGTGCTCTTAATTAGCCAAAGGTTGACATTCACCTTCCTGATGTAAATGACATGATGACCACAGACAGACGGACGGACGGCTCTGATCAAAGAGCTGCTCTCACATCTACATACGCTGCTGGTCCTTCTCCTCCTTCTCCTCCTTCTTCCAAAGTCAAAGCCGAGGTGTGAACGTTTACAAGCTGCGCTCCTGTGGAGACCATTCACACCTACAGGAACCTGAAAATCCGGTATGGTCACCACACACACACACACACATGTGAGGTTTTCATAACTTCAGGGGACATTGCATTGACTACCTTACCCTAACCATACCCTCATACCCCTAACCTCAAAACATTTAGTTATTAACATTGTGGGGACTTGCTTTTTGTCCCCACAAAGCAGACAAGTCCCCATATGTGACTGTGTAAACAGTTTAGGTCCCCACAACGTTAGTAACACACGCACATTTAGACGCAGGTCTAACAAGGATTTATCCCTTACCTTAACCTCATTTCTGACACATAAAAACATTTGTTTGGAAACATGAACATTTACAATTTGCAGTCTTGTATAAAGTACCTTAAAGGGATAATTCAGTAAAAGTAGCAGAAAATGACTTTGGAAGAAGTTGAAGTCACTTTTTTGAACAATATTACTTAAGTAAAAGTCTTAAAGTATTTGACGTTTAGTGTACTTAAGTATCAAGTAATAAATAATAAAAGTAATTTGTGATATAAAATGTGCTTAAGGTTTTAGAGGTCAGGATAGAGCCATGGTATAGGTCAGGGGTCGGGTGAGTTGTGTTTCAGCTGAGAGGTTGTGGGTTCAATTCCTGCCTCTGCTAGTGTGTTCTTGAGCAAGACACTTAACCCCATGTTGCAAGAGTGTGAATGGGTATAAAAGATGTGTGAATATTTAATCTATAGTGTAAAGCAGTTCATCAAGACTAGAAAAACTCTTTATAAATACAGACCATTACCAACTCTTCTTCTTCTGATTTTATTTGGTAGTAACTAAAGTAACAAAGATAGTTAGATTTAAATGGAGTGGAGTAAAAGTAAAAGTTGCCAGAAATATAATAAATAAATAACAAAGCAAAGTACAGATATGTGAATTTTGTACTTGGGTACAGTAACAAAGTATTTGTACTGACAATTTGAACATAACATAATAAAGTGTTAAGAACAAAAACAAAGTTAAACAAGAGACTAAAATGCAGCATAAAATATTATATATTAGTAAAAGAATGTTAATTGCAGATGATTAACATTTAAAAATAATCTGGTCACTTAATGTCTATAATTTACATTCTATTTTTTACCTTTTATAGCCTCGTTGATCAATATCTTTCAATATTGTACATTCACAGATGTTAAAATGCACATTTGTTATGTATTACCTTTTATCTTTACTGTCTTTGCTGCTGTGACATTGTACATTTCCAATTTGAATATTAACCGTGAACAATTCCACAGATTTCTGCTTCATTTGAACCAATCTAGTTCATCATCACGGATTAAAGGGATAGTTCTGTTTTTTTTGTAGGTGTGGTTGTATGGGGTATGGACACACTATCAACACTGACTTCACAGAGGTCACGACTGAGTGCGCTGCCATTTTCATGAGCAGACTGGCACCAGCTCTCACTAATAACCTAGGTCACAACAAGGACAGAACGGGAAAACAGGTTTAACTGCTAAATAAAGAGCTTCTATTTTTTTTTTTTTGCTACTAGATACCCTTTCCTTGAAAAAAGGAAAGGGTAAAAAAAAAAAAAAAATCTTAACCCCTCACCAAAATATGTAGAGACAATTTTACATAATGGATCACAGGAGTTGTAAAATATGTTATCTTTTTAATCATGTCATTTGCAGCAGCAGACCAGTAGCTCGTGTCTCCATGTGAGCTAAAACCACTGATTTTTCTCTATAGACCTTTGGTGTAGGACAGTAAGCCTTTTACAAACTTCCTCTTCAAATGTGGCAAACATATTCATGGCATAGATTTAAGCTGTTTTTATGCCCCCCCCCCCCCCTCATTATTGTTATTGAGAGCGAGTGTCAGGGTCTCAGGGTCTCAGGCTTAATCATGGATATCACAGTGAACAGCAAAGTCAATGTGTCAAAACCTCAAAACTACAATCATAACGATCATTCTTTTAATTTGTTTGCTTGAGTCTTCTAAATAGCTTCTGGATTTACAATGATATAATATGTTTCTTTTAACAGAGCTAAATAGTTTTTTTTCTTTCTTTTTCTTTTAGAAGGCGCTGTTCCGAAGACCATTTAAATATAGAACACATGTAAGCAGTACTGTGTGATGGTTCTTAGTCATTCAGGTCATTTTCATCTTCAGGCGTTAGCTGCAGTTGATGAATGATTACAAACGTCTTAAAGAACTGTATTAACTACAGCTATTAAATATGTTTTATCTTAAGGAACTGACCAGTACACTTTATAAGATCAAGGTGAAGAATAAAGTATTAGAATTTGATCAGGTAGCAGCCTTTTTTCTTCTATCAAGTACTTTGAACTGTAAGTGACAGCACTTGATGTTCTTAGTTGCTTCCCAGGAAACGTTTTACTAATAACCACAGGCTTAGGCTCACTGTGTTAATCCTTTTTTTCCTGTCATTTCAACAAAGATCCCTCTCAGTGTTTATGGGGTGTTTATTGACCACGGAGAGTGTAAGAAATTACACTTGGTGTGAACATCACAGGAACACCAGACGAGTTATTTCACTGGAGATCTATTGTTCTGTCTTTTCGTATTCGTTTGTGTCTGTGGGAGCTGACGGCGCAGAGGCAGATCAGTGTCTGTGGCTGTCACCAGGCCCACAGAGGTCACGTCTACGGACCTCTGTGGTGCCTCTGTGAATTAGCAAAGGGTCTCCTCGGCCCCCCTCATGCAGACATTTGATTAACCATAAGCTCTGTAGTATTCAGCAAACAATGACCTATTTTGATTCCTCTGCATGGAAGTCCCACGTAGTGTAGTTTAATAAAAATAACACACAATATAATACAAAAATAGAAAGTGGTGGAACTATTGTTTAAGAGCCCAGAGTCATGACTGAGCAAGTTATGTGCTAGTGTTATTTTAAAACTGGAGGAGCTGAAGTTATAAATCCCACTCATCAGGTCTTCAACCAGGCCTATATAAGGAGCGAGTGGATTACTCATTTCACACCTCACAAACGTCTACGACGTGCTAAGGGTTCTTAGCGAGACACTGCACACAAATGGCCTACAATTGCAGAGTAATAACTAATATGCTGAAAACAGCTCTGGGTGGGTGGTTCTGTGGGAGCCTTTTGTGCGAAATGAGGGCTATTGAACAAATAAAGAGCGGAAAACAAGGCAGTTTGTCGAAAGTGATATTTAATGAAAAGTTGAAACCTGAGGAAACTGGATGCAGTTGCTGACTACAACGGCCAATACACATGTATAATTAAAACGGCTACATCAGAAAATAATTTACACACAGCTAACAATGCAATCCTAGTGGGACGTCTAACTCCTATACAACCCAATGCTATTCAACAAGTAAATATTTACATATGCATTTACCCCCTTCACAGAAGGCAGGCCCATATAAGGCCAATACATTTCCAAATGAAGACCCTATCTTCTCCAATGCAACGTTAATTACATACTTTATTTATTAAATATGTTTTAGTTTAGTAATTGTAGATGCAGAATAATTCTACAAAGAGCTTTTCAACTTTCCTTACAACAATTTTTGCAGTTTCCTGCAGCGAAGCCTAAACAACATCCTAACACAAACATTTAAATCAGCTACTCCAGGCTAAAACACACAGCTTCTTTTCAGACGGTCTACCAGGGTCTCCACACAGATTTAGAGTAAGTTAGAGAAGGTAAGTAGGCGAGAACATCCTGGCCATCGGCCTCCTCTGAAGAAGAAATGTGGCTTTGCTCCGAGTCAGTCTCGTCCAGGTCGGAGCAGAGGTCATCGGTGGAGGTGGTGGACGGGGCTGGGGACATGCTCTCGGACAACGACCAAGTGCTGTTGCTTCTGGGGTAGTCCGCCACGGCGTCTGGCAACATCACCCGCAGACGCTCCTCGTCGTTTAAGGGCATGCTCTCCAGGAGGTGGTTCAGCAGCTCGGCCGCTTCTGTCGGATCAATCCCAGGGCAGCTGGACACAAACGTGTGCACGTCGTGCATGCACTGGATGTAGCCGGCTGCAAAGCGCTCACACGCCTCCCGGTTCACAGCATTCACCTCTATGAAGACATAAAGTCCATGAGAATGTTAACAACAACAACAAATAGTTTCTGATTCTTTACTTCTTGCACTAAGTTGATGGATGTTGTGGTTTCCATGTTCCATCTCCTCTTGTTCGCCATTTCCATTTTTACAGAGCAGCAAAATGTACAAGCTTTTAAATGTACTTTTATTTGTTGAATTGTATTCACATTTACACTTTGGCTTCAAAAATGCTCCAAAAAACAAAAACATTGTGATTGGCTGAGCTGTATCACACACCTGAGGCTGGAGTATTATATATTAACGTAAAAATAAGTGGGTCAGCAGAAATTTAGTGCTACATTATAATCAGGGGGAAAGTGAAATATTCCCTTGTGAACTGAGCCCATGTCTGGTTATTACCTTGATCCCGGTTTTTCAGAATGCTCTCCACCCGTTTGACTGTCATCTCTAGAACCTCAGCATTCTCCATCTTTGATTGCAACTGCACAAAAAGAAAGACAAGCACACACAAAAAGAGCTAAGCCAAACACAAGGAGGAGGAGCAGGAACTGGCAACCCAAGCGGGCCAAAATTAAGATAGTTGATTTATTTATTTTAAATGACGCCACGTAAAGTCTTACGTCTGCGTCCGCGATGAGAACTCGCAGTTCTTGTAAACTTTCATTGATGCGAGCTCTTCTTTTCTTCTCCACCAGAGGTTTCCTCATCTACACACACACGTGAGGGCGGAGGAGTCAGTTTCAGCGAGAGTTAAAAGTTAAACATGAATTAGTCACACAAGTCCTCACCTTTCTGTCAGTCTTCACGCCACTGTAGTGATTATTCTCGTTTACATCCATTCCGTGCGTGTTGTTACGCGTGGGGGCCATGTTGTTGTTCGAGCTGCTGCCTGAAGCCCACTGGCTGCTGCCGGACTGGACTGGACTGAGGCTGGTGGTGGATACTGGCGGTGTTTTAATCCAGAGAGCCGTTACAACTCGTTGGTGGAGACAGATGGCTCTCACACACACACACACACTGATCAGAGGAGGGGGCAAGTACGAGGTTTAAACGACGGCTCATTTACATGTGAATAGGTGAACTGGCAACGACAGCAGGACACACACACCTCGTGGGCGCGCAACGCTCGCACCCGCCAAACAACAGTGGTTCAGCTTCTGCTCCCAAAGGCTTCGTTTACACTGTCAGGCGGAAGTGACCTCAATCGGTTTTCTGGGGGGCCAGATTTGATAATGTGAAGATTTCCGGGGGCCAGTGGTCCCTGCAGACCTTTTTTTTTAACAGTAAATGTTACATACAAATGCACTGTTTTATAATACATTTTAATTTAATTATCACAATTGTGATTTTAAATTGCAATGGAACCAACTCTATGCCACACAGGAGTGAGCACATTTAAAAAAATCACCTTGCTTTCACATTTGGAGATAATAAAAATTAATGTATGTGTCTGTCTGTCACAGCTGGATTACAATCCCAGGACTCTGGTTTTAAAGACCAACTCCTTACCAGCTGAATTATGGGGATGACAAGTGAGTGAAGCCCATTTTCTATCCTACTCTGTTCCAGACCATAAAAAATACATTATAAAGCCGAAGTTGCAGGTTGTACAAAATCTGACTTTGGACACGCCTGGTGTAGACGCATATGAAAGTGTCAATTTGAATCTGATTTTAGTTTTCACTGCTAGAGTCCATTAAAGGTGCCATATGTAAGAATGTGGCCAAAAACGGTTACTACATTCTAATTCAAAATAACAATGTCTTTTTGGTTTCGTTTTCTGACGTAACTGGCAACCCGTGGTTGCTCGGCAGCTGAGACTCTACTGGCTGCAGTGATTGGTAGACTGCGGTAGGTGGCGCCACATGGCAAACTTGATTTCAAAACATAAACATGATTTGCAGTCTGCAAAATATATTTTTTTTAATGCAAATATTTTGTCTGTACTGTTGTTGTTGGCGAGTTCAGTTTGTTATATGAACATTATTCCTGAGTCTCTGTGACATATTAGGAGGATTTTATGGCCAGTTGCTTTAGATTTATTACATAATGCACCTTTAAGTCCATGAAAGTGATGATAGTCTTATTTTATAGAAACACAATCAACACGTCTGCATAATAAAGGTATTTCACATCACTTGTACCAGGAATCATCTCATCTGGGTAAGAATTTTGACCAGTAACCCAGGTCAGAGTCTGCATTTTTCCTTTCCAAATATCTATCCATTGCTGTCGTACTTCTGATCCACGTTCATGTTCTCATCACTGATCATGTTTATCATGCATCACTGTTGTTGTCTGTGTTGGCATTGTTATTATCATGTAGTGTGACTAATTTATAGACCACTACTGACATGGAGGAGTATTACTCTACCCGTCGTGGACCCAATTGGAAAATTCCCCTCGGCACAGTAGTGTGAATAGTGTGGTAGAAAAACACTGTTGTAAACTGTTGATTTCTCAAGTGAGTTTGAAACATGGCAGGGTTAATTGCTTTGCATCTAAATTGTTATTATGCGTTTGTGTAATCTGTGGAGAGATTATTGGATAGACAGGTTGTGTTTTGGTAATAGTAGGTGCACACAAATACACGAGCATGACATATAATGTTAGTTTAACTACAGGTGAGGTGCAGGACTTGATTAGGATGGTTGAAAATCTCATACACATACACATTGGTCTGTATCCAAACGTATCCCTGTTGAGTCACTGTGTTGTGAAATTTCACCCTCTCTTTGTGGTAGGAGGTATTTTATGCTGCTCAAGAGAGATGCTAAAATGTTCTGTCTGATGGAGAGGAAAAGCACAGTTTTCAGTGTCAGGTATAGATTTGTTTAATAATAAGATAATGGTAAAATAATATAATATCTTGTCTGCACAGGACACCCTTGTAATGGTACAGATACAGATACACCAGGGCCAGCCATGTCCACTTTGGTGTCCTTGGCAATATTGCACCCAATAAGGATCAACACAATGGTTTCACTATATAAATAAATATGTATTGTACAGTAATATACATAAAACAGCACATTTAATGTTGTCACTGAAAAACAACAAACAAGTCCTGCAGATTAAATGACTAATAAAACTGACGTGAAGTGTCAGTTAATTAGTCAAAGTGTTTGTTCTTTAATGTAATTGCTAAACATTGCCTTTGATTGAGTGCTCACCACTTTAGGCAACATGTTCGCCAATTCTCACATTAGTCAGCCAGGCCTATTTCATGGTTGAGTGTGAGCCATCAATCCACCTATGAAGAAGAGGCCGATCCACCACCTCTGTAAAGAGAAAGCGAATTGGAAGTGTAGAGCCTCTTTTCAAGTACTTCACTCTCAAGTGTCCTCAATGTCAGATTACTGACATAATGCTAGTGGCATGTGGTTGTGAGTCACCCATAATAATCTAAATTCCCATGAGGCCTCCAGAATTGCAGTTTGGCCAGTAATCGGTTGACATTTTGAGGTGTCACCTGCAAGCAGGCTCCTATTGGTCCACTTATATAATATATGATTTTGAGTATGACATAATATGTTCAAATGTTCTATTGAAGAAGACCTGAAATCTAGAGAGTAAGTCTATCCTGTCTATGTTCACTGATGTTATAAATCAAGTGAGAAGTAAGCTCATTTTCCAATAGACTTCTGCTTAAAAGAATTTTCCCCCTGGTGGGTGTTGGGTATATTCTCTCTTCCTGAAGTTTCACTGAGGAAACTCAGTCTATATGAAACAATGCAACAAAGGCTTATCAGAGCCTTTGCATATCAAAATTGGTCTTAATTTTTGTAGTAAGCTTCTGCTTTATATTATAAGTAACTTTGCTCCGGTTGCTTTGACCAATCGGGCTGCTGTAATAACATGGCAGCACAAAATGGCAGCACTTTACTGACAAATGGCTTATTATAGGACTACGGAATTTTAATATCAAAGCAATTACACATTTGTACACACACTTCCATCCATTATCTACCGCTTTATGGGCAGCATATTCACTTTTCTGCCACTCAACCATCCTAAACGTTGCACAATGGACCTTTAATGACACATAACATATTTATGCACTAATATTTAAAGAATAAGCAGTATTAAAGTACTAGTGACCCAGTGCTAACTTTATTGCAGTCTGAGAGTCTGGAACATTTCCGGATGATAATGTTGAGAACTCTGACACGTTTGAGAAAAGGCGATGCAGCTTTTAATAAAATACGGAAAGCACTACCATATCTGGCATTTGCCTTCAAAATAAAAGCCTATCCTATCCTAGCACAACCAAAATGTAGCACATCGTCATGATTCCATGTACTAGACCACGTTTAACACTCGAGCATATGCATTTGAATTGAATTCAATGTATTTGTTTGACAAAAAGCGCACAAACTGTGAGCCATGATAGATTTAAAGCGTCAAATCAGACGGGAGCTCTTATTTTGATAGCGGCGGGGCGGCTTTTCCTTCAGACCCACACAGGGACTGTTCGTCAGAGAAGACGCTTTTGTGAGGTCACTGTGATCCGGGGGCGAGGGAGCTCCGCCGCTATAAAACCGTCCTCACGGCCTGGTGGAAGAAAAGCAGCGAACTGCAAAGAAATCCTTCACAAAGCGAACACACGTTGAAAGAAAGGGAAAAAGCAAACAAACAAACAAAATGGTGAAGATCACGTTCCAGCCAGTGTCGGCGCAGAAGCGCGAGAAAGAGACAGAAGAAGACAAGATCATTGTGCCTCAGGCTCACGTGAGTTTGCTCTCTTTGTTTTCCTTTATATGGAGTCTGTTGTGTGTGTGTCATTGTGGTGTTGTGCTGCAGTCTCCACTTCTTCAACTGTTCCATTATGACCTGCTTGAATTATTACTATGTTTGTCATGCATCTAGTCTGAATAATCTGAATCTGTTTATTGCTAGTCGTGGGTATTAACATGCAAATAATTACGAACTGTATGGACATCTGCAGGATATCTACATACGTATGTTTTTTGTATATAATATATTTGCATATGTGCAAATCCTTTAAATGCAACGTGGGTATAATTTCAATGTGGGCAGGGCAATAATAGCAACATAACTGAAGACTATATCAATATAATGTAATGTATAATGTATTACGCAGGTATAATAACAATATTTGTTCACTCTGAATATTTAAATAGTAGTTTAAAGCTTCACTGAACTGATCTCCACAACGTTCATCAATATTTAACATGATAGTTATTGATATTGACTCGCTATTTATTAATGTCAAAATCAAGTGTCATGAAGGTGCACAGGTGCAGGGATGTGGTTGTTCAGTGACTCTTGTCTTCAAACGTCTAGAGCTTCGTTGCTGAAAATCACAAGTCATTCTGAGGTGTATTAAATATCCTGCTTTTTGTTGGTGCAGCATAAATATAAAACACAAACGCACAACAAGGAAACGGGCTGACCACCCTAGTCCAGCCTGGGGATGTTGACATTACATCACCTTCTTTTCCTCTGGAAGGGCACACTGTGTGTGTGTGTGTGTCCCTTCAGCAGGAAATATAAACACCACCCAGAGTTTAGATATTTATTACTTAGTATGTATTTGTAGATACTTACATTTTTATAGTCTGTACATACTAGACTATTCAATATAGTTTCTTAACACATATTTCTCCTTTATATTTCTTTATATTCTTCTATGTTTACAGTCTTAGAGCGACTCAGGGTTACATTTCACTCTGAGTCTAACGATGCATGTGGCAAATAAAACTATTGAATATTTAAAACGTACAAGCTCTTATTCTTTTTAATCTGTGGGAGTTAAAATAGCTCTAATCTTCCTTCTCCACCGTTTTATTAGTAAGAACAACAGAGCTGTCTGATGCAGCAGCAACTGCAGCACTTGGTGACGTCACAAGGTGTTATACCCCATGAACCCTGCAGGCTGCGCCTAAGAGGCTACCTCCTGTATGAGAGAGAGAGAGAGAGAGAGAGAGAGAGAGAGAGGAGATAATCCAGGATTACTGTGTTTTATAAAAATAGTGGATATGTCCCGGAAGGCAGATTAGCTTTTTATCCTTTCTCAAAATAGGCATTTGGAAAAGAGCTCGTCTAAATGAACAAGAACATGGATAAATACTCCAATTGTATGTTTTCCTTTACTCAAGAGGAGCAGAGTTGTGTTAAAAAATAGGGGTTCAGAAAGAGGAAGTGATCATCTGATGCTCTTAACCTAAGCTGCTCCATGGCAGATTAACAGGGTCTCTTCATACTCTAATCCTCAGTCACAGACAACAACCATTGTTGTCACATTCTGGACAGAATGAAAATGTGTTCTAAAAAATAACGATAGTAGATTGTAAGAATTATAAGAAGCCTGTTTTCTGGACTACTTCCCAGGAGTTATATATCATCATTAGATTTCTGGCACATAATTGATGTTTGCCTGTCTGTGCCTCATCCCCTCCCAACACTTTGTAGATTAAAACTTGTTGACGCATCCTTACATGTTTCTTCACCTGTTGCGTCAGCGTACATGTAACACATGAACTCAGAGGCCGCGTCTATTTCCATTGGCTGCGGCAGAAGGCTCGCCGTCAGAGCCAATGTGTGTAGATCTATTAATACGAACGCCTCTGCCGAGGGACTCCGGCTCCACGTAGCTGTGCTCATTTTGCCTCAGTCTCAGGGCGCGAGAGAACCAACTGCAAATATGGAGTGTGGAAGTAGGCCTCCAAGAATAGACCCAGACGTCCTCGTGCCAGTGTCTTCGTCACAGCTTGGCACAATCTGCTCTCCCTGCTTCCGGTCTCCATAGCAACCCGTTGCACGGGGGGAGAGAGAGAGAGGCAGCAGATTGATTGAGAGTTTGTGGGTGAGCATCTGGCATGCATCATCCCAGTACGTCCTACGTCTGCAAGATCTCCCTGCTTGAATAATGACCTGGCTAACGCCTGTCGTCAGAATTAACTCTGTTAGGACGTGACAACGTGACGGTGTGAGAGGACATAACATACACTGATCCTCCATCATAGAACGGTCCCACACTGCGGAAATTCACTTGCAACAGCAGTAAAATAATGTGGTAGACAATAAGTGACAATAAAACAAGATAAATGAAACATAAAAAAGGGATTACTATATTATTTAAAGGTGAATTGTTGACTGGATGTGACAGCAAAGTATTTTTTTTATACTGCATCCTTTATTTGTCCTGACCTGTCCTCTAACCAGACAGTTTTATTTCTTCACAGGAGCACCTGGTTCTTCCTTTCCGGACCAAGAAGCCATTTCCAACAGGCCTGTGCTGCCTCACCTTTGGCCTGGTGGTTTTCCTGTCAGGGCTGGTGCTGGCTTCAGTCTACGTCTATCGCTACTACTTTATACCTCAGGTCAGTTCATTGTACATCACTCCTTCTATAATCAGCAGAAAATGTAAAAAAAGCTGTTGACCTGTGCTAACTGGTGTCCTCTGTGTCCCATTAGCAGATGCCTGAAGACAGCTTGTTCCACTGTCGGGTGGTCTACGAGGACTCTGTGTACGCTCCGCTGAGGAACAGACAAGAGCTGGAGGAGAACGTCGGCATCTACCTGGATGACAACTACGAGCAGATCAGCGTACCCGTGCCACACTTTGGAGGCAGCGATCCTGCTGATATCATCCACGACTTTCACAGAGTAAGTCATTTTTAAATTGACTGCTTTCCTCTTTTACCATTTTCCTCTTGATGTATTGAAATGCTTTATTATCTTTGGTTTTAATTGTTTCATTTTTTTATTTGTCCTAGGGCCTCACAGCTTATCACGACATCGCTTTAGACAAATGCTACATCACTGAGCTGAACACGACCTTGGTGATGCCTCCGCGTAACCTGTGGGAGCTGCTCGTCAATGTCAAGGTGAGGCACTGAGCTAGAGTCAAATGACTGTTTGTGAGCGAGAGAGAGAAAGAAAGAGGACAGCATGTTCTGATCTTCCTGCCTCCAGTGTTCAATTGAGTGATTCACGTGTATCTCTTTCCACAGAGAGGCACGTACCTTCCTCAGACTTACATCATTCACGAGGAGATGATGGTGACGGGGAGGGTGAGGAACATGAGGCAGTTGGGCCCGTTCATCCACAGACTCTGCTACGGCAAAGAAACGTACCGCCTCAGACGACGCAGCCAGCACCGACGTAAGTGCAGTTCCTATTCTGGCCTATTCAGGCAGTATTAGAGGCTTAAAAGATGAGCTATGTATGTTAAGTAAAGTATGAAATGTTAAGTCATGTGAAACTACATTTCAGCCAAGTGGTACAGTTAGGTTAAACACATTTGGTTTTTGATTGTCACTTCTGTGCGAAAAACAGGACTGGAAGAATAACACAAATATTCTGTAACATTTTAAAAGTTACACTTTTAAAATGGAATGATACATTTTTTGAGTCCAGTGGGACAGTGGTGCATAACTTTTTGTATTTTTTAAGAAATTAACTGCTACATTTAGCTGTCGCTGCTAATAATAAAATAAATGAAATCAGGCCAATTAGAAATTATAGTATTTTGCTATAATAAAATCAAATAAAATGATGGGCAGATTGCAGAAAACACTGTGTTCTTCTTCCTTCAAGTGAAACTTTATTGAGATTACAATGGTGCGATGCCTACACAGCCTACACAGCCATCCTGTGGTGGAAACAGGCTTTTACTCTGAACTATTCTGTACCGTTTGGTCCAAACACAGCGTTATTGTGACATGTGTGTCCTCAAGAAGGGAAATCGTTCCTTCAGTGCGTCATAGGGAACAAAGTGAGAGTGACGATGTAGAAAACAACAACAAAAAAATCACCAAATAGGGATTTCCTGGTGAATACTTGCAGTTTAGATTCCACATAACAGCCTGGTATTCTTGTCTGCGTCCATGCGCGCGCGTGTGTGTGTGTGTGGGCACAGCCAGGGAACTTCCTGCTCTGTGAGTCACTTGTAGTGCCGTCCACACACTGTGGAGGTGGTGGTGGTGGTGATGTGCATGAGCCATATCACTTGAGCTGCTGCCTTTGATTGGCGTGTGTGACAGAATGATGCAGCGGACTTCCCACCTCCCAGTACATATAAGGATGTGATTCCAGGGAATCACTTGTGCTGACTCACAGCGTAGGCATGGCAACTGCACATGTGATTCGAAGGACGCGAGTGCAACTGCAACTGCAAGCCCTTTTTGAGTTTCAGTACTGAACAGATTTCGTGCCTTCTCTTCCAGGTATTGAGAGGCGTGAGACGAAGAGGTGCCACAGCATTCGTCACCTCGAGAACACGTTTGTGGTTGACACCGTCATCTGCAACAGGCTCTAAATCTGAGACGGAAATCAAAGCCATCCAATGCTGAAGGCAATTCCAAATCTTACCTCTTGAATTATTTAGTCTTTAAACTGCACTTTAAGAGCAAGTGTTTGTCCAGCAGTTTCAGTTTCAATTATTTTATTTTTTTTTGTCTTTTGTCCTTTTTTAAAATTCCCAGTTAGTTTGGTCTGTGTATTTGGATTCTTAATGTGATTGAATACACCTGTAGCTTGTCATGTTATGCAAGAAGCAACTTCATGTAAATGTTTGTTGGTTAGTGACATTTCCATCATTTGATAACCCAGTGCTCTGTGGGTGACGGACTTGCTACTTGGAAGCTGCTTGCACTGTGCACTCCTGTGCATATTTGTGTCTTTGTTGTTTCTTTAATTCTTTTTTTTTTTTTTGTTGGGATGTCAGAAAATGGCAAACATACCTCATGTAGTTCAGATGTTTCTTTGCTGGTTTGTAATCATTACTGAATGGTGTATATAATTTTTGATTGTTCCTAAGCAATATCGACTGTACATTGATTTTCTTTTAGATTTCCTATTGTTACATGCATAGATTTTTATCTGAAATTAACCTGTTTTGTGAAAGATCATTCCGTTATGTCTCTTATACACTTCCCTACTCTTTGGATATGAATGGCTTTAGACTGTAATTAGTAGCAGTGCTTCAGAGGAGACGAGAGGAACCAAAATCTGCAGTCACTAAACATAGTGTCATATATGAAATGTGTAGAAAGAATATTTATAGTCTAGATCACTCACTGTAGATTATATCAAAGGCTCAACATTTCTTCCTTCTCTTTTACTTGGATTTGTCTGTCGTCATTAGCTCTCACCACTTCCCGTTTCTTTCTTTCCTGTCATACGACGTTGATTTGTCCCAACTTGAATCAAAGATGTCTTTTTTTAATGTGCATCACGGAACGATACGAAGTCTCTGTGGAGAGCTGTGATGATGTGCTCGTACATCAAAGACTTGGATAACATATTTCGCTGTACAGTTGATCTTTCTTGTAATATCTTGCTGCTTTAAGAATAAATAATCAATCTTTATTCTTGGCGTGTGTGCGTTAATCCGTAACAGACTCTTTTCTTTGTGAACTTCCTCATAGCTGTATTGTGGTCAAAGTAATACACATCACCTCAACCATTCTATGTGGTCCGGCATTAATATGGCTGATTAATGCCTTGAAAAATACAGTGGTATCAGTGTATCAAAGTGTGCATAACAGACATTATACAAAGTCAGCCATATACAAAAGCATACACAGCATCCTCCTGCCCACATAAATACTCAAATGTACATTTACATCATCTTTGTACTAAAGACCAGAGAAAGAGAAATGTAATAGAAACTGGAACAAAACAAATATCAGTGCAAAAAAAAGTAATGCCAGTGCAAAAATGAAAGTATCAAGACACAAATAATCGATGTGAATTGAAACCTGACAGTTTCCCGCAATGTCCCGCGGCTGGTTTTAGGAGGCAATATTTGACTGGTTTTACAGTACTATCGTAAAAAAACAATGAATTAACAGAGCTTTATTACAACTTTCATTACACCTTACACACCATTGCACACGTATGAAGTTATTTAAAAAAAAAAAAATAACAACGTCAAAAAGGTATACGTTACATTTTCTTTTTACATATTTAATGCCATCATTTATTTATTTACAACGCAGTTACTGTTAAGACCTTTTAACTAAGGACGCATTAGAAACAATGCAGTCAGTTTCTAACTCTAAAACTGCTGTCAGCTGCCTTTAGTTGCCTTGTCGTTCATATCAGAGCTATTATGATTTGTTATATGTACTCTACCTGTATTCAATGTATTTGAAACCCACAACTGATTGATGTCAGTGTTTGTGGGATTTGTTTGATTTGATCAACATACAAGGACATTTACATACAGTATATATACATTTCTTTCTTTATTATTAGTTGTGTCTCTTAAAGGTATCTTTCGAATCAGTCTGGTCCCCGATATGAAGTGGCTGATTATATTCTTGCATTTCACACAAGAAAAAGAAAAGAAAACAAGATGGAGACTGGCTTCCTGTCTCTGGACCAAATCGTCTTCTGTCTTTGCCGTTCTCACAGCTCTCTGCCACCTACTGTATCCTGCATGGCACGCTTTTCTCATCAACCACTGAACGTACTCTGACTCTTCTTTAGTTTCACTGACCTGCTTAACACCCACGCAGCCAGATCTTGTTTAATTTAACGGAGAACAGTCCTCTTGAGTCCTCTGTTCAAAGCTCTGACGTGCTGAAGGTGGCTCGTTTTTGGCTGATCACTGACCTCCTGAAGGTGTCTTTGGTGCTCCTCACCTCATGTGCGATGAAGTAGTAGCACAGAGCGTCCAGACAGCAAGTGATATTTGACAAACACATGGCGACCTGTATGAACAGGCTGATCCCGGTCTTAGAACCACAGTTCTGGATGACTTCTTGGTGTACCTGGAATAATGAAGGGTTAGAGGTACATTAATAAACTATCCTCTCTTTTTTTAGGGGGGCGGGATAATTTCTCCAGTGTTGTCAACATTATAATTTGTGTGTGTAGGATCTGTCTGGCATACACTACCGTTCAAAAGTTTGGCATTACCTACACAATTTTTGTGTTTTCCATTAAAAGTCACACTTTTATTCATCAAAAGAGTTGGAAAAATTAATAGAAAATATAGTCAAGACAAACTTTTTTCAGCTGTTGTACAAGGGTTTTCTAATCATCCAATAGCCTTCTAACGCGATTAGCAAACACAATGAACCATTAGAACACTGTAAATAGGCCTCTATACACCTATGTACATATTCCATTATAAACCAGACGTTTGCAGCTAGAATAGTCGTTTACCCCATTAACAATGTATAGAGTATATTTCTGATTCATTTAATGTTATGTTCATTGGAGAAAAAATATTTTCCTTCAAAAAATAAGGACATTTCTAAGTGACCCCAAACTTTTGAACGGTAGTGTACATTCAGAACACATTCATTTCTAGTCCACCAGACCCACAGATCTCTCTGCAGCCATTCACACGTCCTCCTTTTGTCTGTGAGGCCGTGACTGGATTAGAAAGAACTGTAACAAACAGAAGACTCTGCTCAGCCCTCCCTCTCCAAAGCGTGCCAGGGAAGCAGAACCGTTTGTGTGTCATAAATGATATTTGTTCTCCAACTTCAAAACATGAAACACACTTTCTGGTTGGATTGTCCGTTCAGACTGATGTAGAAACACGCATTGTCGGGCCTCCATAAAGTGAGGTCGTTACCTAAAGTACATACAAAAGGCTTGATCTAAGGTCATTAAAACTAAAACATACACAAACATACGTATTAGTACATTCAGTTTCTGCCAATAATCCCTTATAAATGTTACACACTCGACCAGGGGTGTCAAATGTGCGGCCTGTTCAGATACCTGTGTATATAAATACACTACCGTTCAAAAGTTTGGGGTCACTTAGAAAGGTCCTTATTTTTGAAGGAAAAGCACTCTACACATTGTTAATGTGGTAAACGACTATTCTAGCTGCAAACGTATGTTTTTTAATGAAATATGTACATAGGTGTTTAGAGGCCCATTTGCAGCAACCATCTCTGCAGTGTTCTTAGTTAGAAGGCTATTAAATGATTAGAAAACCCTTGAAAACCATTGTGCAATGATGTTAGCACAGCTACAGTTTTGCTGGTTCTCTGACGAAAGCAAAGTTTAAAGGGCAAAATTATTATTTAGAATATAAATCATCATTTCTAATCTTGTCAATGTCTTGACTATATTTTCTATTCACTTTGCAACTCTTTTGATAAATAAAAGTGTGACTTTTAATGTAAAACACAAAAAAATTGTATAGGTGACCCCAAACTTTTGAACGGTAGTGCATGTTATGCCTTCGTAGATCGACTGTGATCTGTACGTTGTAATGCACACGTGTAAATGGTCAACTTAGGCTTATAATTGTTGAAATTGCACTTGTTTTTGCCAAGACATTATAGGTTATTTAAATATGTTTAAATGAATGTAGAACAAAGGGAAATATTTGGATGGTCTGGCCCACTTGAGATCAAATTGCACTGTATGTAGCCCCGGAACTATAATGAGTTTAACACCCAGACTTCAAAATGGTGTAGTTTCTCTTACCAGGAACTGCAGGAAGATAGCGAGGTGGCTCGGTGTGAATGGCACCAGGAAGGCACTCAGGCTGCTGTAGATGATCTTCACACAGGCGCGGCTCTGAGGGCTGTGCTGCCCAGACTGCTGCAGCGCCCAGATGGTCTGAACGGAACAGTAAACCACCACCAGTGCAGGCAGCAGGAACCCAAACACCTGCAGAGAGATGATCACCGGAGGGCTCCAGCCCTTCTCTGAAAACCTGTGAAAGCAGTGGAAGTCTGTGGGTCCGTTCTCCCTGAAGCGGTAGATGACTGGTGAGAGCACGGCCAACACCAGCACCCACACCCCCACACAGGTCACCAGAGCAGCTGTGGGTGAACGCAGCTGCTTGGCTTTGAAAGGGTGACGGATGGCAACCCATCGGTCCACGGCTATACACATGATTGTGTAGATGCTACCATATATACCAACAAAGTACAGGCTTTCCAAGACTGAACAGAGAGTCTGGAGCTTTGCAGACCACAGGTGATTGGCGGCGTGCATTTTGAAGGGAAGAGGGAAGAGGAGGAGCAGGTCCATTAGAGCCAAGCTGGTCATGTAAGTGGTCGACTCGGTCCGTTTTTGCAGAAAGACACAGAACACCAAAAGAGCAACAACATTCAGGATCAGACCAAAGATGAATATTGGTATGTAGATGACCAGCTCCAGATATTTCATCAGGTGGTCTACTCCGTCGAATGAACAGTTGGCTGTCATGGTGGCACTGCAAGAAAAGAGATTTGATTTGAACATTTCTGTCGCAATTTCAACGTCAAGCTCAAACGTGTGTGAGAAGAAGCTTAGTTTCCTGTCAATGCACTTCACACAGAAACAGAGCTCAGATACACCGTGTACCAAACCCTATGAAACCTATTAGGTGTGTGTGTGTGTGTGTGTGTGTGTGTGTGTGTGTGTGTGTGGGAGCAAGAGCTGCTTTTGTGTCAGCTTTCTCATGCGAAGGCCACAGGCAATTACTCAGAGAATGAAGTTAAATCACAATGTTGTTGTTGTTTTTTTTTAAATCTAGAAGTAATGACTCAGATCTGTATTGTTATTAGAAAATGGTCATGTTTGGAAAAAAGAAGCACAATCAACTTTCGATGCGTCAGATTAGACACCTGCAGCTATACAGTGTTTTCACTCTCTGCATATTTCACATAGACAGTCTTGACTTTATTGTTTAATGACTAGTCGATAATTAATAACAAAAAAATTGTGCTAAAAGATTTGTAATACAAACTAATGCAGTATCTCTGAGGTGTTTTACTGTGATCTACATTTTCATAAAAAGTCATAAAAAGTCTACTGGACTGCGTGATGATAATTAAATAGATATAAAATGATTTATTTTAATTTAATTTATTTTGCATTTAAAGTGTAAAACACATAACTACACTTACATTCAGCTCATTAGAATTTTAAAGCAACAATTAAAAAAGTCCCACCTGGTGCTGAATTCTTGACAGGGGGAAAGAAAGTGTGAAATGTGATCACGTCTTCACATCATAGACGTCAGCCTCTCCTGTTACTGTTTTGACAGTGTCTGCCAGACTATCAGTGGCAGACGCACTTCTGCTTTCGCTACCTTTGTTGTTTCATCACCACTTCCTGAGTCACGCCACACGCCATGCGTGTGTTTTCAGATTTCGGACATTCTTCGAGACTGTGTGTCGAATAAAACAGGGACCTTAGAGCACTCTAAGAAAGTGTGACGGGCAAAATGTATTCGCTTTTTGACATTGCATGGGAATGATGATCAGTTGATTAATCACAATTATTCCTTTGGGTGACTAAAAGTCATTTTAGTCAACATCAAATGTACAATTGGCTGAAAATTAAAAAACACAAAGACACAAACTGTTCATAATCTGCAATAGTTATTAATTACTTTTAATATTTGTACATTCATGCTACGCCTCTGTAGGTTGTAGTCACAGCTTTGAAGTGAACATTTTTTAAAGTTAACTTTTATTTTTACAAGTGAAGCCTTCACTAAATCAGTTATGAAATCAAATCAAATTGAGGAAATTGCAGTGCTGGCTCACATCTCTCACAAGATCTTCTCTGTAAGATTGTGGTGTATATTTCCTCTGAGTCGAACTTCCATCATTGTTTGAATATTCACCGCACCTTGTGACAACAGATCTAACAGATCTAAACAGAAGATTTAATGTGAATTTAATGTGTGGTATCTGAAGGTTTCCTGGTTTCAGATGCTGACAATGAAATTTCAAGAGCTGTTGATGGTGATGATTGTGGAGATCACTTTGAATATACCAGTCAAAAACTGTGATTCATTTACAGACAGTTAAGGCCATTAATGTACGACAGTGTTTTGGTTCCGTGTGGACGGAATTATTTCCTGAAAACATCTTTTTTGACAACGGCAAAGAAAAATATAGTTTTTTGCCGTTTCCATGCAGATGTGGACTATAGTGTGCAATGATATGATCTGACTTGTCATGTCTTTTTTTTCCTGTAAATGCCAGTGAAGCCACTAGTGCCACACCACCACCTACTGTTGAGAATGAGGTAAAAGTCAGTCAACTCTGTCGGACAAAATGCAAATATCTCTTATTTTAAAATCACATTTTCCATTTCTGATAATGGCTTTCTTTGGAGACACAGTCACTTAAGACTCACTGACAAAACACTGTTGTTGAAGCAGCCGACCGTGCTGAAAACCTCTCCATTAAATCTGAATATGAATTTTTTTTCCTGTTTATTGTCATGATCATGTGTATTTTGGGTGTGTTTATGTAGTTAATCCTCCCTGACAGAGGGAGGTGCTGCTCCTGTTATGTTGTGTCTTCCCTTGATTTTTGCAGGTGGTGAGTGGAGATGCTGATTGGCCAAAAGCTGCTGGAGATGTAGGGGTGGGGTGGGTAGCCATTTTGTTTTTCCCCCCTCCTGTTTTATGTTAGGGAGGCAGGTAAGAGTTCTGTATTTTCTTTCACTATTTATTTTTGTAATAATGGTAATTTTGTTTTTTCTGTTGATAGAGATGTAGTTTGTTATTTTGGCCTTGCTCACCCTGAAGTTTTAAACTACCATTTGTTTAAAATATATTTGTTGGACTGCAACTTTTGGTCTCTGGGATGTGGGAGAAAGGGCTTTTATGTTACGCTCAGGTTACCCCCAGGCCCAGGCATAACAATTATTCTCAACTGTTCTCTGTTGCATTTTTGAGTACCATAAAATTCCACAAAATGTAAAGAAAATATTCTTTTTTTCCATAAATATAACTTTGCTTATTCTTGTGTTTTATTTGGTATTTTCATGCTTCAATTTATGTTTCATGAATTTGTTCTTACTGTCTGCTTTTAATGCCGTGTATCTGTCATGCTTTTATTTTGGAAAGCACTTTGGTCAACAGCGGGTTGTTGTAAAGGGCTATAGAAATAAAGTACATTACATTAAAGCAAGCACATAAGAAAAACAAATAGACATTTGGCACCAGGTTTATTTGTATTAACTTATTTAAATTTGCATATCAAAGTAAAACATGTAATAATAATAAAGGAAAAACATTAGGCAGTGAAATTACCATGGCAACATCCTAATAAAAAAAGGAAGGATAACAAAACAGAAAACAACATGAACAAGTAGACGGGTGCTGAATTACTCAAATATCTAAATATTTTGCATTAATTTTACTTTTATGCACAGAGCAAAAGACAGAACTATTTTTCTAACATAAGTTTCCTCTTGTGGTTAACACACACGCACCCACACACTCTCAATTCAGTGCACATCACACATTCATGCACACTCCTATTTACTGTACTGCAGTTCAAACCCAGCTGTTTACGTTCATGAAAGAAGGTGCCTTTTTTTTTTTTTTTTTATAAAAAGACGTTTCATCTGATTTTCTCTCCACAAATGTTTGTTCATGGCGAAATATAACCTTCAAAACATGTCCATGGGTGACACCAGGGACAATATTATATTAGTAAAGTAATTGTGAACGACTAAATACTCCCCGGTGTGTGTGTGCAAACAAACGCACTCGCACTTCATGCACAAACACACGCAGCACATTATGCACCGAACTCTTAAGCCAAGAAATCAAAACTGGTGACAAACATTTAAAAGGCAAACAGAGCTTGCATAATGTCTTATGGGTGGGGGGGGGTTGTATGGACATGGTTCAGTTTCCACTGGAAGAGCCAGCCAGTTTCTAACATTAAATCATCAGGTATAAAGTAGACCTGTTTGTGTGTTTACAGGGGGAAATCTGTAAATAGAGGGACCTGCCACAGTTTTCAGCATCTATGGCAAAGCAGAGACTCGCCGCTCATCTTTGAAAAGAAGATGAGGAAGGAGTCAAACGATTGAGGTGAAACACACACACACACACACACGTCTCTGTATAGCTGTGAGGACACTTCTTAAAAATATGCATTCACCAGCCGCTTAACCATTACCAAGTAACCAAGTAAATGCCTGAACCAGCCATTCCTCAATCTCATCTCTCAGATCAATTAGAAATAATATGGTTATTTGATACTCACTTACAAAACAGAACATTTAAGTCTTTTTTATTATTATTTATATTTTATTCTAAACATAATTCTACCCTTAAAGGTGCCATATGTAAAAATGTGGCCAAAAACGGTTACTCCATTCAAATTCAAAATACCAAGGTCTTTTAGGATTCGTTTTCTGACGTAACTGGCAACCCGTGGTTGCTCGGCAGCTCAGACGCTACTGACTGCAATGATTGGTAGACGGCGGTAGGTGGCGCCACATGGCAAAACATGATTTCAAAACATAAACATGATTTTTTTTAATGCAAATATTTTGGCTGTACTTTTGTTGTTGGTGAGTTCAGTTTGTTACATGAACATTATTCCTCAGTCTCTGTGACATATAAGGAGGATTTTATGGCCAGTTGCTTTAGATTTATTACATAATGCACCTTTAAACCTACAATGAAGCCCTCAAAAAGTGTGTGCTCACAATGATGGTTTTGAATCTGAACGTGTCCTCACAACCAGCTCGAGACATTTACCCACACACACCCCCCCCCCCCCCCCCCCCCCACACACACACAAACACACACACACATTCACCCTAAGATGCGGTGAACTTTCTCAATGTGATGACGACGAGGGCGAGGAGGACAGATGCTCCCAGGAACACTGCTATAACAATGGCTGTGATGGCTCCTGGCCCCAGCACTCCTGCACACACACACACACACACACACAATGTTGTGTTAATCACATGAACACATGATTGTAAGTAAATGTGGTGCTAGACAGATTCAGAGTCAGTCTTACCTTCGTCCTCGTCCATGGTCAGGGAGTGTGTGATGTCCTCGTAGTCGATGGTGAAGGACTGCTCTGTCATGTCTTGAAAGGGGTCTTTGGTGGTGACGTCGCTGGGTGGCTCTCCGGACATAGTGTCCTGGTTGTCCCTGGTTGTTAAGACGGTGTCTGCAGCAGTGTCTACAGGACAAGAACAAGGAAAAACAAATCACATGAGCCTCTGTTTAAAGGTCCAGTCTGTAACATTTAGGAAGGTTTAATGGCAGAAATTGAATATACTTGTATAAGTGTATACATACTTTTAAGTGACAATTGTTGTCAGCTTTGTTTAAACCACTTAAACCTAATGTATAAACCAACAAAAGAGGAGGAAATTGCAGAAAAAGATGAAGTGTGGAGAGAGTTGGTATTTAACCCTTTAACACCTAAGCCTCAAAATATTCGTCTGCACGTTTTTTTTTTTTTTTTTTTGCTTATTTTAACCATAAAAGGACCAGAAAATGTCCTGGAAGTGAGTTCTTTTGCTCATTTTTCCAGATAATCAATATCGGGATGTTATTTCCAATGTACTGCATGTTAAAATGGCGTATTAACGGTTGAAAATTAACACCATAGTTGTAGTTTTTAAACACCATAGTTGTACACAAACACTAGATTTTGCGTGTGAAATGTAAAAAATATAAAACATTTAATATAACATTTGTTTGAGTTTTTGTCTCAATGTCCAAAAACAAGCCAAAAAATGGAAACTATGTTTAGGCGTTTTTCCAACTCTATCCTCTATTTTGACAAAGACGCTGATTCGCCTGCTTCCTGCAACAGCACGAGTGAAATTACCGTAATAACCACATGTTGACTTTGACGTGCAACTTCTTGCACGCTGGAATCTTTCCAATAGCACAAACCGTCACATAATTGCGGTAATGCAAACTTGTCGTCTTCGATGCGCTCTGTGTTAAAGGGTTAAAGGTCACTGTAGTTCCCTGATGCACTTGGAAAAAGAAAGTGTCTGAGGACGAGTCGTCTGTTTACGTTCTCACCATTAAACGTCACTGATTTCCACACACTGAACCTTTAATGTGGACGTGAAATCACTGATTGCTTGCAAGTGTCAATTTAAGTGCGTGTTTTCTCAAAGCTGTAGTTTCACTGGCAGAGCGCACACAGCAAAACATGCTGTAACACGGCCTCATCTGTAGTGACTCCAACAGCCTCTCTCTTGTCTCAGTGGGTTAACGACTCCGACCTGGGCATAAGGACGTCTTTGTAGAGGATGAACATTTTGTCCATTTGAGCTTTAGGTCGCCTCTGCACATTTCTCTTTTTTAACCAATCTCAAGTTATTAAAGGAGTCATATTATACCCTATTTCTCCAAGTTAACCTAGTTCCCTGGTGTCCTAATGAACATGTCTGTGACATGCTTTGGTCAAAATACCAAAAGGATGAAGCACCACAACAGTTCAATCACCCTGCCAAAACAGTCCTGTTCAGAACACTCTGTTTAGTAGTATCTCTTTAGGTCCACCTTAAAAATAAAACAATAATTAAAAAAACTAAAACGTTACTTAAGAGACAGGAAATGACATCAGCCACAGAGGCTACTGGGAGCTAACAGCAGTTAGCATTTGGAAAAGTGATCATTTGCAGGCTCTAGCAGGCACATTGCTGTCATATATAACATGTATCCACTGGAGAGATAAATCCTCTGAGGCTGGAAGTTTGTGTAGAACTCTGTGCTGCACTGTGGAGCCAAGAATAGAACTTTTCGCGGACTTCCGGTTTACGGATACCGTTGCCCTCGCCAGCACTCTCACATGTTTTACGGACAAAGCGGAACTCCGCGAGAGAACAATTCCAGGAATTTAGCACATTGTGACGTCTCAGTGAGCGCGGAAGTCAACATCGCGTGTTTTATCTCCTGTACTTAAAGGAGGACCACAAAAACATGAGTGAGTCATCTTTTTTCACACTTTGCCGACTGATATAAGGATTTAAATGATTAAAAAGTTGATTTTGCATAATATGGGACCTTTATTTATTTATTTTAAAGAATAATTTAAATGTAGTGTGTGACTTTTAAATGTAAACAAACCGTTAGTTCCCACAATGCAGAAGCCCTGCATAAAAAGCTCTAGATGATGCTGTACTTATGTTACCTGGTGACATTGCTTGTGCTGCACACAGGAAGTGATTGATTTTATGTCAAGACAGAAGTAGGCAACAGTATCATTGTGCTGGTAAAGCAAGATGGCTGCAAACAAGTTGGAGTGTGACCAAAAACACAACAAAAGGGCCCACGAAAAGATTTAGAAAACCCTCCCCATCATTTAAGTTTGACAGGATAAATGCTGCTTATCCCCGCCCGTCCCTGTGCACCCCGTGTGTACACACAAACACTCCCTAGTCAGATCTGTGTTTTCAGATGAAGGATGCAGCATACTAATGAGGTTACATCCACAAAGACCATACAGATGTTGAATAATAACATCAACAGCAGCAAAATAAATCACCAATAGTTATGCACGGTAACGTTAAACCAAGATATGAGAGATTCATTCCCTGCCAGTGTAGATCTATCAAGCGTCTGTTCTCTTTCCATCACCAAACTGCAGTCCAACATTTCTGCCCTCTGAGCATGAAGTTACCCTGAGACTTTTCACACCTCAGCCGGAGCCAGAGAAACCAGGTCTCTCCTCAAGACCACAATCCTGTTCCCTAACACAACTCAATGAAGCCCAATAAAAACGCCTCTGTGACTGCGATTGTGTCACTTCTCAAGGATTAGTTTTTTTTAGTCACAAAGAGATAAAATGTAGAACATGCAGTCAAATGTGCAGGTGTTATGTCACAGTGCAGGCTTTGTACAAACTTGCCTTCATATGATATAGTCCCTTTACCTCTTTTTAACTTATGCTTTATACCTTTTTGTGATAGAAAATCACAGTGTGTAGTGATGTGTGTGAACACTTAACAGTGTCTTCTTGGTAGTCTTGTAGAAGTAGTGATACTTGAGTAAAAGTACCATACCAGGAAATGAATGGTAGAAATTTTAATCACTTTTTATCATATTACTTCAGTGAAAGTCTTAAAGTATATGACATTTACTGTACTGAAGTATCAAAAGTTAAGTGAGGGGATTAGGATTGAGCCAGGATGGCTTAGTGGTCGGGTGAGTTGTCTTTCAACTGGAAGGTTGTGGGTTAAATTCCTGCCCCTGCTAGTCTATATGTGTCCTTGGGCAATACACTTAACCCCATGTTGCAGCATGTGAATGGGTATGAAAGATGTGTGAATGACAACAATACGTAACGCAGCTCATAGAGTCTAGAAAAGCTCTATATAAATACAGACCATAACCAACTCTTCTTCTTCTGATTTTATTTGGTAGTAACGAGTAACAAAGACAGTTAGAAAGACTAGGAAATGTAGTGGAGTAAAAAATATAAATATAAATACATTTTTTTACACTAACAGAGTATTTGTACTTTGTATTATAATAGTATTTGTGTGTGTATATATATAAATAAATGTTTAATAATAGAAATCTATGACATAAGAGTGACTAAAATAATTTTACCGTGGACACTGTGGGAAACTGAGAGGCTAATGCTTAAACTCCCACAATGTTTTCTCTATTTACTACTCTTATTTTTTTATTCATATTCCACAAATGAAAGAACAATCAAAACCATTAAATTGTTAAATAATACATTAAAAAAAAATGAAGTTTTTCTAGTGAAAAGGGGAAAAACAACTGTAAACAAAGTGACCCTAGCATCTGGTCTGACCCACACCAGCAATTACCATCCTTGTGGTAATTGGACAGACTTTGAAATCCAGTGGAACGGGGGGAAATTTTGATCCTTCGTCACCCAGAAAAAGCAAACTCTTCACTCACTCACAGGCCCACCCATTCACACGCACACACACACACACACACACACACACACACACACACACACACACACACACACACACACACACACACACACACACACACACACACACACACACACACACACACACACACACACACACACACACACACACCTGTCCTTGACTCGACTCATACCAACAAAACCATAATCCAAACATATTTACACTCATCTCATTTTTTTCTTACATATTTACTTGAGCGTGTCTGACGCCCTCAGTAAACTCCTTCACCCTGTGCCACAGCTTTCTTCCCTCTGTCGTTATCAAAATCACTTCATTGTCTCGAAGTGGGAAAAGATGACCGAGTCACCCATAAACATATGAAAGTGTCTTGTTAGTTATGCTATTTTTTTTTACCCCCCCCCAAAAGCTCTCTCAGCCCAGTGTGCAGCTTGTTGTCCAGGCTGGCTGACGGTCTGGAGGCCCGGGCCTGAGGCCAGCTCAGCCATCAATGAGGCCTTCAGCCGAGGGCACAAAAGGCAGCTTGTGCGGTCACACTGGGCGGCAGGACTGCAACCAGTAACAACCGGCCAGGCCCAAAGCAGGCAGCGGCTGGGCACTGCATGTCAAACAAACTTGTTTACTTAATAGTCTATGTGTGTGTGTGTGTGTTTAAAAGGCTGTGCCCTTATAGACAGCCTAAGAAGGCAAAAAATAATAACACCATGTTTTCCGTCGGTGTTTGTTTCCATGAGGAGTCGTTGACTCAAGCTCGTCATTCCTGTTGAATGGAATCAAGTTTACTGGAAGCTCCTGTGACTGATGTTCCCCCCACAGCCCCTCTCTATCAGCAACACCACTAATGTTCTAAATAAGTCATTTTAAAGGGTGATTTCACCCATTTTTTCCCACTTAGTTAAATGAAGAATGAACTTAAAATCATCAATCTTTTTTACTTATTTATTGGATTTTTTTCAGATCACTTACTCATAAAACTTGACAGGAAAACAGCAAAGAGCAGCATCGAAGGGCTTTTATTTTCTTTGAAGGAAGTGACTTTGATTTATATATTTATTTTCCAATCCCTACCTCCTCTGTTGTTGTGGGAATGAGACGTGTATCTCAGATCCACCACTGTCTGATGATCTGGAAATTAGTGGAAAAAACTGAAAAAAAAAAATGTTTTGGGTGAAGTGGCCCTTTAAGTATATTAATGCGTTAATTGGTATCTTTTTTTCCATGAAACCTAATTGCCATTGCTTTTGGTTGCCATGGTTCTGACTATTATGTATCGCTGCTGCTTAAATATTATTGTTTATGCACTAGTTTGACTCTTTATTTTCTCAGTTTGACTCTTTATTTTCTTAGTTTGACTCTTTATTTTCTCAGTTTTCAATCATCCTTTCACACTCACTTTAATCATGTCTTAATGCCTTAAGCTGCAGCCACATGATTGGCTGAATAGATATTTGTGCACCGATAAAGTAGTTTGTATTTTAATTAGTTTATCCCTCATTTTCGGTTAAATATGTTGTGTTATTACTTAGAGCTACAGCTGTTCCACACTAAGAGGAAAAAACTGAATTAGGAGCTTTGTTTATGAAGCCTGATTTTACTCTGAAAACACAGAAAGGCATTTATTTGTACCTCAGATGAGGCTCAGGATTTCACAGCAGCTAGAGAGACAACAAAGTGCATAGATGTGTGTGTGTGTGTGTGTGTGTGTGTGCGTGCGTGCGTGCGTGCGTGTGTGTGAAAAGCAACCAGGCCTAGCACTGAAATGAAACTTGATCCCTCGGTTATCTCCTCAGAAAGTGGCCACATATTTTACAGGAATATATTTGATAAATTACCAGTACATTTGTATGATGACTCACAGAGGACTAGGGTTTGGTTGCTAGAGAAAACGTCACATCTCGTGGTAAAATACGCTGATGAATCCTACGCTGTTTTGAGGAAGTTATTTCGATTGAGATCAAATGTGAGAAAGGATCACAATCTTTCAACTTCTTTCTTGACAATTTCTCATGATGAGTCATAAACGGACTCACCGGCATGTCACGCTGGTGCAGTCACATGGTTCATGGGAGGCTGAAAACACCATACACTGTACAACACATTCATATTAACACGTTTGTAACGTTACAAAAACGCCCCCGTGAGAAAATGGTTAATGTGCCGAAAAAAAAAAGTATTTCCGTGGATATTGTTTCCTCTTTAAAGTTGTACAGTTAATACAGAAATAATTAAAAATTTTTTAGGTCACACACTTTTTATGTGCTCACTCATCCACACATACTGGAAAATATAAAATTGGATTTCTGGAATAAACCCCTTCATTTAACACCCAAAACTCACCATAGTGACTAAGAATGGATTCATTAACCCTTAAAGGTGCGCACCAAGTACAAAAGCGAAGGAAAAATTATTTATTTGCATTTTTTATTATTTAATTTTATTTACTTATGATATCAATAACAGCAATCAATATATTTTTTTAAATTAGACCCTACAGTACTTACAAATACAGGCCTCTACCAAACGGTTGAGACGTCTGTTCATAATAAACCTGGTTTGCATAATTTATAAAGTACAACATTCAGAACAAGTCACATTAATTAAGTATTAGTAAGTTCAGCTCGATGCATTTTTCAATGAGATATAGTGACTTAAAGTGTGGTCGACCAAATGGTTGAGTAGCACCTTAAAGGGATACTAATCAAAATAAAACTGCGCAATAAATCTTTTTTCGGGCGTATTATTTTTGAGCTTAGCTTTAAGTCACCTTGTTGTGTATTTGTTGTCGTATTGACAGGGCGATTTAAATCCAAATAAAAAGGGTGAAAAAGGGGTTCTATATGCTTGATTTGAATCTTGAACAAATAAAGGTTGTATATGTAAATGTGTTTCCCTCTTATGCGTTGCATCCCCACTACTATCTACGTTCATATCTGGGCTTTGAGAGCTGTTCTGCTGTGAGATAGTTGTCTAATTTAAACATTAGAGGTGTGAACAAGGACAAAGAGGTGATTTTATCATTGCCAACACCTCCAAAATCTCTCCAAGCACACGGAATAAACCCTGCACCTGTGGATGAGCGGCTGCACAGACTCACTTCAGATAATCCAGAGTCAGAGGAGAGTGAGTGAGTGAGTGAGTGAGTGAGTGAGTGAGTGAGTGAGTGAGTGAGTTCTCAGTTTCATGCAAACAAACACCATGAAAGCAACCGAGTCATCCTGTTCGTCAAAGAGCAGCTTTCACAGCGCGCAACTGCAACAACTGCATCATTTACATCAGGCTGCAGACACGCTCACATCCAAACCTGTGTGTGTGTGTGTGTGGAAGAAAAATGACACGTATACACTCACACACCTGGATTTGAGACCAAAACATTGCCTGTTTATCTGCAAATAAACACTGAAGTAAAACATGTACATTTAGAAATCAACATATTTGAAATGTTTGGGTTCAGAAAACAGAAAAGCGATTTAAAATGGAGTTATTTCTGCTGTAATGACTCATAGGCCTTCTGTCCATTTACTGTAAACTGCACTGTGAACGTACAATATCACTGTCTTCCTCAAAATTACTGTCAACGCATGCTGTGACCAAACCCGCCATAAAATGACCTTAAAATCAACAGGTTTACCTGTGTGTATGAAGGCGACCTGGAGGCTGAGGAGCACCAGCAGGAACAGTCTGCAGATGCTGCTGTGAACCATGGTGGCTGTGATGGACAACTGTCAAGGCAGAGCAGAGCGCCTCCGAAACTCCTCAAGACGTGACTTGAAACGAGTGAATCACCCAGGCAGAGGAGCGCGAGAAGAGTACGGGGGAGCGCGGGAGTGGAGGGAAGGTAGGTGTATCTGAGGGGTGGTGCACAGGAGCGTCTGTGGACAGTGTGGACTTTGTGAGGACATCACCTCAGGACCAACCCACTCCAAAATTCCTGCAGCCACATACATAGCTGGGAATAAGGGGGTAAACAATCGGTGACCTTTACCACGTAGGAGCACAAAGGTCTATGTAAAGGTAGGGAGACACATAATTAGAAAAACAGTAAACACAGAACACAGTTGCAAGTACGCTATAATATGGATCAGACACAATTTATATAATAAATAAAATAAAGGTTTTTGACCATTTTTGGATGACATACTACACAATGACGTTTTTGACCAATTTTGGACGTCATACTATACTATGACGTTGACCAATTTTGACAATTTTTGGAAGACATACTATACTATGACGTTCTTGACCAATTTTGACAATTTTTGGACGACATACTATACTATGACTTTTTTGACAATTTTTGACAATTTTTGGACAACATACTATACTATGACTTTTTTGACCATTTTTGGATGACATACTATGACGTTTTTGACCAATTTTGACAATTTTTGGACCACATACTATACTATGACTTTTTGGTCAAATTGTGAAAGACATGCTATAGTATGACTTTTTGGTCAAACGACTTTTTCGTTTTATTTTCGGATGACATAGTATAGTATGACGTATTTGTCAAGTTTTGGACCGAAAAATTGTTTTTCAAAAAAATTGTCCGATTTTGGACGACATAGTATAGTATGTCGTTTTTGTCAAATTTTGGACCAAATTTGTTTTTTTAAACATGGTCACATTTTGGACGATATAGTGTAGTATGACGTACTACATAGTATAGTATGACGTTTTTGTCAAGTTTTGGATCGAAAAAATGTTTTTCAAAAAAAAATTTCAGATTTCGGACAACATAGTATAGTATGTCGTTTTTGTCAAATTTTGGACCAAAATCTTTTTTTTCAAAACATGGTCATATTTTGGACGACATAGTGTAGTATGACGTACTACATAGTATAGTATGACGTTTTTGTCAAATTTTGGACCAAATTTGTTTTTCAAAACATGGTCACATTTTGGACGACATAGTGTAGTATGACGTACTACATGGTATAGGATGACGTTTTTGTCAAGGTTTGGACCAAAAAAATGTTTTTCAAATAAAATTGTCAGATTTTGGACGACATAGTATAGTATGTCGTTTTTGTCAAATTTTGGACCGAATTTCTTTTTTAAAACATGGTCACATTTTGGACGACATAGTGTAGTATGACATCGAGGTCGACAACATCGTATAGTATGACGTTTGGTCACATTTTGGGGTTAAAAAAATGTTTTCAAAAAAATTGTCCGATTTTGGACGACGTAGTAAAGTATGACTTTTTGTCAAATTTTGGACCAATTTTTTTTTTTAAAAAAAAAGGTCAGATTTTGGACGAAATAGTGTAGTATGAGATTGAGGTCGACGACATGGTATAGTATGACGTTTTGGTGACATTTTGGGGTAAAAATAATCTTTTTTTGAAAATTGTCCAATTTTGGACGACATAGTATAGTAGGACGTTTGGGTCAAATTTTGGACCTAATAGTTTTTTTCAAAAAACGGTCACATTTTGGACGACATACTATACTATGACTTTTTTGACCATTTTTGGACAACATACTATATACTATGACGTTTTTGACTATTTTTGGACGACATACTACACAATGATGTTTCTAACCAATTTTGACTATTTTTGACAACATACTATAGTGACTTTTTTTACAATTTTTGGACGACATACTATACTATGACGTTCTTGACCAATTTTGACAATTTTTGGACAACATACTATAGTTTGACTTTTTTGTCAAATTTAGGACGACATAGTATAGAATGACTTTTTGGCCAAATTTTGGACGACATGCTAAAGTATGACTCTTTTGTCAAATATCGGACGACATGCTGTAGTATGACGTTTTTGTCAATTTGTGGACCAAAATATTGCATGTTAATGGACTGTTTGAGTATGCCGTAGAACCTGGAGAAATCCACACACACGGGGAGAACATCTCAACTACTTGCAGAAAGGCCCTTGTTCCAACCAGGGCTCAAACCCATGAAACCGGGTCTTTTTGCTTCAAAGGTGAGAGCGCTAACCACTACACCGACAGTGAGCCCGCTGCAAGTTGAGATGTTATCTCTAAATATCTGTTTTAATGTGTTTTCAATAAAATGCTTTATGTTGTTCAACCACATTTCAACTAATAGTGGTTAAATAATGCCTTTTTTTTTTTTTTTTTTACCACTGTTATGCATTTCCTACGAGATACATGTTTACAATTTACAATAAGGGTCCAAAAAACATTCAGTAATGGTTAACTATGGTTAATTGATGCTAATGAGGCACTTATTAAGGGTAAGGTCAGGTTACTCATGTTAAGTAATACCTTACATACAGCTAGGTAAGGGCTACCTGATGACATGCATGCACAGCATTAGTAAATGATTAATTAAGACCTAAATTAATTGTTTATTAATGCTCATCCAGGTAACATGAACACCATATAGTGAATGATTAATAGATGTTGTTACTGTTACTTAATACTTATTCACTCCATATAAACACCATTAGTAAATAATTACTAGAGTCATTATTAACGGCTTACTAATATATTAACTAATGTGTTAATTAATGCATACATAATGATTGCTAATTACGATATTGAACTTTAATTATGCTTAATCATTTATTATCTAACTTTAAGTGGTAAACATTAATTACATTATAAATGCATTTAATAATATGTTAAGTAATGCAAAGTAATACATAATAATGATTATTAATATATTATTAAGCAGTTAATTAATGCTTAATAATGTACTAACTTTAATTTAGGGACCCTTATTGTTAAGTGTTAGCCAGTAGTGTATAAAACTTTGAAGCAGTTAGTTTCAGTCTACACAAGTGTTTGCCAAACCTTAATATGGGGACCCACTTCTTGATGACAAACCACACATAATGTGAAGTGCACATAATACCATACAAACCTCACTGGTTTTCACTGTAAATTCACAAGTCCAAGTCAAATTTGAAAGGATTGTCTGAATGTGTTTGTATTCAGAAGACAAAAAAAAAGATTTTCTCTTAAGATGCTCTTAGATGAGTCACACAAGAATGGACTGATGTGCAACTGAAAATCCTTGGCCTCAGCTGTCGCTCCCACACAGAGACATCAAAAGATAGTACAATTACTCAGAATTTGAAACTGAATGGCTGCTTTGCACAGCAGCCATTTTAACAGATCACAGTGAGAAAATCAAAAGGTTTAAAAATAAACAAATGAATGTAGATGATGGCAGTCTACCACGGCGCTTCCTCAGTTGCGGGGTCCACACCGTGATTCACTGTCACATGTTCCTCACTTCCATGAACTGAACACAGCCATCATTAATGTGATGAGTGAACCCTATACTGCTTTTCCTGTTAAAACATGTCAAAATGGCTGCTGAGTTAAGGTATCCCAATGTACTTAAAATGCTCACGTGTTAAGTAACACATTTGTATAAATGTGTTAAATAAGTATTAATGCAAAAATACTTGGTTTTGGTGTAATGTTCAATTTAACTTAACATCATGCTGATGTATGCATATGTTGATTACTTGTCATGCCCGAAATAAACGATTCATTCATTCATTCATTCATTCATTCAACTCTCGACAACTAGATGACATTTATATGTTGAGAAACTCTGAGTCTACTGTCGAATGAATGTTTTCTTTGAATGCTTCAGACACAGGTTTGAACAGCCCACACAGACTGTTTTATTATTACATACCGCAATAAAAAAGTATGACTCCAGCAGATCATTTTCATATATTATAATACAGATGCAGAGTTGAAAGTTTATTCTTTAAACAGCCTAGTATTTTACAAGAAATAGATAACTACATGGAACTTTTGAACATGTCCTTAAAACAGGACATACGTGGGCTTTACTTGGCCATCGTTATCCATGAACACCCGGCAGAAAACGAGAGGGAGAAGGGGATTTTTAAGTGAGGGGAAAAAACCTTTCAATAAATAAAACAAAAACTATGAATATAACCTCCCTAAACTTTTCATGACACCCCACAAACCCATTCATATAGCCCCACTTAAAAAAAAAATCCCAAATGATTGAATTTGTTGTCACTGAAATTCTATGACAGGACATCAACTTGAGGACCAAGCTCCTCTGCAGGTTCATTGATGAGTGGGATCGTCCACTGGTCAGTTTGCTCCAGTCCATTTCTCTCAATGTTCTTTTTTTGTGTCAGATTAAAGGTCCATTACCAACAGGAAAACACACCCTGCCTCAGAGCGCCCCTGTTAATAATTTAGACTCTACAGGGGGAATAACAGAACGTCTGATCGATGAAAACTCAAAATAAAAAGGTGAAAGTCACAGTTGGAGGCTGGGGTAAGAGTTTGGGTGAAACAGCTGGGCTGCAGTCCCTTAGACGTCCTCCACAGTCTCAATCTCCCCCATATTCAGTCTCTCAGATGACGCATTCACAGAAAAACCTGAAAATTGAAAAATACATTGTCAGCAGAGGAAATGCAAAAAAAAAAAAAAAAAAGCAGCAACAAATACATGCAAATGTTAAACAGGCGGATGTTTGCGCTCACCTAGAAGGCTGGGGTCTGCACGGACCATCTTCTGCTTCTTCTTTTTCTTCCCGGTGACGGTCTCAAAGCGCTGCTGCTGCTGCTGGACGCTCGTATGATTGGACTGATAGAGTGACGATGATCCTGTTTCACCCCATACAGAATCCTTAAAACATAAAAAACAATCATAAGAAAGAGGTAAACGTCTGAATAATGAACCCCGAACCCAAATAAAGCTGGAGCTCAGTTTACCATTTATCAAAGTGATTTTCTTGTACAATAAGACAGATAACCAGAGAATAGATGCAACATTTGGTTCAGAGTGTAAATCATGATTAGTTACCATGATCTTTTCAGCTTTATAGAGCAGTAGAACACTAGAGCAGAAATATGCTTGCTAAAGACCTGAATGCTGAATTATCAAAAATACATTTTAATGGGTTGTTGTCAGTGGGTACTGAAACTAACAACAGTTGCTAACAACAGCTCCTCAGACTATTCAACATTAAAAATAAAGATAATGCTGCTTTCAATGGTTAAGTTTCATCATGTGAGGTATGCAGAGGGATTTATTTATGGCCGTATTTGAATCAATGACACAAGATTGAGTCAGGACAGAAATATGGAGAAGGGTAGTGGTCATGTTTTAACATTTCCAGCAGATATGAACCAATAAACCCTAATTCAAGGGAACTGAAGGGAGAGCTATACCCCTTTTTTGACCACAAAGCAAAGTGGGACCAAAGTTCATGGAACCCAAATGCTGAAATAATTAAACAAGTTGCTCACCTGCTGCTGCTGTTGCTTGTGGGCTTGATGTTGGTTTTGTGGTGCCTGTTTGTGTTGATTAGCGTTCTGTTTGGCACGGCGTTCCAGGAACTGCTTGGCAAAGTCCTTGGCCTCAGGAGTGTCCCCTAGATAGGCCCTGACATAGTCGTGCACCTCGTACGGAGAGTCCACTTCTTTCAGGAAGGAAGCAAATGTAGGAACTGGCAAAGAAACAGATGGGAAAATATTTATGTTTGCTATGTTTGGTTTCCAGGAACGGTTCATCAGTAGTTGTGGGTGCAGTGTCTTTATTTTGCAGACCGTATTTTTAAAGACGTACCATCCAGATTGTTGGCTGTGTTGAGGGTGTGTAGGGTTTGCTCACACCATTGCATGAAGGTGTCTTGTTTGCTCTTGTTGACCCCTTGGAACAACTTAAGCAGCTTCTCCTCCTCTTCTACCTTCTTGTTGACTCGCCCACTCAAAGAGTTACTTTATGTGCACAAACAAATGCAGGAGGAAAAGGGGGGGGAGCAATCAGGAGCTGTGAATTACTCATATCCATCATATGATCAGTCATGCTTCTAAAAGTTACTTTTAATAAATACCTAAGGTTGGCGTTGCCTTTGTTGTTCTTCTGTGTGCTTCCTTTCCTGGTTGGAGGAGGTTGCTGGACAGCTTCCTTCACAGCCTCATCCCAGAAGCCCATGTTGGAGTTGTGGGTGTCACCCCAGATACTGCTGGAGTCCCAGTTAGTACAGGCGCTGGTGTTCATAGAGCCCCACACTGAGTTACTCAGAGAAGTCTGTGAAAAGAGAGCGATAGGGAGATGGAGATATTATTTTATTGGTATGGCACTTTGTTGTAATGTAACGCTATGACGATTTGCACCAATATGTACCTTACAACTACCTTGTTTAAAATGTTCAATATCAATCTAAAGTGTTTCCAAAGTCTTTTCAGTAGTTGTTATAGTCATCATCCCTGAGGTATTCAACATGGCCTGAAAAGAGTGTTTAAAGTGTGGTGAGGGACAACAGCAGATCATTGCTGCTTCTCTCTGTGCACAGCCTCTGCTAAAATCCTATAATTTATTGCTCGACACTCTCTGTAACTTCTGCATATAGTCTTCTTCTTTAGAATTGACTATTGGGAGTTATTTGATCAATAAAATGCCATAAAAAGAGACGAACTCAGAACATATTTCCTACAGTCTGAAACGTTATCTGGTCTAATGGATCAAAATGTTAATTTTTTTGTTTATTACGGAATTATACATCGTTGATTCATTCATTAAATCATGTGAATTTGTTTCTGATTAATTTAACGTCGGACTTGTTTCTTTGTGTCATTTTCATTTTAGCTTGTGGTTAAAAAAGGCAACATAAACACAGACCTGTTGACATTTTACATGATTGTATATCTTTCTGAGATTTGAGAATTTAAATTGTTTATTGTCAGATCGTCAAACTTTCCATTTGTTGGGTTTATAAACCGTCACTTGAATGTGACATTGATTTTCTGATGATGGACTACTGCTTGTCGAACAGAACCCAGGAAAAATCCTTTATCCCCTTTTCAGCCAAGTGCTAAAAAATATACAAGTTACATACTGTTTTGTTTTGAGTGCGGGTCTGTTGTTGAGCGACAACGGGATGTTGCTGCTGTGGCTGTTGATGGTCCTTCCGCTGTTTCATCTGCTGGGCTTCCTCCCTCTGAATCTCCAGCAAGGACTTGGTAGCGACAGGCTGTTTGGCCACATTACCCCAACCAGACAACTTAGCCTGAGGCTGCTGAGCCTGTTGCAAGGCCTGCTGCTGCTGTAGCTTTAGGAGCTCCTGTTGCTGACGTCGCTGCTGTGGGCCGAGGAGCAAAATGGAGGAGTTATGATAGGATTTAACTGGTGTAGAGCCATGGGAGGTAAACGCACAACAACACTAAAAAAACATGAAAGTCAATGCTTATATAACTTAAGAAATGATGAGAAATACGGAATGAGGCACAAAGAAAAGGTCAGCTGTTTTTGTCCTTACTTCCTCTCGCATCTGTCGTTCTCCCTCCTCCTCAAGTTTCTGGATCTCAGCTAGTGACAGAGCGTTCTGAGTCTGGTTTACGGTGGTGACTGATTGCTGACCCCACTTTGAAGAGGATGGAAGCTGCAAAACATATGGGGAGGGTTAGGCTGCGTTTTCATCATGGCACAGTACAGTATGGTTTGGAATGGTGAAGCCCTCTCTCAGGCTTGCGTTTCAACTGAGAATAATGCCTTTACTTAGAATGGATGGGGCCGTTTCAGACATGAACCTCTCATGGCACATTCTCCCTATACAGTTCTAGCATGACTCTAAAAGGTTGGGGACCACGCACATCGTTTTCCGTTCCTCCAAAATGTCTCCTCAACATGGGCGGGGTCATCACAGCACGGCTGCACATAACTGCCGTACCATCCTTTTAAATGCGACACACAAACGAGTGACGAGAAAAGGAGTTATTTTCGGTGTACTGAATCATTAGAATCAGTTCATTAAAAGATTAGCTCCGTGCGTCCTGCATGCTTTGAGCACAAACTCCGTCTTACACTGTACTAAAATACGGCGTAAGGAGTTGTGATTCGGCTCACGACTGCCGTTTTTTGACAGTGCTGTCTCTAAATACACCAGAGGCTCTGTTAAATATTGAGATATCAGCAATTTCCTTGTTAAATGTTGGCAAAAGTTGAAAATTTGCAGGTTTTTCAAGTATTTCCAACTGATCTACAGTCTGATACTGTTCAGTTTGATTATTGTGTCACATGCCGTGCTGATGACTCTTCCAGTGACCAAACTCTATTCCAATCATGCCAGCAGCCTACATATGTCCCATTTTAATATCAGCTCAGCTCACATGGAACCTCTTAGAGCACCAGGTAACAGGTACTATCCCTAATGGAAATGCAAGAGTAGAAACTAGTCGAACAACTGCATAGTGGAAAAGCGCCTCAGGAGAAGTTATTACTACTTAATTTGGTAGTACATAAAGTATTCCTCTTATACCATTACCAGTTTAAAGAATTTTCATAAATTAATATGCCAAAAGAAGTCAAATATAAATGTATTGACTGAATTCTTTATTGTTTCCTGGGATGTTATTATATGATGAAAGCTCGAGAGCTGACCTTCATTTGTGCGAGCTGCTGCTGCTGCTGTTGTTGAAGTTTCCTGAGAGCCTCCTGTTGCTGCTGCCTCTGTCTTTGCAGCTCCTGCTGTCTTTGGGCCTCCTGCTCTCTCCTTTTTTGCTCCTCCTGTTGCTGTTGTGCAAGAGCAAGTGCTGCAGCAGCAGCAGCAGCGGCTGCCTCCTCCTCTGCTCGCTTCTCCTCCTCACGTCTCCTTAGTGCTTCGAGTTCCTCGTGCTTCCTGCGTTCCTCTTCCTAGTTAACGTTGCAACGATGCAAAGTTAGCAAACAACTCCAGAATGGATGTTTAGAACAACTTGTGACTTTAGCCATCAACTGCAGAGTTAGTTTACCTGTTTGCGTAGGAATTCTTCTCGCTTCTTTCTCTCTTCCTCTTCCCTCCGCCTCTCCTCTAACCTCCGCAGGGCTTCCTCCTGTGCCAGTCTCTCCTCCTCTTCCTTTTGCCTCCGCTGTGCTTCTTCTTGCTCTCGTTGCCGCCTCAAAGCCTCTTCCTAAGTATTGACAATTCTGGGTAAGTCACCGTCGTTCACATGGCTTCAAATGCTTATGACTGGTATTTTTTTTTCAACATTATGTTCAAACCTGTTTTTGCCGTACCAACTCCTCTTCCTCCAAGCGTTTCCGTTCCTCCTCTTGTCGAGCTCTCAGGGCCTCTTCCAATCGTTTCCTTTCCTCCTCTTCCCTTTTGGCCCTCACTTCTGCTTCACGCCGCTCTAGCTCCAACTGGTGGATGATAAAAAATAAAAATACACACGTTATCAACTTCAGATGGAAAAATTCAAGCACATTTCTAACTTGGCCCAAATGTTAAGGGTTTCCTTCTCAGGTTTATCTGGCCTGCTCACCTCACTGCACTCCTCATACAAAGTTTAAGATTAAACACTTAACTTAAATAGTATGATTGTGTGCAAATCTGTGTATTATTAAAAATAAACCGTAATGAGCTGGACTTAGTTACATAACAAAAGGAAAGAAAATAATGTGCAAAACTACTCTTTACCTTGGCAGCCTTCGATTTCTCTAATTGTTGCATCTGCTCGATTGTTGGCGCTTGTGCCATGGAGTCTATGGGTAAATCCCAAACACTGCTGCCATCCCACGCTGTTGACAATGATGGAATATAATGCATTAGGCAAGATATTTTTTTTCCCTCTCATATGAGTCAAAGGAAACCAATGTGGCAGGAAAGTGTAAGTTGACACTCACTGCTTGGAGCAGCTTGTTGGAGGTTTGGTGTGCAGGAAGCCTGAGAGGACGGGTTCTGCATTTCCCACACAGAACCAGAGTCTGTTACAGACAAGGACCGGGTAACAGGAGGTAGGAGGCTCTCGGAGGCTCTACAATAACATGACCAAATAAACAAAGTAATAAAGACAATGCTAGCATGATAGATGCAGATTTACAGCTTCTGTGTATGCACAATATGTTTGTTTAACAATATTGCATGATGCTGACCTCATCTTGAGTGCCTGGTATTGCTGTAGTAGCAGGTTGATCTGCTGTTGATGTTGCTGCTGCTGTTGTAGAGGAGCTGAGCTAAGAGCTGCAGCCTTCTGTTGAGCCAGGGCCTGAGCATACTGCTGCCTGAGGATGGATGGAAAACCAGTGGATAAGATAAATCAAAAGTTTCAAATACTATCAATGCATAATGTACCAAAGGCTAAATCTGTTTTTGGGGTTGAGAGGCTGGAGTACCTGAGGAGGTATTGATATTGGAGCTGTTGTAATTGGTAAAGGTTGAGCGCAGTGAGCTCTTGCTGCCTCTTCAACCTTTCTTGATCACCATCACCCTGAAAAACAGACAAATAATTATTACCAAAGGCAGCTTAAAAAAAAGAAAAAAAAAAGAAAAAAGCTTGATTCATCTTGTGCAGTGGTTCCCAAACTTTTCACATCCCCGTAGCCCTTCAGACATTTGACGTCCAGCCATGTTGTGTCTGTCTGTAACTAAATAATCAGTATAACACGGACAATGATATCTGAAGGACTCCTTAGATACAGATTTCTGGTCAAAAGCGTGGAGTGTAACACCACCTGCAGGTCATTGCTAAAGGTGATGTACAAAGACAACCGTTGAATATGGGGTAAAATAGTAGACCACATTTTGCACACACATACCTGTAGAGGTGGAGGTGCAGGGCCTGGTGTGAATGGTACCCTTCCCCAGATCTTCATGATATCTCCCAGTGGTTGAAATACTTCATCGCACCCTCTTTTTACCAACAGAGACACTGTGAAGTAACCAGCCTGAAACCACTCGGTCATCTCCTGGTTACTGAAGGGACCTGATGGAAATTAAAAAAAAAAAAGAAGGGGGGATTAAAAAAAAAAAAAAAAAAAAATACATATATAACAAAAAATAAAAATGTTTTTAAGCACATGCATCTCGTTCAGTCTCACCCTGTATCTCCCCCTGGGGATCTTTGTAGAACCACTTGAGAGCAGCCTCATGGGTAAGGGGCAGGCTTGCCGACTTGGGTTTCTCCAAAATCTTCAGTGCAAGTCTGTCATCATCGATCACACCATCTTGTAGGTATGCAACCATCTTTTCTGCCTCCTGGAAAGTTTTTATTTTATTTTTTTTAAATACATTTTATATTATTCCTCACCCTATTTATAAACAACAACTTAACAGGGCGCATTAGTCATCTACATGATTGGTGGGGTTAAAGTCAGGCATCTTTTGACAACTTGCTTTATGGACCTTACAAACCAAACCCAGCAATCTGAGATTACTTGAAGGGATTGTGGAGGGGGACAGCAGTCATGTGTTTTAAGGCTTCTGCCTTACCTGCTCAAAGTGTTTTAGTCCCTCATCTTCATCCGTGTCATGTAGTACAGGTGTGGGCCTGCCAATAGGTGCCATACTTAAAGAGAAATGCAAAGGATGGTTCATTGCTACAGGAACGTCCATGGGCTTCTGCTGCGACAGGTGTATACTGGGCGGTGGAGCAGCTGCATAGCACAGGGAAATGTATAAAAGCAGATGTCAATGAGGATTCATCGTAAAAAAGAGAGCAGAAAAAACTTTGCATATCCAAACAATTCTTCCAAAATGAGAAGCCATCTTAAATAGGGTGTGGCTGTGTGTGTGCAAACCATCACCAGTGAAATAAATGATTTTGCATATCATTATGAACAATGACAAAATGAATATAAACAATGAAAAAACGTATATTAATATATGTAAAGTATACTCTTTCTTGGCTCAAAATTAAACTAAATTTTTTCCCAAACATATCAAAGAGAAAGAAAATAAAAAAATATTATATTATATTATATATTTACATTTAAAATGTAAAAAAGTAAGAGACAATGCATACATTAAAAAAGGACAATGAACAAGTTAGTCAGATAAAAGCATCAGGACAATTTAGAACATGAAATAATCTTGACCACAAAAATCATATATAGGACAGAGTGAAATTAAAGAACAATTGCCTACCTGAAGGCTTGATAGAAATGTGGGTCATGGGCAGGGACTCCAGCATGCTGTTGGACAAAGGGATGTGCAGGGGGACTTTGCAGGGCTCTGGTGGGAGCTCCAGGGGAGGCTGCCGTTCAGCTGGCCTCTCAATCTCGTCTGTTCTGCAGGGGTGGCTTGTGGACGAAGACTGGGCAGGGGCCTGAGGCTCGACCATTGGTGCCCCAGGTGGACTAACATTGTCCTCTGAAACTCTGGCCAAATCTATTTAAAAATAAACAATAGATGAGATCACATAAATTGTGAGGTTCTTTTCTTAAAAAAATAAAATAAAATAAAAACATACAACAACAACAACAACAACAACACAGTATATTGTAAATCCCATTTGATTCCTGAATGTCATTAAGATAGGAAACGGCTTCAGTGTTGCTTTTCTATAGATCATCTTTAAATTCTGGCTGTGAGGTAGAGGACTCCATGTGCAATGCATGCATGTTACCTAAAAAATTCTAAGTACATGTAAAGATACTGACCTTTCCGGTCAGCCTCTCTCTTGGCCTTTGTTTCAGTTTCTTTGGTCTCCTTAGCCTGACCGTCCTCCTCCTCCAGGCCCTCTTCACACTCTTCCAAGGGCTTAAAGTCAAGCTCTACCTCTTCAAGGATGGGCTCTTTGGACGCTTTCTAATAACACAGGAAAGCATAAAATTACAGAGAAGCCAATGAAGTTTAAACATATGAATCTTTACCATCTTAGAAGGCTTCTTAGTAGCTACTACAAATAAGGCACATCAGTACTTAATTTAACCGATTTATTTTAAACTACCCAAAAGTCTTATTTCACCTTAAGAGAGAGAAAGGCCCCCGATGAGTCAAAGGTGCCTGCCTCCTCGTCAGCGTCCTCCAGACACCACTCTGGCAGGCTGTCTCTCTCATCTTCGAAGCTGCCGCTGCCTGACCGTGGCCTTCTGTATCCACGCTCATCTTCTCTCGCATCAAAGGGGAAACGGCGGCGCTGGTCTGGATGTTCCCGCCACCCTGCTGACCGGGGCGCATCTGCACAAAACAAAATAAAGGCAAGTATTGTATAACCAGTCTTGAACTCACAATTAACCTTAGTTTCAATGAGACGGATAGACATCTTTTTGGCAACCAGTAGTGTAACCAAACTAAAGGGTATCCACATTCAATAACACAGGATGAAAGTGTGATTTTTGAGCATGTGCAAGTGAAGTCAGTAGTGCATCTGAAGTGTTCTTCTTACATAGAACATGTAAGATGGTTCCAAAGCAGAAAGAAAACGCAAGTTGGTTAGTTGGTAAAAAAACAAAACAAAACAAATATAACTTATCCTGAGACAGTCCATACAAATGGCAGTAAAATACTAATACACAGTCAGTGGCCGGTGGCCACCTGGGCTCAGGGGGCACCACCGGTCACTGTCCCGTCGACAACCTGCCAATCGCCATCCCCCCTCATCATCCTCACCATTCTGATCATCACGAGAAGTACGCCAGTTCTCACTCTCTGAACGTATAAGGTCATGCTTCCTCTGTAGGCCTGTCCCGCCGTCCTCATAGTTTCCACGAACTGCAAAGAAGACGAAAGTGGTTATGGCAGTGGTGAAAAGTGCAGTCCTTTCTCACTCATTAACAAAAGTGACTTTTTGTCAAAATTATCTCACTCACTTAATCTTTAACTTTCCTTTGTTACAAACTTACCGTGATTCAATTGAAAATGTCCTGGAGCAACTTCTGTTGAATTCAAAGAGAGGAGCGGTCAGTCACTGCACTTGCCAAAGAGTACCTCATGTTTTTTTGATTTAAAGATTTGAAACTAACCTGGGTCTTTACGGCCTGGCTTTTCAAACCGTCTATCTCCCCTGGTTAAGATAAAAAAAAAATTACACAGCTCAAGTAAATACAAAGAACACATGTCTATATCGAATATTTGTTTGTCGTGAAGACAAGGCCCATTTTTTTTTACAGCAAAACCTGACATCAAACATGAGTGCAATACCTTTCTTCCCAGCTCTGGGAGCGATGCATCTCCCTGCCTCCACGACCAAATCCTTCCACATCATCGAAACTTCTTTGGTAAAACCCTCCATCTCCTCTTCCCCGGCCTGAAAGCAATCACAGGTTGAAAGAAGCAAAAAACGACCTGATGAGCTCTATTTGCTCATGACTGTAAAATGTAGCAGCAAAAATAGGTGGTATGTATATTTAACATTACAAACAGAGGACACAGTGTCACTGATAGCGTTTAAAATTTGAGATTTCACACGACAGATGAACAGAAAGTCTTACTTTTTTGACAAGGTGTCATGGCCGATTATAAGAATGAATTGGCTGTACGTTTTTTGTCATGAACACTTTTATAATCACTCACTGCAAATAATCTCATCCAAGTGCATGATTAAACGATATGTTGTCCACTGCTTTACCTCAGCCTGTTTTGACCAGGAACTAAAGTTTGCATTGCTGTGCAGACCAATCATTCTCACGCACCAAAACCCATATAAAAAATCTGCGTCTTTAGTTTGCGTTGCTAGTGTACGAGAGTCATGAGCATGGCAGAGTGGTGGTCAATATGAGTGACCAGTACACAGACACTCCTTATGGTCTGGTCAATAAAAGGGCACACCAAAATATGGACTTTTGTCACTTGTCAATATGCCACAGATGTCACAAATCATGAGGGAGTGTGCCATTGGCATGCTGAGTGCTGGGTTGAGTGCTACAGCTGTGGCAACACAACTGAATGTGCATCATTCTACGATCACTCCAGGCCACGATTGACAACCTGGTGATGTCGCAGGTGTACCGCTCTGCATGAGGCTAATGGTGGACACACGTTATTGAAGTTTTTGAACTTGGATCATGGATCCCCATTGTGTTCTTCCTGCCATTACTCCAGGACTTTTGTTTTGAAATTGATCATGCAAATAACTCTGATTCTGGTTTTAAAACAGGGTCGTTGTTCAATGATCAATTTGATGATCAATGAGCTCAAGTTGTGATCAAAGAGGAAGCACAATATCTATACACTGCTAACATTACATCCCTTGTCTCAAGCTGTGACCAAATTGGTGGAATTCTTCAAAAGGCATCTTAACCATCTGCAGTTGTTGCCAGTCTGATACTGAATAGACAGAATATATAAATAGATAAATAGATAAATAGACCCATTTGAAGTACAAAGCCACTATATTACCTCCAGTGTTGCGTCCACCTGCAGCTACTTGCAATGTATAATATATGAAAATGTATGATCCGAGTTTAATTCTTACCTCTACCCCTTGAGGTACTTCGACCTCTCGGTGCCCCTACTATTGGACCACCTCCTCGGCCCGTCAGCCTAAGTACTGCGGCACTGTTTACAGACATGGAAAAGTTTCTCTGCAAATACAAACAGGGAAAGAAGATCAACAGGCAACACTTGGCTCTCTTCTTGACACTTGTTCTGGAGTTGGTGGCTCGAATGACGGAAAAGTATTTTCCAAGTTATGGCAATTACAAGCCAACCATATTATCGCAACAATTCATAGGTTATATCTGAATTTACTATTTCTTATCAAGATAGTGACCTGATATGTTGACATGTTTCCAACCTGTTCCTCCTCTGTAAAGGACACAAGTGCCAGAGGCGGCAAGGGGTCCTCTTGCAATATGGGCAGGAACTCCTTATCGTGTAGGTCTATAGGGATCTGGAGGATAAAAAGTAACAATCACAGGCTTAACCGTTAAGATGTAGCTGATATGATGCATTATAACACACTGAATAGGAAAGGTGTAAAACTAATCTTATGTTGACAGGCATGTTGACTTCAGGACTTCAGCAACTACTAAAAAGTTATACGCACCTTATTATCCTTTACATAAAGTGCTAACATTTCTTCTCTCCCGTAGCGAAAATCGGCAAGTTTATACTTTGGCAAAGCAGGTGAGAGGGGTGGAGAGGCAACAATGTTGCTTCCACCCCCACCACTGCTGCTCCCACCTCCAGAGAGGGCGCGGAGCCTGCAGGGAGAGAAAAGGTTTTAAAACTAGAGGGGACAGAGGAAGGACAGACAATACTATAGCTGTGGTGGCAACTTGCATGTTTGAACATGTATAGAAAAGCTGCACCAAGCATTAAACTAAAATCAGTTTCACAACATATAAATTACTTGCCCCACCCAAGATGAATCATCAGATTAATCATAAATGCATGCAAGTTCAATTACCATTCTGGTCCAAAGTTAAGTGTCTGGGTTTCAGCCATTCCTCCTTGAAGTTCTACAAATAGAAAAAGGGATTAGAACCACTATGACAGCAAGACAAAAATGAAGCACTCTTGTGTTTAAGTTCAATCCCCCAATTGCACAGATAATAAAATTATCCTACATACATATAAAAGTCAAATCCATAATAAAATATTTCCAAATGTTTGGTTTAGTGGTCAATGATGCAACATATTCCTAAACCTATAACTTCAAATGTTATGTTTTGTCCAATAAACAGTAGAAGATAAATATCTATAATATAAATTCACTAAACATTGGACAATACTACATATTCAGTACTGTCAAATTTGTTTGACAATAAATTAAAGTTAAAACTATTGTTTATACTTTACTGACAGTGGACAAACTTAATAAATGTGCAATCCTCTTTTATCTAGATCTGTAAATGTTTAACCACAGCACAGTTCTGTTGGCAAGGATTTTGTAAAACTCACTTTAATGCACTCCAACCCCTTCAGTTATAGCCCATCCTACCAGCACACAACCAGTGTACAATTTCAATCTGCTAAAGCTATTTTAGGACGTCCCCCAGTCTGAGTAGGGGGTATTTCAGACACCTGTAATTGACAACAGATATAGTATTTCCTACAATCATACAATCAATCAGTAAATAGCTACATGTCAGCAATGTGTTGTTCATGTGTGTCCACTGTAAATCAAATTTGAAACAAAGCAATGAGAAAATTGCTTTAATGTATTCTTTCTATTTTTTTCAGAGCCAGTTAAAAAAAGCTACGTGCACGTCGTAAACAATTCATATATTCAGTCAACATCCTTTCATTGCATAAGAAGTTAATAATTTAAAGGCATCTTATATGGTACTGATTTGTCTAATTTTAAAGATCCAACACTGTAAATATTTAACTAAGTCTCGACTTGTGTATATGTACGTGTCGCCGATACAATCACAATGGTATGTTGTAATATGTGTCGGGGTATCATTAACAGCATTACCCCAAATCGTGCCATGCCTGCCACTGGCCATATGGAAGACAGGACAAGCCACGTGTATATAGTTAGAGCATTTGCAACTCAAGTTGAGCAACATTTCTGACAACTCTCCTTATCACTTGGCACGTTTGGTAACACCAAAATAAAGTGAAAGCCAATGGTTTTGGTTGTTTCACTTAACTTTATAAACTGTCTAAGGACGATTCTGCCACAAAAACAAATACAACTACTATCAGTTTTGGTCAACTCGAGTTTGACTTCAGATGAGTGGGGGCAGCAGGAGAGTGGATTTATGCCTGATCACTGCATTACTGAGAAGTTGTCCTGGTCGCCGTGTAAAATTTAACGTCGAGTAGAGAGTGGTTAAAGTGAGGATACCGCAAACACGTGAACACAAACTGGTCCATTGTGAAACTGACAACTGTTACACGAGTTAATTATGCTAAAAGTTGAGTCACAATCTACCGAGGTAGGTCCGAGTGGACATACTCCTGTTAGCTACGTTATGCTAGCGAGAGCATTGGGTTAAGCAACCAAATTAACATCATCAACACAACTTGAACAACTAACAACAGTCAACATGCTATACTGTCGGTAAAAAGTTGACGGTATGGTTAAAGTTGGGCTAACACATGTGTTTTTAAGGTGCAACTTGATACATGCTGGTGCCACACCAGAGCTTTAACGACAAGCCATCAGTGGCTCTGGCTAACAGCCCTGCTAGCAAGCAGCGTTTTCTCCCAACTCATGTATCGCTGTCGTGAATTAATGTGCACGCGTGTTGTTGGCAGCAAATTATGTTCCAACAGGGGAAGGGGTCATATAGAGTGGCATATCTCCTCGTTGACAAAAAACAATTACACTGTTCGTGTAGCCTAACCATATTCTCCACACTTGTAGCTAGCATGCTAACACCTTGCTAACACCTAGCTAACGCGGCCTGCTGAGCTGCCGAGATCCACAACAACATTTCCTCGTCAGGCCGTCCCACACTTCTCACGTCCAGGACACGCACGCACAGACACGAGAGTCCGGTGCTGCGAGGCCAAGGAAACATGTTGGTTTAACAAGAGTCATAAACGCCGCAGCTCATCGGAACATGACTATATGACGTGCACTTTGATCGAATGAACGTTTTCCCTTTGCTAGTGTATTAAACTTTTGCTGTCTTACCTCTGCTTGTTCTGACAGCACAAGGTTTGTAATCGAGTGGAGTGGCTCTCTCTCGCTCTCTCTCTCTAACTCTAGCTCTAACTCTCTCGCTCCCCCTCTCGCCCCCTCCCTCTCTCTCCGATTTCCACAAGATGGCTGAGCGAAGGTCACATGATACCCGAAAAAACCCGAATGCCTCTTCGGTAACATTTGCTGACTGCTACGTGTTCTTAGGCGAAGAGGCGTTCCTATGCGACACACAACCGTTACTGATGCTAGACGAACCTCACATTAATAAAAAGGAAAACAGGAAACAGTTTGTGTATGCCTCTTCTTCTTTGGTGTAGAAATTGTTAAGAGGGAACTTTTTTATACAGTAAAATTAAATGATTTATCAAAAAGCACACCGTTTCCAAGTACATGCACATTCATTTGAGTATTATTAGTCAACCTGTAGACTAATAATAGCAGAGCACTAAATATTTGCATTTATGAATGACTTTGAAGTTGTTTTTATTGTTGTAAATGTTATTCTTATTTTGCCTCTGGTAGAAACGATGACAAATAATTTTATATCACTTTGATTATTAATTTGCAGGGCTTTTACTGTAACTGAAACATTGCTTTTATATTAATGCCTTGGAAAAACAGTGATGCTGGTGAAAGACTTGCCTTCATGTGATGTCATCCGATTGTTTGTTGGTGTTTTACGAAAACTGGCATCCATAGCGTTGTGATTGTGCCTTCTTGTTCTCTTACAATCTGCCTTCTTTGCCCCCGACATATATTTGATGTTTATGTCACCCTTTTATCCTTATATCATATGTTTGAATAGTGAGTATCTTCTCATCTGAAACTTTGCTACCTAAAACATTGCATTCATATGCAAAAGTCTGCCTTTTATCTTTGTTCCCCATTCATTTCTATGGGCAGCATTACATTTAAGTCAGATCATGCAACTCAGATGTAAAGATTAACAATAAGATCATCATTTAAATAAAACTTTGTGTCTTATCTGTCCAGCGAGTCTATATTGTTACCGAAGTAACGAATCGGGCTTACCAGATTTTAATAATTACAAGACATTGACAGTTGGTATGAATTTCTTGTGACTTAAGCTCCACACCGTCGCATCTGGCTCGTTGGTCTAGGGGTATGATTCTCGCTTAGGGTGCGAGAGGTCCCGGGTTCAAATCCCGGACGAGCCCTCTGTTTTTGTTTGAATTCGCTACATACAATATGAACTAAAGAGACAATTTAAAGTCATTTACGTCAGAATAGTCAATACATTTCTCAGAACAGCACTCCGATAGGGTGTAACTAAAAATACAGTATTTAATGTGTTTGATTAAATGTTGTATGTTTGACTTTATGTTCGACATTCGTTTAGAATATTTTTCTAATTAACGTTTAAAGTACATTTAGAATGCTTGACAAAAAATAATTGTTTTTCCTTTCCGACAAATGCAAAAACTTTGACCCCGACGTGATTTGAACACGCAACCTTCTGATCTGGAGTCAGACGCGCTACCGTTGCGCCACGAGGTCCTGCTTAACAACACTGTGCATTCAGTATATGTTATAAATGTATGAGGAAGAGAGAAGTAGGTAAAACTTATTGATCGCAAAAAGTGTCAAACTCCTACGAAATTCTTACCGGAAGTGTTACGTAACGTTCCAGAAAATGGCCGGTTAGCTGCACTGCTGACTTCCTCTTTTACCCTTTCATGCATGAATTATGATAACCTCAGTCAGGATTTTTTTCCCCTAAGTGTTTTTATACCTTTGGCCATAAAAAAAATTCTGAATTTATTTAAAAACAAACAAACAAACAATTTTTTTTTTTTTTTTATGGAGCTGGGTTAGGGTTAGGCTTACCCTTAATTTTTTTTAAATTATATTACTCTTTACTTGTCAGACAATGTTACCATTTTTTTTTTTTTACCTGCAAGGGTCTTCTATTATAGAAGGATCGGCAGGATATTCCCGAGCTACTTGGCTTTTCCCTCCCCCCCGTCGGCCATCTTGTTGGTTTTTGTTGCACTTGCACTACCTGGCCAGTTGGTGGCAGTGTATGGTGGATGCACAAAGGCCCAATGTGGTGGCTCGTGTGCAATTCTATCATCAATAGATCATCACCCACATTGCAAGAAAATAGCTATTGAATAGCTGGAAGGTGGACTCAGTTTATCTGCCAAATAAATAATAAACATTTTAGTTTCCACTATATATATATATATATATATATATATATATATATATATATATATATATATATATATATATATATATATATATATATATATATATACATACAATATATATATATATATATATACATATATATACATACAATATATATAATACTATAACATCTATTAATAATAATATTTAGATATATTATATATCCTATTATATACCTGGAACCAGTTATTATAAAACAGTATTCATATATATGACTAAAAAGCATTAACTCAATGATTGAACAAAAGAGCCTTCACTTACTTCGAAAAGAGCCTTCACTCACTTTTAAAAGTTCAAAAATTTAGTATGTCGAGGAACTCAGTAAAGGCCGTCTCTTTACTGTTATGCCACGCGGGAAACAGCGCCCCCAAAACCTACTTGTGGTCAAAAATATAATACATCCGTAGTGGTAAGTGCTATCATAGAGAATGCATTGGAAACATTTAAGAAGGACAACTGTTGTAATATATCTTTGGCCACTAGAGGGATTTTGGGGGCGCTGTTCGCCCGTTTTGATAAACGTAAGGACATTCTTCGTATTTTTTTTTTTTTGTTGCAACCATCACTAAAACTCGAATACAGTTTTAGAAAACAATAATGAAATTGAAATACTGACTGTTAAGAAAGATTCCGGAAAACACCGTGCCGATTGCTACACGGCGTTGGTGGTATAATGGTTAGCATAGCTGCCTTCCAAGCAGTTGATCCGGGTTCGATTCCCGGCCAACGCATACATTTTTGTTTTCAGATTGTCCCCTTTGTTCGCGGGCAGGTGTAAATTATCCTGCTATAAACAGCTCTTGAAAGTCGACCCATTACATTTACTGATGCAGACGTGCTGCCAGGAGCACAAGGAAACACTTTGTCTTACGAGCTCTTCATTTACCACTGCTCCACAGAAATAATACAATTTGCAATTTAAAGAGTTAGCTGTTAGAGAGATTCATTCAGAGTCATTCACTCTGCAGTGGAAAATCTACTTCATGTTATTTGCATGAAGCACAATCTTGTGCAGCCAGTGAAGGCGATAGTGGAATTGTATGTGTTACAGCAACTTATGTCCAGTAGATGGTGCTAGGCTACTCTGCATTACTTGTTGAAGGGACGTTGCCTGCATTTTATTGACATCCATAGATATCACAAATACATGAGCCACTAATTATATCAAAACTCTGCCAGCTCCCAGCCGACCTACCACAATCTCAAACCTTGACCCTCAAACTCCACATCAGACCCTGCTTTCACCAGTTAACTGTCAGTCATCCAAAAATGGGCATTAAATGTCAATTTCTTCTTCGCATTTGTTAAAGATTCAAGAAACACTGCAAGGCAGCTTTTAAAATGCAGGTGCAAAACTGCTGTGCCTTGAGATTATCATAGGTTTCTAATCACATCTGAAAGGAATGTAAATATTTACAGTTTAAGACCTTCATATACAGAATTTGGATAAGTTCATAGCCAACACAACAGAGATGAATATTAATTATTGGGTTAGGCTGCTACCACTTGGTTTCTGTTCATTTTTCTTTACAGTTCAGTCAGAGAATGGACGTGAAACCTGCACCTTTTAATAAACTAATGAAACAAACACTTGTATTTGTTCTAAAGTATAGTGTGGAAGTGTGTGTTTTCTGACACAACAAAGGAGCACTGCAAACAAACGTGCCTTTTCTCAGGCTGCGTTTCGCTCCAGACTGGCTGGTAGGGTGACGACATCTGGTGAAATGTATTGATAGAATAAATGTTTGTGCATCTTAAAAGACAACAAACTATCAATTTTCAAAAGATGGTGACAAATCTGCGCATAATATAACCTCTATGCTGAGGAGGCAAGATGAGAGCACAACGCTCCACCTCCTACACCCGGAACCACAACAACAGCAACAACAAGTTGCCCCCTAATTTGTCTCAATTAACCCACATTGCCCCCTGCGAAAAATAAGCAAAACAATGTGGTATAAATGCCTGAACTCATTATAACAGGAACACAAACTCAGATCATTAAAATGTACATGTGTTAGTCAATGAATCTCAACAAAAAGACTTGAACATTTCAGCAAATGTATGTGGTGAGCCAAAAATATATCTCCTAAACCAACTGTGGGTCCTGACCCTGTGTGTGATAACTGGTATGTATGTCAGTGAAAACAGCATATGTTGCAGCTGCTTTGGTCCAAGCTCTTTTACTCCTAGTAAAAGCTTTTCCTGCATTGTTCTCCTCTCAAATATTGTTTTTTTAATTTTAGCTTTTTTATTTTATCCATCCTCATTCTCTTCCTTTTCTCTTTCTCTCAACAAGGCTCCTACAACTCTCTGTCAAGCTTTGCTTTGGTGTCTGACACATTTCATTTTCAAGCATTAAAGGTGCCATATGTAAGAATGTGGCCAAAAACGGTTACTACATTCAAATTCAAAATACTGAGGTCTTTTAGGTTTCTTTTTCTGACGTAACTGGCAACCTGTGGTTGCTCGGAAGCTGAGACTCTACTGACTGCAATGATTGGTAGACGGTGGTTGGTTGGAGCGCTACATGCCAAATCATGATTTCAAAACATAAACATGATTTGCAGTCTGCAAAATATATTTTTTGAATGCAAATATTTTGGCTGTACTGTTGTTAGTTAGTTCAGTTTGTTATATGAACATTATTCCCGAGTCTCTGTGACATATAAAGAGGATTGTATGGCCAATTGCTTTAGATGTATTACATAATGCACCTTTAAAAGCTATGTGTACTTTTAGTTTGCCCTGCCATTCCTAGGTGGTGAGGTTTAAGTCCATTAAAGATTCTCTCTAATTGATTAATTTGCTGTCGAAAAACGCAAAAGAAGAGATTATCCACAAGCTTGGCAATCACTCTGCTTTTATGTGCTAACATTGAAATATACTGTCTTAAGGTTGTGTGAAAACATGTCAATGAATATTCAGAGTCCTCCAGGTCATTTTATCTTGGAGTGCAGATATTGGCAACTTGCTTGAGTTTCGCTGATGAGATTTCACCTCATTTGAAGTTGTGTGCTAACTTTGCGTCAAGGATCACTCGCCACAGTCAATAGGCATGGGTTGCAAACTGTAGACCACATTTGTCAAACTCAAGGCCCAGGGGGCCAAATGTGGCCCGCCACGTCATTGTATGTGGCCCACGAGGTCTAAGCTGCTTTAATGCGTGTGTTGACCATAAATTACATTTCCCGCAATGAATGGCGATTGTGTTACTGTGAAGTCACGGCATCCCGCCACTAGATGTGTAGCATTGTATATGCGTCATGCGACGATTGAAATTGAGATTGAAATATCCACAAATGATCCCATAATATCCAGGAAGAGAAAGATTGATGCAGATGGAAGGCAGTTTCAAGAAAGATGGGAAGGCGAATACATGTTTGTGCTTCAAGGAGAAAAAAACCGGTATGTCTTTGGTGTTATGAGGCGCTGTTGGTCGTCAAAGAGTACAATCTATGTCTGCATTTTGACACCAAACAAGGAGCCAAGTATGCCAAAGTTAGCCTTCAAGACACAAATTGTCAAAGAATTAAAAGGGAAACTGCGATTGCAGCAGAATGTGTTCACAAAAGCCATAACCAAAAACAATGCGGCAGTGAAAGCTAGCTTTATTGTGGCTGAAGAAATCACCCATGCTTCCAAGTCTTTTCCTGAGGGTGCGTTTACATTTAGTTACATTTATTCTGTCTTAAAGTTACATCTGGCCCTTTGAGGGCAAACATTATGCTGATGTGGCCCTCAGTGAAAATGAGTTAGACACCCCTGCTGTAGACGAACCATAGACTGACCATAGACTATAGTCTGAATATGTCCCACAAACACAAACCCCACATTACCAGCACCAGTGGAAACCCATGGACAAGTGGAATGGGAACCTAGTGTGTACCCATGTCAAAGGGCTGAGCAAGGTAACTCAGTGCTGCCCTCTGCTCCTTATTCTAGGAACGTTCCTAATAGAGGATGGATTAAATGCAGAGAGGAATTTCCCTATGGGGATTAATAAAATATCAATAAATCAAATGATGGTGTTTGACATGTGCATCTTGAGAGATGTTTACAGTTTACTTCACTGTTGCTCCGCTCCACTGTAAGTTCACTTGTTATCCTAGTCACTGGTGTTAATCCCGCTTACTCCATTTTCCCCTTTGTTGCCATGGATATGCTATTCCTATGGCAACGGCAGGCCTTTATGGATGGCCTCGGGCCCCCACCATAGAGAACTCTCTGAACCTTTCATTAAACATTCCCTTCAAGCTTGCAGAACAATCACACAAGTAGTACATACTCTTACACTCTGTCGTCCTCTCTCCCCATCTCTCTCTTTCATCTTTCCACTGCTATGTAATACGACTGTCTTTCTTTTAAGTCCTTGAAACACTCTATGCACGAGACAGAAGCACAGCTGTTTATTTTTTTTTAATGCACTGTCTTTTCTTTTTTTTTTTAAATTAGACCCTGGGCAGTCACTGAAACTGGATGCCAGTGCTGGTATCAAGAAGGCAATGATCAGATTTGTAACACCCATATCACTGTCATAAGAGTCCGCACCCCAAGCTTCCTAATTTTCAGTGGCAATGGAAACCAGAGCTCCATCTTTAAAGATGCATGAGACATCTTGAACAACAGAGCGCAGAGGTGGAGACTAAAGACAGAGAAAGTGCTTCTGTGTCAGAGAGAGTGAAACTATAGGGAGGGGGAGGCGCGTGTCCATGACTGTAAAGGGCCAAAGTCAAGGCAGAGCACAGCGGGGGGGCCTACACCTGCTGAATGAACCCTGTTAGTGTCGGGGAGTATCATGGGCTACGGGTGGGCTCAGCCTTGCTTGGCATTGTGGCGGGCTGCATCATCATTGGGGTCTCCAGGGAGTGTGATGCTGATGCTGTAGGAGGTATCTTCCTGGGAGCGGGGGGCCTTGGTGAGTTTTTCTTTGTTCCTTGTTAAGACTGACTTTGAAAATGTATTAAATGATTAAAATCGCTAGTTAAGGTTCAGATGTGGTTGTACTAAGAACATGGATACCAGCAGAGCTATAAGGCAAAAGTCTTTTCATGCTTAAGTATATGATATTCTAAGCTTTTACATTGAGTCTCACTGTCCATAGGGAAAATCTGCAATTTTACATGACAGCACACTCCATCAGTAAGTTCAAGTGTGTTATCCTGTTACTTTTCGGTATTTGAAAACCTTTGTTCAGATTTATCTTAGTGACACAAACTTTCCCCACTAGTTAAAAAGGTTGATTTTCTCCATGGACTTTGGTACATGAGAGTAAGTGATTTACAAATTTCACTTTAGTAGGAAAAAGCTAAGATAAGTGGAAAATATTATACACATCAACTAGTTAACATGAACATTAATATTCATAGTTTCTGAGTTTTCTTTTCATATTTTGTCACTTTCATTAAATGTGCATGGTAAGGTTGTGGCAAAGAAAAAAGAACAAAATCAGAATATACAATGTATAAGAGGAGCTGGTAATAACACCCAATTGTCCAAATATGACTCTTCTCTCTTGTATACTATTTTTTGGGTTTGTTTTTAAACAAATGTCAAAAATAAAGGTCTGTGGCTTGTGACATTTTGCTTCCACTGTTCTTGAAAAACAGACCATGTCCAAGTCATCACCTGATACAACAGTGTAACTGGAACCAGCTGATAGCTGGAGGACTTGCACTTTCAAGATAAATGAGACTGCTTTCCTGGATGGGAAGACAAAAGGACAGGACTTCTGATCTGTGGAAGATCGTCATATATAGTTAATGTGAAACACATTCTTACTGATGATTTGATTAGCGTTCAATAATTGATGGTTAAAATGTACACAAAAAAATTGGCAATTCAAAACTGTGCACAGCAGCTTGACAGGAACATTCACTCTGACGCTACTTGTGTATTCCAGGGCTTATGAGACATGTTGACTCCTCCAACACATAGGCTGACTAATAAGTATGAACACAGTGTCCTTGCCAGATTCTCTTCGCTCCCTCTGCAGTTTCATGACATTTTAGGCACAGACATGCATCATGTGGCATACTTCATGATGCATGGCCACTTATTTACAGGCCTGCTCATATCAATATATCCCTTCATCAAAGCCTGGCTGAACATCAACCATATTCTTCCATCCTTTGGTAAGTTGAATTACACATTCATATCTCGTTCCATCACACCGTCACACATCTGGATTTTGTTCATTACATTTTCTATCAAAGAAACAGCTTGGTTCCAAATATTTCTTAACTTCAACAGGAAATTTCCGAGTGCATCCTGCAGCTGCCAATCCTGCACCGGAACAAGCAATTGAAACCATAAGAAGAGATGGTGAGCATGATTGTCTGAGTCAGTGATGTGCACAGACATTTGGAAGGAAAGGGGTGAAAATTAAAAGGGCACCTACAGAGCACAGTTGGGGCAGGCACCACTGGTAGGCTCAAGGTAACCATAGCATATCGAAACTGGATCTGGATCCTGCAGCCGGCAAGATGAGGATGACGGAGAGAGAGAGAGGACAGGAAGGAAAAGCACACTAGGGAGAGAAAGGACAAGGTTATTGACATGTTTTAATGTGATATTAAATACATGCATAAATACAGAGAGAGTGTCCATCTCCCAAAATGAGACTGGGAGCTGGTTCCACAGGAGAGGAGCCTGGCACAGCATTGAGTATCATATCCTCTAAGGACACCCTTTGGGACACTGTCATGTAGGGGCAGAAGGAGCATCTTAACAACACCCGTTTTGATTTTTTTTTTTTTAAAGTTGCAAGGGACCAAAATAGAAAACATCACAAGAACAAGAAAAGCCTGTGAATATTCTCTGCCATCCAGCATTTTCAGGAAGAAAGCAACTAGACTCTCTTAAAGAGTTTCTTAACAGCATTTTCATCTCTCATCAGAGAGGTTTCCTCACAACATGTGTGGGTTAGTGTCTGCCTGGAGCATAGTTATGTGAAACAGGCAGGTAGCTTTCCTCTGACAAACCTCTGTAACTTATTAATCCAAGTTTTTATACAACATCTTTTATACACACAAATAAATCAAACCACAAGAGTACCTCTTGCTGTCACTCCAGTTGTACCCTATCAGACTACAAGCACTGTACCTTTCTCAGTGTGTACAGGTACATTTTTGTCACTAGGGGTGCAGAAATGTTTCTTTAGAGGTACAAACAGGCAGGTACTAATTTTAAGGTACAGTGCTTGTACCCTGATAGGGTACAACTGGAGCGACAAAGCATTTGTACTTTTTTAGGTACAGTCTCGTACTTTGATTTCTTAGTGTGTTGGATGTAACACTGACTGGTGATGTGTGTCTTATCTTATCTCTTTCAGGGACACAGAGCCAACTTAATCTGGAACGTTGCAAGAGTCGAATGGGCACCTTCGTGGATGGCGGACCGATGGCTGAGACCAACCCGGATGAGGGGTAAAAGGACATTAAAAGCAATCAATCTTGGGTTACTGCAACCTTGACCTTTGGCCATCAGCAAAACCAAAATCGAATCTGCTCATCTTTTAATCCACATTAAAATAGTAGTTTATTCTGAAGATACCACTTTCAAAATTAAACAGTAGTAAAAAAAAAACCAGTCCATCCAAAAGTCTACGTGACCGTTTGTACCAGATCTCTCAGAAAATTCAGGAGATATGGTCTTTACATGAACGTGGGGCGACAAGCATGCGAATGGATGAGTAACCTGAACCTAAAAAAGCCTCAGGCCCTGGCTGTTGCTGTTGCTGACGAAAAGGCACAACATGGTCTTTAGAGAAGTGAATCTCTGCAGAATTTTGTTAGTTCAAAGTTCAATTAAGGACAGTTATTATTTTTTTTATCATGGCAAAATTGTCAGTATTATAAACACCTTACATAAGATGTTTTTGTTGTTGTTGTCTAGTCCATTAGGAGCAGAAAAGAGGGACTTTCAAAAGTGAGCATTACATGGCATCGCCTCCTTTTTATTGTCACCTGGGATGTAGTTGCTGTGGTAACGCCAGACAGTGGATAGATTTCTGTCATGTCAGATTAGATCACTCACTCACTGCGATTTTGATAAAAGTTTGATTAATAATTCATGCCAAGTCTCGAAGCAGTAACACCTCAGCATGACTATATGAGACTGAATGCACTTAAAGCCGTAAAGTCTGAATGTTACTATTCAAATAAAAGCCAACAATCTTTCATTTATGGTACACTTAAAATTCTGAATATTGGCTGACATTTCAGTCTTCAGAGAAAGTCCATAAAGTGTAAATGGTGGTCCAAAGAAAGGGATAACAATGGAGAAAAATATGGAAATCCTTTATTAAATCATGGCTATTTTAAGAGTAGCCACAGCTCTGGTCTGTTATACTTTATGGGCTTTCTAAACGAAAAAACAAATGAAGGAAATGATCTTTATTGTTATTATACAACCGAAATTGGACAAATACATTACGAAGTCAGATGGAGGGTTGAGCCGAGCCTCTGCGACTGAGTGCGTCGCCACAATGGACCGACCTGACAGAATGCATGTTTCTCTTAAAATTGAAAGGACAATTACTATCCACATTCTAAACAGACTATTGCTCTTATCCACAAAGAACCCCTTTGCACTTTTATCTATCATAGTTCAGTCATGTTGCAGCTCTGTACACATGGGTAGAGTGAAATAACAACGGTTGTTTGAGTGACAGGAAGACATGTACGTGACTCATGCTTTGGTCTGTTGCAGGACATCTTCAGAAATGCCAGATGTCTTATCAAGATGGAAACAAAAGCCGTCATCTCCCGATCAAGACCTGCCTTGATGTCATCATATGATTTGTCTGACCCTCATGATTCAGCTTCTGATTTTTTTCACCATGCTTCTTTCAAGTGTGACACAATATTTTTCTGTAGCTGTGTTGAATCTTTTGTCGTATTTGTTGAGAATTTGCACCTCTGAAGACAAAATACTGACTTTCAGTGAAGTACTTTTTACTCTTCCTGATACTCAGTGAACCATATCAAGCCCAGCGTAACCCCACTTGCTTGCAGCTCATCTCATCTTCACACAATGTTCCCAGCTACCAATTAAGAAATAATTATGGCCATTATGTGATGATGGGACTCGTGTGATTTAGCTCAAGTTCCCTGGCTTTCATTTGATACGAGTGGCACTAATGGGAACACATGCATGGTGTGTAGGTCCACACATGCATGCACACAGTGAACTGCACCCCGCAGTGAGACATAAAGCATTGATATTCAGGAGAGCACAGACAGAATGGGTGCTGCATGGGAAGTGGCAGGGGAAAGAACGCTGTGCTCTGATAAAAAAAAGCGTGAGGTGCTTTGAGGCAGAATAACGCCGGGCCGTGTTGATGTGTGGTTTTCTGCAACAGGAGCACAAGGACTATGCTGCGCCATGATGACAACCATCAGTTTGATTGCCAGGCTTCAATTTACAATGCCTCACCACAGCCACCCTTTGTCTGCATGACAAACATTGAATGGCATGAGACACAATTTAACTGAACATCATTCAGAATGCGTGTACAGTCAAAAAACAAGTATACAGTATACTGTGCAAAAGTCTCAAGGCACCACCAGCTTTTTTTTTAGTCTTCATGTCTGGGAAATCTGTTATCATTGGCATTTGGATGTGACTGAAAGTGGGTCTTACTCATTACTCATGTGTAGGTAATGCTCAAGCATGTTTTGAATAAACCTGGTGCAACAGATCGTCTGTTGTTCAAGTGTAAGAGCAGGTTACACTAAATAACACCCATATAGAAGCTGTGTCTTTCTCTTCTTGAAAAATGTGTTAATTTAAAGTGACATATGTATTGTAAAACTGCACAGCTATACTGTACTGTACTATATATATATATATGTGTGTAGTATTATCTAACGGTGTGCAACCAGAACAACATGGGGATAGCTGCACTGATGTATGCATTGAGATGTAATGCATGTAGTCCACAGAGAGCTGTGCTGGTTGTACACCACATTATGGTCTACATCAAAGGCTTGATCCAACCATTACAGCCTGACAGTGGTAACAAATGAAGTAAATTCACTTGATTTCTAAATAAAATGGGAAATTATCAAAATGATCTGCTTCTGTTCTGGAAAAAAAGTAGAATATAAGTACATTGGACATATACACACACACACACACACACACACACACACACACACACACACACACACACACACACACACACACACACACACACACACACACACACACACACACACACACACGCATGGACCTTTCCTTTCCCGAGCACATCAAGAAACTATGGTGTCCTACATGTAGGACGTTATTCTGCCTATTTCACATTGAAACATTCCTCAATTATGTGGCCTCTGTAAAACAAGGAGATCCTTGTCGGAATGACGTATAAGAGGCTTATAAATAGGCTTTGAAAACCAAACAAACATGTTTGTGCAACAGTCATAGTGAGGACACTCATAGATCTAATGCATTCTCTAGCCTAGGGGTCTGCAACCTTATTCAGCTCCTCTGCAGTGGCTCTTAGCTTTTTTCAGTCAAAGTGAACATCTCTAATTTAGAGATTAAGGCGTTAAAGGTGCCATATGTAAGAATGTGGCCAAAAAAAAGGTTACTACATTCAAATTCAAAATACCGAGGTCTTTTAGGTTTCGTTTTCTGACGTGACTGGCAACCTCTACTGACTGCAGTGATTGGTAGATGGCGGTAGGTTGCGCCACATGCCAAAACATAAACATGATTTGCAGTCTGCAAAATGTTTTTTTTAATGCAAATATTTTGTCTGTACTGTTGTTGTTGGTGAGTTCAGTTTGTTATATGAACATTATTCCTCAGTCTCTGTGACATATTAGGAGGATTTTACGGCCAGTTGCTTTAGATTTATTACGTAATGCACCTTTAAATAAATATGTTTTATTGTGTGTCACAAATGCCAAATATTAAAATAATAATAATATGAAGCCATTTCTGACACTTAAATGCAGTACATGAAGAAGTACACATTTGTACATGTACATGCAATCCAAATATCATTTAATATAAGTGGGGTACTTTTCATTTCATCAATTTACCACAAACAATGGAAGGACTAGGTCTATAATTCGGTGTTGTTTTTTTTCTCCACTTCTCTAGATACAAATATTTTTACCCTCACAACTAAATGCCTAACCCTAAATTAACCTAACATAAAGCCATGATCCTCACAGAGATACCCACACACACACACACACACACACATACATTACAACAGGTTGAACAGTGGTAGAGGATGAGCTGATGCTGGGAGGAGGAGGAGGAGGAGGAGGAGGAGGAGGAGGAGAGTCCAGATGAGTGTGGGGCTCCTCTGGTATGAAATAATGAATAATGTGACGCTTTCACGCTGACAGCCACAGCAGTGGCACAGACTGGACAGACAGTGGCTTTCATCATGAGCGGCTTCTCCTTCACGTCCGCAGCCGCAGGATAATGACCTGTCGGCTGCTGCGTTCGCGGATCACGGTCATGGTGCGTCTCTGTGTGTGTGTGTGTGTGTGTGTGTGTGTGTGTGTGTGTGTGTGTGTGTGTGTGTTTGTGTGTGTGTGTGTGTGTGTGTGTGTGTGTGTGTGTGTGTGCGTGTATGTGTGTGTGTGGGTGTGTTCACTCAGAAGAAAAATCACACAAGTGATTCCTCCTTTCTCTTTCTCGGATTTTCATTCTTCCTTCCTCTTCTTGTGTTCCTCTGCAGGTCAGCGCGCGCCTCTGCTCGTGTCTGCGTGACCGCTCATTGAACGGCTGTCACCCTCATCATCACCCTCCTCATCACCCTCCTCATCATCATGACTTGTGCCCTCAGGAGCGTGAAGCTGTGTAAAAATCGGAAGTCCCTCGTTTGGTGTTTGCGCGTCCTTTCAGCCTCTCGGTAATCACAGCCGCTAATTAAAGGCTGTGGGAGCGCACTGCAAATCAATAGACTCAACGATGGGGAGACCTTCAGCTTATCGACACACAAGGTAAGATGCTTTTCTTATTTATATTTTTTTATTTCACAACAATGCAGCACATTTATTTGTGTTCTGGGCAAAAACCCAGTTCATATCCACACCTATTTAAATGAGGGGTCAAATCAGGGTCATCGATTTTACTGAAAATGATATACTGTCTTTTAATATACACAACAATTAAAAGAAAAAACATTGTTATTATTGGTGTTGTTGTTTATAGTGACTCACCAGTGGCATATAGCATATCTGGTGTAACTGAAGCAGCTGCATTGTGCCTGTACATGTATAACAGGTGATTTTTGAACTGCAAAGAAGACACTTAGTGCCACATAACATAACAGCAACTGGTTTTGAAGGTTGTGGCTCATCAGTATATGAAATATCAACCATGTGACTTTAAACTTACTGTGTAGCTATAGTGTAGACACAGCTGCTCTCACCAGGCTATCACATTTAGATGACTTTCATCTTTAAATACTGTATGTTTTTGTTGTCTGACACAGTTACAGTGGGTTGCTCTGCACTTAGGGTACATTTTGGACCATGTAAGACAAGATTCCGGTGCCAGCAGTAGACGGCACCTCCAACCGATGTTTTAGTTATTGATATTTATTGTTATACACCAGGTCATGGAACATAAATTGAACAAACAAACCTTCCTGATGTTTGTGTCAGACCTTAGACACATGAATAGCCAACTTTTTAGGTATTGATCATCAACAACCACAACATTCTGTCATCATCAAGTGTGCCAGATTTTCAGATTTTGAAAATATACTTTCATGTTATTACAGAAGAAAGACAGTCTTATTCACTATTTCGACTAAATGTATTGTATGTGTTTGTAATGTGTAAAGGTAGCAGAGCAGTGTGATGAATGTTCAAAGCTGCGCTGTTGAATTACATCGTGCTACTTCTGCACTTATCACAGTCACACCTGTTTTCCTTATCTAAAAACATCTGTCATGTGTTGTCATTCACAGACAAAGACGCTTCCATGCTGTCAGTTGGACACAGTTTATTTAGACCGTGCCATGGGGAAGAGTTCGGACTGAAATACAGGGAGATTTAATAGCACTATAGGAGGAGAAAAAGTGAAAGAGAGAGAACAGGAGAGTCAAACATGGTCATTACAGACAGGAACACTGGAACTCCTGTACCTAAAAAGGAGTCGCAGAAGAAGAAGAGGAGGAAATCTCGTCCTCATGGTCTGCCCTCTCCAGCCCTCTGCTGTGCCTGTGGCCTATGCATCATGCTGGCAGGACTCAACATTACTCTGGTTGGAGCATTCGCCTTCAGCACACTGGTGCCTTCTGCCAACCCCCCGATCATCATTGGCCCTATCCTTCTTCTGGTGGCCTTTTCTTTTTTCGGGGCCTGCTGTGTGTGCAGCCGTCTGCCGCCTCCCCACAGCTCAAGGAGGTCAAAGGTGGGTGGCAAAGGCACAGGACTGATGGGACACACTGGGCTAACTGGTGGTGCAGCATTTGAAATTGAGACCAGCGAGCACACTCTGCAGGATACTACAGCTGTGCAACTCAGCCCCACATCTTCCCCTGGATCATCGCGGGCGTCCAGCCCAGAGATGGAGGCTCCTGATGCAGCACCACTAAGCTCCTGCAAACTCTTCACCATGGAGACCAATGGTCCTTCTTCTGTTTCTGCCACAGCAGTCTACTCGGCCTCCACAGCAGCAGGAGGGGAGGTGAGGCTCAATCTGCCTCGCGAGGAAGTCGTCACCTAGCAGGGCTTTAACTCTTCCAAGGCCAGAGTGGTAGCAGTGTAAATATCCTTCCGAGTTAAGGGCCGGCTGAGTGTGATTGTGTCATCTAGTTTACGTAGTGAAATATTTCTGGTTGTGACAAGTTCTCAGCAGTTATGCTTTTGATTTCCCTCGCTGTGTTGCCCACTAGTAACTAGCATGCAGAAAGAAAAAAAAAATCCAAGTATCATATGGCTCATGGGTAGAGGAATTCAAATTCCTACATCTGCTGTGCTGTCCTCGAAGTCTTTGTTTTAACTAGGGCATTGTGAACAGTTTTGAACTCAGTGTCTGAAACCATAAACATTTATCCGTAGCTGTTCGTCTTGTCTGTGAAAACCTGTCCTGCCAGCATTGGTTTGAGGAGCCTCCTCTGAAAAAAAATGTGACTGTTGACTTGTTCTTAAAATGTAAAAGATTAAATGTGAAAGGTCAGAATTGAAAACCAGAGTTGATCTGTACAGACGTGCATGGATGCGATGACATTTGATTTTTTTTTTGTCAACCTCCATGATGAACTTGTTTTGGGTGCATAGAATATTAAAGGTCACTTGTGTCCCAAAGCAACACGGTCGCACCCGAGATTAAATTCGAGCCATTTAGAGTTAAAAGTAAGTGATGCCGTGACACTTGTCTACAACCAACAGCTTTGTAATGAACATTGTATGTGTTACTGTATCTTAACATGTAATTGTGTACAATGTTGGCCTGAGGAATCATGATTCTCGTAGTTTGACAAGAGACAAATCATCACATAAACTTAAACACCATAAGCATTGCGTTTTTAAGTCAGTTTTAAGTCTCATGATCCAAGCATATGCAGTTTGGATCATGATCCATGTAAAATAGAGACTTTTGTAAAACAGCTAGAAATTGAATTATACAGTGTGATTGGACACAGAAAGAGCGGTTACATTGTTGGCTCAATGAGAACATGTGAATCTTTTATTGTTCATGTCTACCATGACAAGATGGACCTTAACCTCTGCTTCACCTATGGAAAAGCCACAAGATATTCAGATTGCATAAAAAAAACATTTGTTCCCCATCACTGTGAAGTCTTCTTGGCATTATAAACCTGACTGGTTTGGAGAAAGTTGCCTTAGACAGATATCAGGATCAAACTAACGAGGGCTATATAAAAATGCACAATAGCAGTTTTCCTCCGAAAACCTTTCTTTTTCTGCCTCTGGATTCTTACTCCATGTTGTTAAGAAAAGCCTCAACATCTGTTTTTGTGGATGTAACAAATGCATGCAAATGGCTTTGAAACATTTCATCTCTGAAATCAAATGATAGCTGGAGCTGAAACTCCTGCATACACACATGCACTGACCAGAGCGTTCACTTACCCATTGATTACTGGGACTCTGCTCCTTGAAAGGATCAGTTTCCCTGTCAAGGCTGCCTGTCCTGTCAAGCCTAATTAGAGTGCCGAGCTTAACGCTGCATGTTCAGAGAACTGAATTATGGGAATGCAATCACACTGTTGTGAACTATCAGTGTTATTCGTGTATTTCAATGTGTGTAGCACTTAAACAAAAATCCAGTGTAAAATGTAAAGGATATGGTATTTTTGTGAAGATTTTCATTTTCTTTATTTTGAAAGTAACTCATGACGTGTAAAACATAAATAAAGAGGCTCTTTCAGTACACACACACACATTTGTCTCATTATGTATGTGTGGCATGACATGGTGTCATGGTGTACTTGTTACATTTTGTGTCATCATGAAGTAAAAAAACAACTATGTGTTACATATAATAAAAAAAAATCTGATTCAAATTCACTGTGATCTTGAAGGATATCAGATGTTAGACGCATGGTGGAATAGCAGTTAGTGACTTTATAATGAAGTCACAAGTCACGTCCAGTGATGCAACTGTTATTTGATTAAAACAAGATGCAGCCATTTGAATAAGTGAATAACAGTCTAAACAACAGTTTCAGTTCCAGCGACAAACACTTTGCTGTTCAAATGTATGGTGGGCTGTTACGAGGGCTGGTGTGAAGAACTGAAAATAATCTTGGTGGCCTTAAGTGAAAGATCCAGCTCCATCTGGCTCTGTTTACGTGTGAGTGTGAATTTGTCGCCACTGGAGGGACCCAGAGCCACGTGTATGACTTTTCACACAAGTTACATAAAATGTCGTTTCGCATCAAACCAGTAGATGTCAGTACATCACAGCAAGTATCTCAGGGCCATTGTCTCTGGCCTTTCAGAGGACAAATGATGTATGAGATCACATTTGAGTGATTCGGACTACACTGCACACAGCACAAGAGTAAGAATCAGTAGACATGATCTGATGTTAACACAAAGCTTTGTCTGCAAGATAAAAGTGTTAATGGTCCACACGTTGTTTCTGTAAGATTTCTTATCACCGAGTGAAATCCCGGCATTGTCTGTGTCTGGCAATCTCGGCTAATTACATCCACGTTATGAGAAGATTGTCTTCAATATCCACAGTGCTGATAAAGCTCCACTATGTCCCTTGTGCTCATGAAATGATGGAGGCACAGATCTGAGCTGTCCCACTTTCTGCGGCAGCTCACAGATGACAAAATGGACTCGGGGACCTTTTAAAATTATTATTAGAGAGGCTCCCATAAGCACGGAGGGGAATTTTTACAGTTGACTTTGAGATTAGATCCGCAATGTCACAGCTTCCCTGTTAAGCTAAGAAAGTTATTCCACAACAACGACAGTGCTTATAGACAATGGCCTGCAACTGTCATTAAAGGCGCCATATGCGGCTAAAAGCGGTTACTACACTCAAATTCAAAATAACGAGGTCTTTTAGGTTTTGTTTTCTCCGCCATTGTAGCTCAGACATAACTGGCAACCCGTGGATTGCTCGGCAGCTGAAACAGCTGAGACTCTACTGACCGCAATGATTGGTAGATGGCGGTAGGTGGCGCCACATGCCAAAACAGGATTTCAAAACAAACATGATTTGCGGTTCGCAAACGATCTTTTTTAATGTGAATATTTTGGCTGTACTTTTGTTGGTGGTGAGTTCAGTTTGTTATATGAACATTATTCCTGAGTCTCTGTGACATATTAGGAGGATTTTATGGCCAGTTGCTTCAGATTTATTCCATAATGCACCTTTAAGATTTGAGTTTGAAGTAGCAGTGTACGTCTGGACTTGTCACTGTTCCTGAATAAGCCGGTCAAAGCACACAGCCAAGACTCTGAGGCGATCATATATTTGCAGCATATAATGGGATTTTGTGCGATCAAGACTGCACCCAAACAGTTAATACTGTGAGAAAATATGAAACCTCCGAATCCACAAAGCCACTCTTCAACTTTCACCTTCTTACTAGTCTGAGGTGCATTGACACAAAGCATTTCCCATGGGGTCGGGATGAAATATGACAATCTCCTGAATCCTTTGCTTGTTGGCCTTCACTTAAGAGGCTCATAAAACACATTAACTGTTTAGCCAGCAGGGACCTGGAATATTTACTGCCTTGTGAAGGTGAAAAGGTGTGTAGGTATTCTGGAGCGAGAGGCGTATATTTACATGTTTATGCTCCTGGAAAGTAAAGGTAATGAGATGCGTCAGAGGTTTACTGCTGCAATTTAGCTTACTTGTTAAAAAAGAAGGATGAAATGGACATCAACCTCTGCCCTTTGCACCACCATGTCTCCCCATGTCCTCAAACCGCTCTTAAAATCCATTTTTATAAGCACTAAAAGAAAGAAAACACTTTCACATCAGTTCCTTTCCTTTTGAGCAATGGGCACAAAGGGTGCTCTCACCATTTTTTGCTGAATTTAAATTGTGATTCTTGTGTGGCGTGACTGTTTCATGCCACATATGCTTTTATAGAAAAAGTATTCAATCTTTTGGCCTCACTCTCTTTCTTTAAATGGTGACATTAAGCTTTTGTTATGTGGGAAACGGTGACAGAAAATGCCTTAAAGGGGCACAGACACATTGTGAACGAGCAATAGTAACTGCTGACACCCCTTCATAAACTGTTTGTGTGCCGCATCCATACTGATGAATCGCAGAAACACTTCAAGTATCAGCACGCTCCTTTCAGCACCACTGTGTGTTTCAAAACAACTGACAAGGCAGTCAATATGTCAAGTATTATCAGGGTACAGTCTCTTTTTTTCTTGACATCTTCAAGCTGATTGTAACATCACACTCATATCAAAGCTGTAGTAATGACTGAGATTGATTGTTCTTGGTGCTGAGATATGGTGCAAACTACTGGAAAGGTCCGGAAATTTCAGGCACGGAACGGCTAATCTCAGATGCAGACATTGCATGTCGCCTTGTTTGTCACATCGAGATGCAGCGAGCACACACACACGCACGCTCTCCAAAACAACACACACCTGCAAACACAAGTGCTCCATCCGCTCTGAACCGGTGCACGGCGGATCCTGACACTGTGTTCACGCGCTCCTCGATGGATGTGCTTGTGTGTGAGAAAACTCTCAGTTGAATGAGTCGGCAGAGGAGGGGGGAGGGGGTGGGATGGAGGGCACAATCAAGCTGAAAAGATTAGGGGAAGACGAGCTGCCGAGGATCTGTGAGAGCAGAGCAGGCACATGTTATATAACCCTTACCCAGTTCCCTCTGCTTCCAAAGACAGACTCTGAGGGTGGGAAAGGAGTATTTACTGGACTGGAGTGAATCTTTGTGATCAGACTAAAATGAACCAGGTCATTGGTTATGTGCACGTACAGTACTGTCTGGTTCATGGAACAATGGGACTCAAATTCTCATTCAAACACTGCGTCCCCCAGGTCTACAAAGACCTGACAGATTGTTTTGTCAGACAAAAGCGTTAACATACCCAATTTATTAGGTACACGTGTCCAACTGCTCATTAATACAAACATCTAATCGACTTGATGCATTTAGGCACACAAACATGGTCAAGACAAACTGCTGAACTTCAAACAGAGCATCAAAATAGTTGTATGTCAGTATTTTAAAAACTGACCCACCATGTATACACATAATTTACAAAATCAACATTTGGTTGTTGAAGAACAAAGAAAACTCTTTTACTGGTGTGATAAAATGTGAAGTGAGAAGAATACAAGTTAGAATTCTCATAGCATTCCACTCAAATGGATTTCCTCTGGATGCTATTCCAGAAACTCTTACTTCCTGGTTGGCCTTGACCAGCAAACTGGAAGACTATGCCCATTTTTTATCTACGGTCTATAGGTTTAGCAGCATTTTTCAGTCTATCTCTGGCATGGGACATGTTAACTCGAGATTGGTCGCAAATTACCTTTGACCCCATATGAGGAGACAGAGTTGTCAAGTGGTCTTCTTTTTTTTTTTGGTTTTCCATGTGCTACGCGTGAGCGGGACTCGTGACTGCTGGGCTGTTGGTGTTGGTGGTGACACTGAGAAGAAAGCTCCTCACAGTTCAGGGTTAAAGATACAATGGAGTTTGATTAAAATCAACAAGGGTCCTAATTGTAATGCCGCTGTGGTCTGAATACCAACGGCCACTGACAATGGGTTCCTCACCGTTCTCAACTCCTCCTTTCACTCTTGGTAAAGCAGTTTATTCAAGTGGCCGGGGCTGTTGCATAACCTCGTCTTTCGCGGGTCTATATGTGGGCCCTGCGAGATGGAAACATATGCACACAGTAGTGTACAGCAACAGAATCCCAAAACAGTTGTGGGAAATCACAGAGGCACTAGAACCTGTTTACAGTGGTGTGTCCACAAGGATCTATGGATTGCATTATTTCAGTGGCATTCAAATCAATCATCATTAACCGAGCCAATAGATTTCAGTATTACCACCACACACACTGTGTACAGTTCCACTTGTTTCTCTTCACCTTAACACAGTGTCTTTGACCTTTTCTGTGAATGCTATCTTTTTTTTGTTGCCCCGTTTACCCTTTACCCAAACTAATCAATAGACAGACTGAAAATAGAACAGTGGTGTGCTAATACTTGAGGATGGTCAATTATTTATAAGTCCAGCAAACCAAAATAACATGTTGTGACGGGTTCACAAGATCACTGAGAATAAAACCTGGCTGCATGCTTACAGACCAAAGAGAGCCAAGTGATAACTGTATTGGGATGTCGTTGGGTACAAGGGGTTGGTAAACAACTTGTGGTACTAACAGGTTCCAGCAGAGGTCCCCATTCTTCAAGGAAACTCAGGGACAATTGGTGAAAAAAAGACAACACTTCTCCTTAGCAGGCTGCCTTGGACCGGTTTGTGTGCTCTACATTTAAAGGAGGTTGCCATACTCTGCAACATTATACTGTCTCTCCTACTGCATCAGAGTGATCTGGACATTTACATAAAACACAATTTGTCAGTATTGTATTTGTCACATTGTTTTATAACTTGTATAAAGGAAACTTCCATTGCAGTAAAGGCACTCTCCTATCATTACAATGCTGTGAAAATAGCCACTTATTGTACCTTTGTCCCATGGGTGCCATTACATCTGCTTGTGTGGTTTTGTAATGCCGTGATAATACAGTAGCTCGCTATGTGGGTCATGTCACGGGTGAATGATAGTTTTGCGCTCACCTGTACACTCCGCAGTTTACCTCTTAAATATATATTATATGGAAATGTAATTACATAATCAGCGAGAGGAGTGACCTTTGATTAAATTTAAGGCCTTATCTCAGCATCGCTAAAAGCTACGTGTTGCATATCAGGTGTTTACTACCTATGGCTTCTTTGAAAAAAAAAAAAAAAGAAATAATGAGAGACCGATGTTTGGAGCACATGATGGAATACCACCACACAAACACACCACCACCAGCCACCAGAGGCCTTTTCCTGTCAGGAGAATGGACCTGATTGAGTAGTTTGCTTGCCATCAATGGCCACCTGTGGAGGAGAGAAAGCACGTCCGAGTTTGCGACCAACTGGACCCTTTTTTTAATCAGACAACCAGTTTGCCGTGCCAGCAGGAATCTGCACAGAGCACGATGGGGTTTGCCGATCTGTGTCAGCACTCATTACCATCCACCGCCGTGGTGGATGCCTCTTCCAGGAGTCCTTTAGAGGGAAATAAAAGAGAGATGCTTTACTCTTTAATGACTTTCCCACAGTGCCTCTCCAAAACAACAGCTCCCCTTAAATTGCTATGCCTTGGCTGAGACTGGAGGAGAGTCCCCACTGCTCCACAGAGGAAGGGAAATACTGAGTTCACTGTCTGTCCACTCCACAAGGCCAGCCAAAGGGGTGGGGGGTGGAGAGGATGGGGTGGATAATCAGGTCTTTATGTGGTGTGGGGCCTACAGTCAGTGGACAGCCTTGGTATTGTCCCCACAGCTTGATTGTTTCTCTGGATCCAACACACGGACACATTGAAACACCCCCCAACCCAAATTGGGGTTTGTGCATCTACTTCCCCAGTAAAGTCACCAGCCAGTGCGGGCATCAGGTTTAAACCAGTTGAGGCAATGTGTTCTTTCACTTGTGATTGTATAAGAGTATTTTCCAGGTACTTGCTCTTGTTCAGATGTTCTGTTTCAGGTTTATAAAAGCAAATATGAAGTCACTTGCTATTATCACATGACCTCTGACCCCTTGCAAACAATCCTGTCTGATTTGTTCAAGTTGGCTGCAGACAGAAAAACAAAAGTATGACAACACCAGAAGGTAATGTCAATAGGAGCTGCTCCAAACACACAACCCACATGTTAGCTCCACAAGACAAATGTTGATTTCAAAGCCAGTTATGTGACGTGTGCAATGTGTTGACTGGATCATTGTGCATGGTTGGTCTCTCCAACGTTAATCTCTGGAAACTTTAAGAAAAAAGAATTACAGCATTATTGCCCATGGCCAGATCAGACTCTGATCTTTATATAAAATATTGCACAATATGTACAAAATGGACAATAACATATAAGAGGTTTGGCAAACAATTTCATCCAAACTTCTGACACCAATAAGGTAAAACATAAAAAAAAAAAAAGAAAGAAAAAAAATATTGAAACCCATGAGACGGTTAGATCTTGACTTTGATATCACCCACAAACAACAAACCTTGTGGCAATAATTAACAAATTGTAAATAATTTTCTCTGTTTCATTCCTAGCAACAGAAAACTAAAAGTCACTTTAAAACAAATAGAGGTTTTAATTAAGATTAGATGACCTACTGTGTGTTTTACCGGTCAACTTCCTGGTTTAAAATATGACAGTTCCTCAGTTTTCTCTGGTGCTGATTCAACTTGAAAACTTGCCTTGTCATTACAAAGCGTCAAAGCTATGCACGAGTCAAGGTTAAGTACGTGAACGCTAATTTTAGCCGTAAGAGAGTGAGCACTGTCCTGTCTACAGTGTGTCAGCAAAGAAGGCCTGTTAAAGTGGATTACAGCAGGTGATAGCATGAGTAATAAAAAAGAATCCTTCCTGAGAGTAGTGAGTGTATGAGTGCATATCATAACCAGACAGGAGTGTATGTTAAGTGTCATTAAAAGTGTTTTATTGCTGCAATTGAAATTAGGTCATTTACACACGCGCTGATCTTTTGAATCTCTTATCTAAAAACCTGTGGTGGACAGCAGATCTGTTATCTGTCAAATACATGCTGACCACATATTGCATTTAAACACAGATATGCTTTGAGCTCAATTCCAATAATGGATTTGATGCAATGCACCCCCCCCCCCAATTCAGAGTATCACTTTGTTCACATGTGCAGTTCTAGTGAACACAAACAACAGGGAAATAAGGGGAGAGTTGATATGTTCATCCCTGAGCAACATATTGTGAAATGGATTCCCCGGCCAGACCAGTTCAGTGGTCTGGCCGGGGGTGGTCAACATTGTTTTGAACAGGTGTTTGCAGTGGGCAGTGACCTACCTGAACTGAACAACTCCTTGTCTCTCCCTGATCTGATTACACGTATTCACCTCTTTGTGTCTGAGCCGTGGAAAACCAAGAGAAAGGACTAATGAAAGAATCACATGAAATTGAACACCAGACATTAAGACGAGTTACTGAGATGGACAAAGTGAATGCCAGACAGACATTCAGGCAGGTGTTAGAACACCTTTTCATTCAGAGGCTTTTCTCCTCTGGAGATCCAACTGTCCACTATAATCCACAAAACCATGCAGTGTATTAGTTAGATACATGAGTATATGGGAGACACTTATGAGCAGAAAGTCATTGTGTGAGATAGTCAGGTTTAGTGTTTCACAGTGGAAAAATAAAAGTGTCAGGCGACACAAGGAAACAGCTGTTTCCTCAACTTCGCTCGACACAAGTCTGGACACAGCTGACTCATGAAGAGTAAAGTCGCCTCCCTTGCACAACGCTGACACACTGGTTACTGGGTACACTGTGGTCACACTGGAGGAGGTGGTTTTTACTTACGTATTTGGATGTCATCACTGTATAAAAGGCAGACTTAGAATGGGGAAAGGAAAGTCTTGAAGTATTTCGCTTGCACAATATTTAAAACATTTTGTCCAAATCCAAAATGTTCATGGTCCAAATATCCTATGTGACATTTGTAAGTTTGAATTTACAACCCAGTGACCAGTGATGTTATTATCCTTAACATTTGACCAAAAATAGGATTTCTAATTAAAATAATATATTTTATTAAAATGTGTATACATTTAGAAGATGTTTTTTTTTTATTTTGGCGTTAATGTCATGCCTCTGTTTGGTTTCTGTGAACATGATCTTGATCCTTCATCTGGAAACAGGCTCTGTCAATCACTACTATCAGACCCAACTGAGGGAGCATTTGTGTGTATGCAGGGCCAGCAAAAGGAAGGTGGAGCAACAAGCATTTATCCGAACAAACCATTGAACAAGCTGTAAAATTGACTTCTGAAACGGTTTGCATCTGTCTTGCTTTACTAGCGCAATGGTGATATTGCTGCCATCTGTCTGCAGGAATGTTGCCGGGTGAAAGGTGATCTAAATCCAACTACACATAGAAATGAAGATATAGTTTTGTGAACTTATTTGTCAATTTCCCAAATCTAATGGACATAATGTTCAAATAACTACTTTAATACTGTATAATTAAAATGATGCGGTTATATTTTTGACAACTTGACAAATGGAAATGAATACATCTGCATTTATTTTGTATTTAACTCACTATTGCGTATTTGAAACTGGAAGCATGAATGTTGTCTGTTTCATTTAACATTTTGAGTATTGTTTTTTTTCGAATTTTTTTCCAACTTAATTGTACAACACACTTTTTCATTTAGGTTCAAATTTTTTTATGAGATGCTTGGACAACGGTGCATGGTGTCAGCATCTCTTACCCAGTGGTTGGCAAATGGTCAGCTCTGTGACGCAGGCATCGTGATGGTGAGATCAGCGTAATCAGGATGCCACAAAGTGACACTACTTTCGCACATGTCCAGATCTGTAGATCCTCTGTCAGTTAATACAACGTAAAAAGGCAAGCAACTGGACAATACTGCTGTATTTGATGCATTAAAACCAGATGTGATGAGAAACATATCGGTGCATCTGCTTGTTCTGCGTTTGAGGATCACGTCTTTATTAAACCAGTGCTCTATGTGAACAGGTAAAAAGAGAGTGAAGTGGACGTTGAGTAAAAGAATACAATAAAGGTACACCACAGTGAATAAGGGATGTGTACTGTAGACCTCTCTACACACAGTGCAGCCATAAACTCTGCATATTGATCTGATGCCACAGTCATAACCATATATGGAGATACTTCCCCTCCTCATGAATCAGGATTTGAACATGCTATTTTCTAATGTTACTTTGCAGCTCGTACCTGGTTCAGTGTCTGTCGGCACTGAGAGTTCAGTTAAAGAGGCTTATAGACATCCGCTCTAATGAGGCTTTGCACACTCCTGAGCCACTATTACGAACAGTGGCCCAGCTGTGTGTAGGTGTTCTCACCTTGGTTGGTGCCATGAAGAACATATGGAGAGATTTTGCGTTGCAGTGGTGTTGTAGTCACAGATTCACACAGGAGCACAGCAAACTCAGGTGTCTCCCAGACAGTTAGAAGGAGAACAGAGCTTGCATATTAACAATTTAGGAAGCTATAAAAAAAGGGGCAACATATGTTGAGATTGTTGTCAATTTTCTGCACACTTTTGCACACATATGCAGAGCAATTACATTCTAGATTTGCAGATCACCAAGCCACACTGTGCCTGCGTGGACGGCTTCTAATGTTTGAAGTTTGAAAGAGGCTTTAACCTCACTCTCCTAATAATGGAGCCATTGAGCTCCAAATGGGCTTTCACAGAAACTGAACTCAGTATGAATAAAAAAGCCCCTGTTACATAAACGGCCACCAAGGCCAGCTCTAATTATCATACAGCCTCACACAATAGGCTTCCGAATGAAATTTCATGGTGTCAGAATTAGTTTGGACTTTGCGTGATGACGGGTGTGGACATTTGGTGACATCTCCTCTTTCTTTTACTGCAGTGTGATACAATTTTTAAAACCATTGTTTCAAATGATAACCCATTTAACAAAGATTAGATAAGATTTGACTTTATTGGTCCCACACCAGGGAAATAATGGAAGGAAGAATGCGAGCTCCTTCATTCGGTGTTAAAACGCAATAGCATAAGTGGAAAGTATTGATCTGATTTGAAAGCATTTTCGAAATTCTTGGGATTTAACAGCCCACATACAGTACAATGACCACTGGGTCATCACTCATCCCGTTTCCTGCTGCAGGTAGCACTGAGACCAATAGTCCAAGAGTGAGGTTATTGATTAGGTTTCCTTTATGTGAGGCCCGACCTCTCCTTGACCCGTGTCCACCAACAGGAGCGCACACAGTCAACTGAGGATAAAGGTACTGTAGCTCCAGAATCACACTGCAGCAAAAAGGTTGTGGCCTTTTACACAGAAATGTGACCTGAATAGATATCAATATAACGATGGAGATATCAATTGATGAGTAAGTAGGACTGCACCGGACTGGCAGTGAGAGTACAATAAGCATTTTTTCTTGACCAGACAATGCTGCGGATTTATTTAGATTCATGGATTAGTTATTCTATCATCTTTAGCATCTTATTTCTATAATAATGATCAAATCTAGACTGAAATAACATCACATTTCCCCCTTGCGACCACACTGTTATCATTGTTATTAAAAATGTGGAAATTGCATTAGAAGACAGTACTAGCATAATACTGCCGCCATACCATGTTGTGGTTGTACTGTAGTATAAAGTATTAGCACTGTATATTATCCATCACTGACACAGAACTGTCTCCTCTGACATTTTGTAACCACAGTTAAGGACGGTAAAGTTCAAGGTGGTAAAATTTTATCATTACGGCGACAGCGATAAGCTCACACGAACTCATGGCCGATTTTACACCCATGAACTCATCCTCGTTCTGCGGTCAAATCATTTACCCTGTGGGAACTCCATAAGAAAAATATCTCGTTAAAACCCAGACGCAGGTGTCAGAGAGTCACTGTAACCTAAAGAGGCCGTTTGTTGTCCTTGTTGATGACTCAGCATAATCACTGCGTGCATGGGTTGCATTGAAGCAGCATTGGCCCGAACAACATTGCCTTCACTTTGTGCTCACTGTTGCGCCCCAGAGAGGAGCAATCAGATGCTCATCAAAGCCTGACTTGGTTCGGGTCGAGTCAGGTGACCTTACACTGTTACACGAACAGGCCGCTCTGTGCCAACTGGATGAATTGGGTCCATGCTGAAGGACAATCCCTGTTTTATCCTGCTGTCCCTCTTGACTGCTGCTGTGCCACAATGCACCGATCTCTACAGACACCGATTCCCACGGTATGGTGAATGACCTGGGACAGACTGTGTGGTGTAATTAGAGCACTAGTGTGTGTTTACCTGAGAGTCTTTATTTTCCCTCGCATGCAAGGAAATTATTTACTGATTTAGTGGAAGCTGTGAGAATATATATTAAAAAAAAAACTATATGAAAACATTACAGTTCAAGTGACTAATGAAAGGTTACTTCAGAACTTTTGCATGAACTCCAGGTTCTGAGTTACTGCTTCATCAGTGAAGCCTTTTCCCTCTTTTTTCTAATTGTGTTTTATTGTACCCTTTTCCTTTTATTTTGCAGTTTTGTTAAAGGTGCCATATGTAAGAATGTGGCCAAAAACGGTTACTACATTCTAATTCAAATACCCATGTCTTTTAGGTTTCGTTTTCTGACGTAACTGGCAACCCGTGGTTGCTCGGCAGCTGAGACTCTACTGACTGCAATGATTGGTAGACGGCGGTAGGCGGCGCCACATGACAAAACATGATTTCAAAACATAAACATGATTTGCAGTCTGCAAAATATTTCTTTCAATGCAAATGTTTTGTCTGTACTGTTGTTGTTGGTGAGTTCAGTTTGTTATATGAACATTATTCCTGAGTCTCTGTGACATATTAGGAGGATTTTATGGCCAGTTGCTTTAGATTTATTACATAATGCACCTTTAAATAAACAATTTTGTCTGCTGTTATAGTTTCAAAACCTTGCAATCACTTTGTACTCTTGTTTTAAGGCAAAGACAAATACATTTTATTGATGATAATGAAAAGTGAAAACTTTTTTGGGGAAACAATGTAGAAGTGAATGTGCTTAAAAGGAAGATTTCACACACAAAGAAAAAAAAAGAAGAAACAGCTCAGTAAAGGTGCGTGTTTCTCCAGAGGGCACATTTCCAGACATCACTGTCATCATCTTCTACCACTTTAGAAAACAAATACTTTCCTGACAAATTTACTTTGGAAAGATCTGAAACAATCTCTCATGCCGAGTCACAGCGAGTGTAGTTTCAGGTATCGTGTTTTATGCAGTTAAGGGTTTGCTAAACAAAAACAGTCCTCAAAACACAGGGAGTAGAAACACAGATGACAAGAGGGGGAAACACTTGGAAAAACTGAACAAAGTGACCTGATACAGACAAAATTAATCAACCAGACAGTTGGGAGCACAGAGACTAAATACACCAGCGAGGGTTATTCAGGGTATTCAGACACAGGTGAGACAAACAGGACACAGGTGAATCACATTAGGGCGCAGCAGCTAATCAACAGCTAATCAACAGGGAACAGGACAGGAACTCAAAGAAGTACAGAATAAAAAAAGGAATCAAGGAACAGAAAACCAGAACCAAAAGCCCAGGGTCAAGACAACAGAAAGACCAGTCCAGTGGGATCATGACAAAATCAACAAAATGTTGTATTAAAATGGATTCAGATTGGATTTACATAAAGAGGACGTATAGGGTATAAAATCCAAATGTATATCAGCAAGTGATAATGTTTTTAGTCATGACAGACAAAAGCACAGACATCGAATAAGTGTCTGTCTTTTTTAAATTTTTGCTTAGAATTTGCTTTCAATGTTAGACATAATGAAGATGTTGGTAAAGTTATTCACGTGAGTTTGTCATGAAATTAAATATGTTGCCATTGTAAGATCTATATATATATACATATCTATAGTTAAGCTATTCCTCATAAACATTGCTTTCTTTCTCCATATCCCCTCTCTAGTGGCCGCTGGAGGCAATCACTGTCCTCAGAGTGGTTCGTGAGTGCAACTAAAAAAAGGAAGTCAAACAGTTTTAGTGGAAATAGCAGTGCTTTTATTCACTAAATCTTTATACGTACATTCAATTTCAACCCAACATTTCTAACCATCACAATGGCTTTGGTCAGTAAACTCCATCTCAATCAGAATAACATTGGTACGACTAATGATGTTGTCATTTTTTCATTTTGAAATGTTACAATTTACATAAAAAATCTGTTGTATTTAAACTATATATACATATGTGAGGGGACTCAATCTTCCGGCTCGGTGGGAGAATCAGCTCACTGCAGTCAGGTGTGTGTGGCACTGATTGGCGTTGATTAAGCCCATGTGTGGGGAGTGTTCATTTACCCTGAGTCTCCAGTGCTCTGTGCTGACTCACTGTCTCACCTTCAGAGGCAGTGAGAGCTTCGCCCTGTGGCTTCTTAAGTTGTTGATGCATCGCTGAACACCAACTCCTTTGCGTGTTGTTTTGATGTCAATTGTTTCCCAGTGTATTACTTGTGGCGCTGGAGCGTTTGTCGTGACTTCAGCCTTTTGGTTTATCAAAGGTCTCCCGGGCAGCCGTTGCCTTACGTTTTGTGTTTTCTGGGTCTCCTGGTTTTTGAGTCAGCTGGTATTATATTACAGCTGGTGGTATATTTAATCATTTTAGTGCTTTTAAGGAAGCCTGTAATGCAGGGGTCTCAAACTCAAATGACCTGGGGGCCAATGCCCATCTATTGTGGTCAAGAGGGGACTGGTCTCAAGAACAAAAAGTGGGGGAAAAAAACAACTGTTCACCATATTGCATCATGATATCACATGTATTCTTAAAGGTGCCATATGTAAGAATGTGGCCAAAAACAGTTACTACATTCAAATTCAAAATACCGAGGTCTTTTAGGTTTCGTTTTCTGACGTAACTGGCAACCCGTGTTTGCTGGGCAGCTGAGACTCTACTAACTGCAATGATTGGTAGGCGGCAGTAGGTGGCGCCACGTGCCAAAACATGATTTCAAAACATAAACATGATTTGCAGTCTGCAAAATATTTTTTTTAATGCAAATATTTTGGCTGTATTGTTTTTGTTGGTGAGTTCAGTTTGTTATATGAATATTATTCCTGAGTCTCTGTGACATATTAGGAGGATTTTATGGCCAATTGTTTTAGATTTATTACATAATGCACCTTTAATTATACTATTTATGATGCGAAATTAATGTATAAATATCAAAAACAGGCATTTAAATTACATAAATAATAGTGTGTACCAGGAGCTGTTTCGGACTCTGCCATTTGTGGCTCTGGCCCTAACAAGCTACTTTATGTGTAATTGAATATTGTATATGATACATTTAATAATGTGATAATTATGTCTTATTATTACTGTTATAAAAATAATTGCTAGCAAACATGTATTATATTCTATCACCTTGCTGGCAGCTGTGCCTCAGTTACACACTGTTTAAAAGAAGGTGAGGTCGTGGGCCAAGTTTTCATTATAATGTGTTATTAAGTGAGGGGCCACATGTAATCAATTGGGGTGCCCCTGGACCGCCAGTTTGAGACCCCTGCTGTAATGGCTCTATACAGTTTCATTGCCCCCCCCCCTCCCCCCCTTTCCAATCTATCGCTATTATTCCTCTGGGGTAACTTTGAGACACCCCTGGGTCTTGGAAATTCATGCTCATTTTCAAAAATAAGCCCTTGTTTACCAAAGATTATTTGTCCAGCTAATGTTATGGAAAGTCGGAGAGGACTTGGTGACGGAGCAACAAGCAGGTGTAAAAACAAAACCATCTGGAGTTTTGGAACAATCTGATGTCTGAAGAAGGATTCTAAAGCCTTCACACTTCTTTCACCTCTCACGCTCTTTAAAGGGCTCAGCGTTTAACTGAAAACCGACACATTTCACAGCCTCTCATGATGGTGAATTTACATAACTGACATATCAAACTACAAAAGCTACACAATGTTGTGCGTCTTTTTATCTGAAGGATAGAGTTGCATGTCAACATCTCCGTTGCACCGTGGGAGTAACCAAACATTTGTGGGAGAGATTATGGTTTGTCTATCCACCCTGCAGGTTTACCTTACTGCTGACGCATTTGTCTCACGGAGACACAGCTGCACCGCCTACGATTATCAGTGTGATATCTACTTTATTTTTGTTTGTAAAGACTTGGTGTTCAGCCCAAGCGGAGGATCACACAAGGTTAGTGCTTTTCTTCAAGCCAAGGTGAGTGGTGTGAACACCGTCCGTAATGAAGAAAACGAGCTGTCACAGACATAACAGTTGCACCCAATAAATATTTTTGGAACAAATTATTTCATAGTTTCCTCTTTTGTTAATCGTTGGATGAGAAAACTCAGTGTAGTTGGTGCCATGCAAGAGAGAGAATAGTTATTTATCGCCTGAATTATAGAAAGCAAATAATCTCTGTGTGTGTGTGTGTGTGTTTTTAACCAACAAAGTGAGGTCATTTTTACGGAGTGAGGACATTTTGGCGGGTCCTCACTTTGTTTTCATTGAAATCTCTTCCTTGGGTTGCTATAACATGCTATACTAAATTCGTCAAAAAAAAAAAATCAAATTTTGGACGACATAGTATAGTATGACTTTTTTTGTCAAATTTTGGACCAAAATGTTTTTTCATTATGTTTTTTAAAAAAAAATTTTTTTTTCAAATTTTGGACGACATAGTATAAGTATGACGTTTTTGTCAAACTTTGGACCAAACATTTTTGGTCAAAATTATTTTTGAATTTTGGTCGACATAGTATAAGTATGATGTTATTGTAAAATTTTGGACCAAAAATTTTATATAAAAAAAAAACTATACGTTTTCCAGTCCTTTTGGCTCTGGGGCTCGACCTGAAGACATTTTATGGTACTGCAACCAGGCGTTCTTTGTAGATGTCATTCATGAAGTAGATATTTGTAATTGTGTTGATTTATAAAGTGGAAATGCTGGTCCTCACTTTGTCAGCAACCCAGTCCTCAGTATGCAGCAAGTACAAGAATGTGTGTGTGTGTGTGTGTCAATCAGCTGCTCACCTGGTCTTCGCCTCCGACACACCTGGTTCCAATCTCCTCATCAAGCTCCCTATAATCTACAGCAGCTCTCCTCCCACTCGTGACCAGATTGTGGTAACACTGCCAAGCTGTTTCAGTAGTGTCTTTGCATACGCTTGTTAAAATTGTGATCCTGTTTTGCCGCACTAACTCTCCACTGCTGAGTGTTCCTGACCTACCATCTGCCTGATCGGTTGTGATGGAAATAAATCCTTAAACTTCATTCTGCTCCTGTCTGTCTTCTTAACAGTCCAATGTAACATAATCACTTCAAGGCAAATGGAACAACAAAGCTATAGCAAAGTAAAAGTTTCAAAAGACTAATAAAAAAAAAAACTGATACTAATGCTACAAATCAGTAAAATGCTAATGCGACGTAAATAGCTGCTATCTCAATACTGCGTAAGAACTCAATAATGGTCTCAATCAGTAAGTCAGATGACACAGAGACAAACAACCACCCACTCTCACACCTACGGTCAATTTAGAGCGTCCAATTTACCTAATCCCCAAATCTGCATGTTTTTGGACTGGGAGGAAGCTGGAGAATACATGCAAACTCCATGCAGAAAGGCTCTTGATCTGACTGGGTCATGAACCTGGGTCTTGTACTAACCACTATGTTTTGAGATGTTTTTGGGCTCTATTTGTCAGTGTTGTGGATACAATATAAACGTGTCATTGAAAGGTTTAGATGATGAGTGCTGTGGTTTTAAAGGTCCCATATTATGCAAAATCAACTTTTTCATCATGTAAATCCTTATATTTGGGACTCTGGAGGTCCTATCAGTCAACAAAGTGTGAAAAAAAGATGACTCACTCGTGTTTTTGTGGTCCTCCTCAGTCTAAGTACAGGAGATGAAACACGCGATGTTGACTTCCGCGCTCACTGGGACGTCACAATGCGCAAAATTCCTGGAATTGTTGTCTCGCGGAAAAAAAACAGAAATTGCGAAAAGTTCTATTCTTGGCTCCACAGTGCAGCACAGAGTCCTACGCAAACTTCCAGCCTCAGAGGATTTATCTGTCCAGTGGATACATGTTATATATGATGGCAATGTGTCTGCTAGAGCCTGCAAATGATCACTTTTCCTAAAGCTAACTGCTGTTAGCTCCCAGTAGCCTCTGTGGCTGATATCAATTGTTTTGGCAGGGTGATTGAACTGCTGTAGTGCTTCATTCTTATGGTATTTTGATTATGAGTCCTTTAAGAGAAAAGAAACAGTTCAGCATTAAATTGTGCTACTTGCAAATCATATATTGTAAAAGTTACATTTCAAAGCAAAGATTTATCATAATGATAACGCATACTCTCTGCAGGTAAAGTTTTTGGAGACAAAAAGGAGGGAAAAAATACATTATTAAGGCTCTACGACCTGTGTACTTCCTGGTTTCTTGATGTGATGTTTCTTGTCTCTTGGAGTCACCACATAATTGTAGATGTATGTATCATGTACTTCAAGAAATCCCTTTTTTAATTATTTGCTCACATTTTGGTCCTGCATCATATAAGATTGAGCAATGTGATCAATCCCAAATCTGAAGACACTGGTAAAGAACCCTCCTTTCATGATTTTTTTTCTTTTATTGAATTGAATTGAATTGAATCCTCTCTCTCTCTCTCTCACACACACACACACACACACACACACACACACACACACACACACACACACACACACACACACGCGCTGGGACGCTTGTTTTTTTTGGCTTCAAACTGGACAAAAAGTGCATCTGTCCAATCAAGCGCCTGCTGCACCCCACTGCTTCATGACCTCCTCCAAACCTCTGGCCCTTCACTGCAGTGATCCTGTTAATCTGAACAGGTCACAGACGGACACCAAGAAATCAGTCTTATGGGAGAATGCGTCACACCCATCTGCTGTGCATCATTCTTTTTTGATTACTGGCTATGGATTAGAAGACAAACCCATTCAGCATTGATGACAGTCCTTTGAGAAGCGACACAGCAGTTTTTATTCTCCGCTTCTTTACTCACCAGGACTTGTTTTGGGTCAGTTAATGCTATTAGATCTGTGTGTTACTCATTTTGTGGGAACCTAAATCTTTTGGCACAGTCACATTATGAAGACTTGTCTTCCATATGGGGACAAAAAAGCAAGCCTCCATAATGCCAATTATTACGTTTTGGGCGACGACAAGCCAGTAGTTGTTATGGTTAAGGTTAGAGTAAGTCTCCATGAAAGTAATCTAAGTCATTGCAATGTTCTGTGACGTCAAGGGAACCAGACTTGTTGGATGTACTAAGGAGAATAACAGATTTACAGGGATTAGGCCTTTGGCAGTAAGAAAAACTTGGTGTGGCACCATCAGATACATGATCAGCCTTTAATCTTACTGCAGCTGAAAGGGCTATGGGGGTGGAAAGGGCACTGCTTTTGTGTAATTGTTTTGAAATCTCTGGGTTAGAAGGTGGCCTTAAGTATTCACTGAGCGATTTGTCTGCCGTTTGTTGTCGTCATTTAATACAAATTGATTTGTTTTTCTCCCCGAGACAAATACCGGCAGATTGCAAGACAACAAAAGGAGACGTAAAGACGTGCGTGAGGTTGCGTCTTTGGCTCTGAAGCAATTACGCAACAACAGCAAGCGGCTGGCGGCTTCTGTGATTTGAAACACGTGATGTGATGCGGTGTGGTGTGATGTGAACAAAGTGCATTATCACACTACTATCAAACTATGTCTTTATTAGAGAGAGAATGAGAAAACTAAAACGTGTATACATGAGCAACCAAGTAGTAACGTTTTAATTTTTTTGTGATTAAAAAACGACATAATGTTCAATAAATATACAAATACTCATCCATGGCTTCATGCAGTTTGAATTAACAATTCAAATTGACAGACATTTCAGGCTGATCCACTGAGGCTGATGGAAATGCAGACGTTTGGACGACCAGTTATTGATGGGAAACTCCAGACAACACAAGTGCTCAATGAATTTCCTCAAAGCAAACTCCAGCCAAAGCCAAAGACGTATTATGTGTTGCTGTTGCAATGTAAATGTTATGTAATCCTCACGATCTTTCTCTGTTGTCTAAATCAGCCTCACACAGAGACCAAACATGTGTTGCAGCATCTCTCTCTCTAGCTCTAGCTCGCTCACACACACACAACCAGATTACATAATCCCATTGTAGAGCATATCACTCATGGGGGTGCGGGGAATAAATAAAAGCAAGGAATACAGTTTACGTCTGTAATCATTAATCTAACATCACTGCTTTCATCTTATCACCTGTTTATATCGCAGGCCATTACAGATTAAGACTCTAAAATGTTCTCACTATGGGACGTCCTCAAATCACCTTTGTCTGTTAAATCTTGCTGAGCTGGTTCGAATGACGCCAAACTTGTATGTGCATTTCTGCAGAAACGTCCAGCCCAGCGTGACTAACCGAGGAGAAACTAAACGCTTCCCTATAACTCGACTGGTCCTCTCTCTTATGTTCATCAAAACACGCCTGACATGACAACATGACAAAACTTGGGGTGAGATTACAGTGACACACACTGGGTGTGTATTGCCCACAATTCCCTGAGCAGGGTGTGTCACTGCATATGGAACACAAGTGCATTCACACTCGAGTACTTGAAGTGCTTACTACTTCTACTCCATTGTAAAAGAAAACATGTGTTTGCCAGTGTCTCTGTGAGTAACCTTTCATATACAAATCATTTAAAAAAAAGAGAGAACTAACGCCCCGTTCACCTGGGCATTAACATGCGTTTTGGATAATCCCAATCACAACGGTTGTCTCTAATTTCAAGTGTGATGCAACCAGGACGCTCCTATTCTTTTTGTACACAAATCTGTCCTTAGGCCACCAATATGTGGTGTGTGACAGTACTCAAGACAAGAAATCTGGAAAACTATGCATTCGCCCGCGAACCCTCATGTGGAGGATAAAGCGGTAGAAGATGAATGAATGACTGAAGTAATCGTAGCAGAAACTGACCGGTCCTCTGTCCCTTATTTCAAATCCCAGAAGGTGTTTTTATTTTGATAAACTGCACAATAAAGTGGTCTTTTCTAAAGTGGTCTTTTACTGAGACCAGTCCAAAGCATATACTTTTGCTATCATCATGCTCTTTATGCAGCATCTTAATATGTCTCAGAGAGAAATACCTTTATTGTTTGCATGTTGGAAATTTGAAGTCGTTGAATGCACCTACGTGCCTTATCAAGACTGAGGTCATACATAAAGGAGAATTCTTATTGTTGTCTCCATGATGAAGAAACAGACTGACATTGTAGTTTGAGCCCTGAAGCTGAAGTTTATGCTTATGCGTGCAATTAAAGGGAGGTGGAAAAAAAAAGGTCAACATGAATCCTGGAGGAATAAGCATTCTGTTTGTTCTGTTTTAAAAAAACAATAGTGAGAGGGGTTCAATAGGGGAAACAGACAGACGGGCCTCTCCTGTCTTAACTGGTCAGGACCAGAAACATGTGGATATGTGAACAAAGAAAAACAAAGCATTGGTGCTTTTTTACGCTCTGGACAATCATTGTCATTCTCTGGACATGAGGAGATCACTCCCTCCCCGTAAGCAACAACAACGGACTTTACCCAGAGTGTTTGTCTTAAGCTGAGTACAGTTCTGTCTTACAGCTGTTTGTGTGTCGTGCGCTGTTATTGGATAGAGCTCAGCTGAGGGGAAGAACGATGATTGTGCGTCCAGTTTTACAAGCAGTTTAATGAGATTTTTCACACTGTAAATGATTGTATCACAAAGTATTAATCGTGTAATGCCTTTCTTTCTTGTGATAGTTTGAGCTAAGAAGTAAGTGAGATTTAAGAGCAAAACATTCAGATATCAGGATGTAGTATTATTATTATTATTAGAACTCAACCATTTCTTTGTCCGCACATATTTAATGGTGATATCAGGCCAAAACAACTGCACAGTGCAGTACATAGTATTTACATTGCACCAAGGCAAGTAGGAGTTCATATTCACTGCTACGTTCATTCACCACAAAGTGAATGCAATTAATTGATAAACAGCAGACATCACCTTATAAAGTCTGGTGTTTATGCTAATGCATCTGGAGTTAGGTGTTATTATCATGTCTAATGCAGAAAACCTGTCAAATGTGGCTCATTATATCATTTGTTGCACCACTATCACACAATAATTGGAGTTTATGTTTTACTGTGTTTTATTGAGTATATAGTATGTAGTATGTATTATGTGCACATTATCCTGGTATTCCGATACTCGCATAATGCAAGCAGTATTTAACTACAGCATATCAACATGCTTCCATAGTTCTTTCATTATTTCTACAGTCACTATCACTGATGTCACATCCAACCAGAGAATGGATTCAGAGAGTGTAAATCTTTGCCAAGGCTGCTCAGTTTCTGTATCATCACCAAAATCTAATAATTTCTTCTATGGGCCAAAAACACAAACACATAACCTTGTTAGCAGAGGCAATAAAACTGTTAAAGTACCATGTGGAATATTTGTGCCATATGCTGCTCAGTTCAGCATGTGTAGTCACTGATCCAAATATAAACTTTGCCAAAGGACACGGCGTGGATTTCTTCCTGTAATTTGTAACTTGAAAATTAGCCACATACACACGTATGCATTACATCTCAGGTTAGTTTGTTTCTTCTCTGTTAGTTTGACAACAGATCCAGGTGTGAGCATGCTGTCTATGGAGGGTCTCAAAACACAACTTCTGTTTACAACCGTGATATACAGTACATGTGTGTTACACTTACTCACCTGCAGGGGGACCCAGAGTGTGGGCAAGAGCAATGATTGTTCATGGAAAACACAACCAAACTGCATTGACCCAAACTCTCTCCAAGCTTTGGTTTAACAATAAATTATACATTTAAAAGGAACATAGCTCTGGGGGAAAAAGTAAATAAGTTAATAATAAAGCCAGAGAGTATAAGTGTAGTTTATTTAAAAAAAAAAAAAAAGGCTTCAGTTTGAGGAGCTTGTGCATCAGACTGCCTGTAATCATGAAGAGAGGATGTCAGGAGAAATCTGCAGCTAAGCAGGTACACGATTGGTTATTATTCCATAAAATATGAAAATAAGTCTGTAGTTGATAGAAAATTAAAGGGAATCCATCAGGAAGTCACTCCCCACTTTTCCCTACAGAGAAAGCCACAAATATTGTTGAAAAGAAACTCCTGTGTGTATTTTTTTTTTTTCTTTTCCGCTACCTTATTGACAACCTGCTTGCTCTGATTATTTGCTCAGTATAACATCGTGACAGGCAGCAAAGCAAATGTTATGTAGTAAAATCTAATTTGCCTCCTTGAGGATTTTAATTAGATTAATGTCACGTTTGATTAGATGGTGAACTGTAAAACAGGTCAAAATGAGACACAGGTCACTTTAACTTCACTCTACAACATGTCAAGAAGTTTGGAGCCAAATGCTGCTTTGGTGAAAGGAGGCCTATGTTTCCTATGTACATGTTTCCTCCATGCAAACAATACATCTTATTATTATAGTCATGAACTGTACCGGTTATTATGTACTAGTCTTTTCTCGTGACAGGAAAATAAGTGCTTTTATTTAGGTCAAGTACTTAAATATTGTACTTAAATACGCAAATATTGTACTCGCGCTGCAAATATCTACTAACTCTTTGCTGTCATCATAAGCTGCTGGTGTTGTTGTTGTTGCTTATCAAGTATTTGCTTGGCACAAGTGTTCATTCACTGGCTAAAATGACCTGAAACATTAACGTGTTTGTGGGTAAGTGTTTTTAAATAGACTGAATGACCACCATGTGATCGCATGTCCTACATAAACCAGTTTTGGTTGATATTTTTGATCAGTCTAACTGGATAAACATCACTAAATTTCAGTTGGAACACAGCTTTTTTTCCCCCGTCCTGTTGTTGCATCACATCATGGAAAAATACACAGAAAGTGGAAGTGGGGGGTTTGGGCGGGTATGGGGGTCAGCTTTTGTTTTGTGTTTAAAAAAGGGGACGACCCCCCGCAGATAAATCAGCAAGAGGCGTTCAGGGGAGAGGGGGGAGCTTCTTGAGTGTGTGGTTGTGGAAGAGTACTGGCATCTGTCCAGCCATTTAAGTCATAGAGTGTCTGAACAACAGGGAAACTGAGCAGGACTGTTTGTGACCGGAACAGCTTGTGAACTAAAGCCACATTTGGTCAGTTATGATCCCATTGCTCAAGCAGAAGACCAAAGTTTTTGGCAACATGTTTTTTGCGGAAAGGAGAATTTTAAAGCATCAGAGCAAGAGAAGTGTTTACTCAAGGGGCAAATCATTTATATTCCGATTCTGTGCAGCAGTCCAAGTATGACTACAGTGCAACAACCCACCTGTCCAACCTTTTATTTTTAGTTGTGGGATTATAATCTTAGCACACCTGCCTTTGCAGTAAGAAGACCCAGGTTTGTGACCCGGTCGGAACAAGGGCCTTTCTGAGAGTTTGCATGTTCTCCCTGTGTGTGTGTGTGTGTGTGTGTGTGTGTGTGTGTGTGTGTGTGTGTGTGTGTGTGTGTGTGTGTGTGTGTGTGTGTGTGTGTGTGTGTGTGTGTGTGTGTGTGTGTGTGTCTGTGTGTGTGTGTGTGTGTGTGTGTGTGCAGTCTGAAAACATGCAAAATGAGAGGTGTGAGTGTGAATGGTTGTTTGTCTCTATGTATGGCTCTGCAATGGACTGGCAATCTGTCCAGGGTGAACACTGCCTATCGCCCTATATCAGCTGGGATTGGCCCTCATGTGGAGTATAAAGTGGTAGAAGACGGGTGGATGGATTATAACCTTAAAACATAAACAGATATTTGCTTTTACTTGGTTAAATAGGAAGAAGAGGAAAGAGAAGAAAGATTGATAGTCCAACCATTTATTCCACTATACACACATGAGCACATTCATTCATTCATACATCTATCTGCCTTTATAATAAATAGTAAATATAAAAACAGAGCATCAGAATCGTAAAAACTTCAATGCATACAAGATAAAATAATATGCTCAGCAGTAAATCTGTCAACAATCTACTGCCTCCTCCATGAAGAATTGTCTGCAGACTGACTGTAGCTGTGCTGCAGCACTACAGTCAGAAATGTGTCACTGTGTCATACAGTACATAGAGACGTGACCAATCGGAAGGCAGGTAAGACTGAAGTGGCTGAATCAGCTCGAGCAACAGCCCAATCACACCGCAGCATTCAGCCAGTCAGGATGCCTTCAGTCCAAGCCTAGTGTGTGTGTGTGTGTGTGTGTGTGTGTGTGTGTGCGGACATGCAGCAGCCTTGGTGTTCTCTTCCTCTGCACACAAGGCTGAGCGAGAACATGTGTTTCCAAGAATTCCTGTGACCATGTGTGATTATTTTTTGTTTCTCTTGTGCAAGTGAGCGTGAGTGTTGAGAGCATGTGTGGGAGTCGGACCTGCAAAGAGGGGGTTCTAAGCTTTTCTCCGAAATTTGGATTTAGCTTCTGGTGAAACCACGCTCACGTAAACAACTATATTTTTGTCACTGTGATCTCAAAGAAACACACGCACCCATTTAGATCATTATTATTATTATTATTATTATTATTATAAGTCGTAGTAGTAGTATCTCATATTGCAAATAAATTAGTCATGAGACAATATGTAGTCCTTGTGTTTTCTCTGCATCACCTGCAGAAATGGTATGAAGTAATTCTATGCTGTTTTGCAAAGATCATCATTCTCTCCATACTAATGACTTAGTATGGAGAGAGGTCGGTTCCCTTCTTCTTCTTTCGCTCCAGAGCTTACGCTGGTTTGAACTAGTATGATGTGTTACACAACAAGACAACACGAGGAAGGACATTCGTGCAGTCCACTGACAGCAAAGCCATTCCATCCATTCCATCCATCCATTGTCTGTCGCTTTATCCTCCAACTGAGGGTCGCAGGGGCTGCTGGTGCCAATCCCAGCTGACATAGGGCGAAGGCGGGGTCACACCCTGGACAGGACAGTCCATCGCAGGGCCAACACACAGAGACAAACACACATTCACACACCTATGGTCAATTTAGAGTGTCCAATTAACCTCTGCATGTTTTTGGACTCAGAGAAAACCACAAAATGATGCTCAGTGCACACATTTTATTTCACATCCATGTCACATACTGTTTTTTATAATATTTAGAAACATACACCGTTGGTGTGTATTTGCTCTTCCTGATTCTATAGTGTGAGTGGTCATGAACTGACAGCAGGGAGGGGGGGGGGGCTATGGTGCAGTCCCATTTATGAGACCCCATTTCATGCTTACATAAGAGGGATATGTTTTTTTTTCTCACTCCAGACGAGAGCCACCACGATCCAGCCTGAACGATCCGGTGGTTGTCATAGCAACAAGCCAGCATCTCTCTCTGTCTGTGTCCAGTGCACCCCCCCCCCAGCTATCGTTTGAGCTCTCCAGGCAGGAGGGAGTTTGGATCCTCTTTACAAACTGAAGTTCATAATTAAGACTTAAAGCAGTTAAGTGGAAGATGGTGACTGGGTGTGTGCATATATATATATATATATATATATATATACACACATATATGTGTATATTAATGTTCTGCCTTTTCATGTGTCTACAGGGGCGTAACAAATGGGGTGGGTGGATGGGCTGGGGAAGAAGAACATAATGTCCCTGGCTGTGCCTGGGAATGTTGACTAGGAATACTAGGAGCTGACTACCACTCAGTAATTTTCCATGAATGGTCAAGTCAGGTTGCAGTTGTAGCCATTCGTCTGGACTGCTCTCCTTGTCCTTGTCCCAGTGTACAAGCACTAGCACGGAGTCGTTTTATTGAATAAAGTGTGGCCGCCTCCACTGCGCTATGTGGCGAAATTTGATTTATTACAGTTGGTCTAACGTGTACATGTACACAATCAATGGTTTTTCCTGTAACGGCATGTGAATGTACTGAATTACTGGATATGTCTAGACAAGGTCTTTGGTTGTATTTGCATGACTGGTTCTGTTATTTTACATATTTTAAGAATGGAACACTTTTATCTTTTTATTTTATTCTTTTTTTTTTTAATAATGTGGCTTATTGTTGTGTCTGTTATGCCTATGCTGTGTGGAAGATGTTTGTCAAAGGATGCTACTGTGTTAAAACTGCATAAGAAATCTACTTATGAGTACAAATAAGATATTTGAATGTAAGCAGAGATGGATCTGCTTTTCTGCCATAAACAGCCTTTATGCTTTTTTTGTTTATGTTAAGTATTATAGCACCAATGTTTCATTTCACAGTGTAAACAAATTACAAATTTTCCTCAAACTGTGCACTCAGTGACTCACACCAGCCTGAAAATACATGCACAGTGCAAAGTGTAAAGAGCAGCGATATTCCAGATTTGGCGAAAAACAAACACCAAAGAAAACAACGTCTGAGCACACGTGTTGGCTGCAGGCCGAGGAACATCCTTTGTTATCGGACTCAACTTGCCCTCAGCTTTATGATTGGTTAACTTGCTGCCTGCACAGCCACTCAGCGAGCTGACTAATGTTCTGTTGTGAAGGCAGCTGGGATGTAGGGGAAAGGTCTCAAAGCAAACTTTGTTGCCCTTCCCCCGACGTGGGGAGTCGACAGCAAAAGTAAATGTTTGTGACCCATAAAAAGGAGACGAGAGTTTCCTGCAAGTCATGTGTAGTGTGTCGGGAGTGAAATTAATTCTTGTTGTCAGCACTGAGACAAAGAATGTCTTCATAGTGTTTCTATCTGTAAAATTCCGCTAATGTCATGTGTTGGGACATATATGTAAACACTGAATTCATGAAATTCAGAGCAATACCTCAAAACGATACTGCATGAAGGTTGTTTTCTTCGAGGTTTTTGTTCTCGTCCTAAGAAAAAGCAGGGTCATGACAAGGCAAGCCCTCAGACACAATAATCTTTGTAGTCGTTTATGACACAGCACTTCTGGCTTCTGCGGCCTCGGGCTGTTGCAGTGGAGGAGTCTCATAAGGGTCTCGTGAGTACACCAGTTTCCAGTTACTTCCCACAAAAAAACAGGCCTGAACAAAGCTGCTGTTGAGCTCTTGCCAGACTGGAACGTCAGAACACTTACCAAAATAAAGTACAGACAGAAAGCAGAACTAGAAATACTTTCATGTGCACTTTGTTTTTTTTGATTTTGCTGTGTACCAATATGAGAATGCTGCATCATGATATGTTTAAAACCACTGGTCATTCCTTCAGTTCAACTGAAGGAGCACTATTGAATTTGTGGCCACATGATGACCAAGTGCCAAGAAATAAACACTGTTGTTTCACCATCACTTGAGCTTTGACCCCGACATGTGGAGTTTTATGAATTACCCAGTCTGCACTGGAAAAGGAAAATCAATAACAAACCTTCTTGAAACAAAGGCCTACATCGATATTATTCTATTTTAAACTACAGGTAATAGCTCATGAGCTTCATGTACAGCCAGCTTGGTTCTTTCAAAGGTACCGGTGTCATAAGTAGTGAGCTTTGGACAGGTCTCCACTCACGACTAATACTCCTCTAACTCTGTTGCAATAAAGGAACATATTTCCCAAAACATTGACCTCATATTTTAATCTTTTTTTTTGTTTTTAAAGTCATGAGTCAAGACAGTTGTGTTGTGATAAAAATAAAAGTTTTAAATGCATCAATAAAAAACACCAGGTTCAGTAAACGTGACATTTTACCAAATCGGGTGCATTACAATATCGCAGTTAACAAAAGGATAAAACTCCTTGAGGAAATCTACAAATGGCATTATGGACAGATTTACCACATTTTAAACAACATGCGTCTGGGTATAGACATCTACAGAGTGTACCACAAGTTCCTCAAAATCAACAGTGTGTGCCAAAAGATCTGACGACAAACGTTGCCATTTAAAAAATAGACACTTCATAAAAATCAATTAGTAACATCAAAGACTGGGTATTTGAAAAGGCAGGTCAACATATATTAACAATACATGTACTAGTCAAATTTATTAAAGTCTGACACGGTGTCCAGCCTTAGCAGCTCTACTCTTCAGTGTCCATGTGCTTTAGTTTTTATCTCCAGTTACAGACAAAAGGAAATATGACATGGGTTATAAAACAGTGTTACAAAAGCCAATCCCTTCTAAAGTAGAGGGGAAAGATATACCCTGCTATTAACCAGCTTATAACTACCAAGTATCTCAGTTACCTTATCATGTTTTAAGTTGACCAGCCAACTTTAAGCCATTAAATGCAGGTTAAACCCTCTCAGTGGGGGGAGGAAGGGGGGAAGAAAAAAAAAGATACAGTACTAGTATAAAAGAAAAGATAAAGTCAGGAGGGCAGTGAGAGTCAGTCCATGAGTTGTGGATTTAGTAATCCGTAGGCTCGTCTCCCTCCTCGTTCAGCAAACAGGTACGGATGAGCGCCTCGGTCACACCGTACGGGTCACAGTTGGCCGACGGGCGGCGGTCCTCAAAGTAGCCTTTCTTGTCCTGGCCGACGTTGCGAGGAATGCGGATGCTGGCGCCGCGGTTAGCCACGCCTGCGGAGAACTCGTCGATGTTTGAGGTTTCGTGGCGGCCAGTGAGGCGACGGGCATTGTCGAGCCCCCCCTTGGGATCATAGGCACGAATGTGATAGCGGTGCCTCTTCCCGAGCCTCTCAATGGACTCTTCAATGGCTCTGGAAGCGGAGAAAAAACAAGGTTAGTCAAGAGGAAATTTTAAAAATCGTACTTTTGCAGCGACCCTGCACCTAAAACGAAAGAAAGGGTCTTTGACACTCACTTCAATCCACCATCTTCCCTCATTTCTTTTGTGCTGAAGTTTGTATGGCAGCCTGCACCATTCCAGTTGCCAGGGATCGGCTTGGGGTCAAATGAGGCGACGACACCGAAATCTTCACAGACACGGTGCAGGATGAAACGTGCCGCCCAGAGATGGTCACCCATCTCGATGCCTTCACAGGGTCCAACCTGGAACTCCCACTAAACACACATAACATTCTTTTTAAGTTACATTTCTTAGCCACCGTTTAAAACCATACAAAAACAAAACACTTTTACTGTCATTACCTGAGCAGGCATCACTTCTGCGTTAGTGCCGCAAATCATGACTCCAGCATATAGACAAGCTCTGTAATGGGCCTCCACAACATCTCTGCCATAGGCTTTGTCAGCTCCCACACCACAGTAGTATGGACCTGCAGATACAGAAAATGTTAAATCAATCAGTAACTGGGAGTCATGTTCATACAGACAACACGCACAAAAAGCTTTGACCGAGCTTCTCACCCTGTGGTCCAGGGAAACCATTTGATGGCCATCCAAATGGGTGTCCGTCTGTGCCCAGAATAGTGTACTCCTGCTCCATGCCAAACCATGGATGCTGGTCCTTCACCATGTCCATCACCTTATTACATCTAATACGGAGGTTGGTTTCTGCAGAGAAGGGAAGAAAAACTATTAGAAAATCCCCAATGTGTCCAAATCACATTAAACTACCAAATAAATGTCATGGACTCTGCTCCTCAGCATAATTAAACAATAACAAATTGTTAAATTCAAAAAAATATTGGGTCAGTTCTCCCGAGATAAGCCACGAGTGGGCAAAACGTTAAATTAGAGTCACCACCACTGAGCTATTCATTCCTTCACTTCAACAAAAGGTGCCCAGTTCAATTAGTGGCGAAGAGCATCAGTGGCTGCTGATGCATGGTTGCATTATTGCTGCTTCACATCCAATGTTTGTATATTATTTGCTTCTTGCAGTAAGTTAACAATTAAAGAATGTTCTCCTCAGCAGAACGCAGATTAACCCTCTCATCCAGTTGCACTATGTTTTCCCATGCAATGAAAGTTAGAGTGACCTTAAAGTCGGGTAATTATCCACCAAATCTAGTTCAGTCCACTCATTTGCATCCATCATGTGTCTATGCCCCTACTTATCCACATCCTTTTGATATTACCAGATTAACTTCGGTTTCATATCAAGTACACACATTGTACTATTCTTTTTTTTTTTACTCATGAGAGTGGAGAGAGAGCTGCTTACCTGCAGGATTGCGGTTGTACTTCATCACTTCACACAGAACAAGTTTGTTGGGATCTTTGCGGAATGGATCGCGGAACATGGCAGCAGGAACCAGATACATGTCGCTGTTTGAGCCCTCAGCCTGGTAAGTACTGGAGCCATCGAAGTTCCACTCCGGGAGATCTACAAGAGGAAGGTGGTGATGATGAGGAGGAGCAACAGCTGGAGCCTGAGCCATTACACTTATCCTTATCAGCTACAGGAGGATTTAAAGAGCTGCTTACCTTCGATGCTTTTGGGTTCTGAATCCAGTGTCCTGGTTTTGCACCTCAGCCCCTCTCCGGTGCCATCGACCCAGACGTACATGGCTTGGACTTTGTCTCCCTGAGGAAGCTCCATGTACTGCTGCTTAACAGCTTTGCTCAAGCTGGAACTCTCAGACGTGGCCATCTTATTTCCTTCTATAACACCCCTGAGGAGAAGAAGAGCACAGAACAGGCATTAGACTGCACCACTTGCGTTTACACGTTGCGTAACCGCGTTTGGGGGCGCAAAAACACCTCCATTGTCTCTTATTCCCGAAACGAGGAGGGTGACAACACCCGCCGAGGAGGTGAGATGTGGCACATTTCCAGGGTTTTCCCACACAGGAAGGCACTTTTCTCCATTTTGTCTCAATTAACAAAGACAGGAGTCAGCACACAGACGATGGCTCATGGAAAACCACCAAGCACATGTTCATTGGCATTAAGGAAAACCCCGCATCGAAGACAAGCGAGAGTAAACACGGCGCATCTCCTGCTGTACATCCTGTTGCCTACACGCTTGTTGTCACGGTTACTACAGCACACAGACAAAGTCAGGCAACGTTGCATCATGGGGCTTCCTCGTGGTAATGTAGCATGTATTGTACCCCACCAGAAACACATAACCAAGACGAGTAGCGCGCGCGCGCGCACACACACACACACACACACACACACACACACACACACGCTGTAGTCACTGCAGTGAAACGAGTGCTCACAAAGAGAACACAACGTAAACAGACATTCATGGAGCCTCACAAAGAATGACCGAGTCAGGCGGTGCGTAAAAAGGACAATCTGTTCCCCACAGCACCACCAAATTAGAAAAGCATCTTCCTATAATCATAATCTAGATTCCAAGAAAATTCTTCACCAAATCCGTAATTTTAAATTACGTGGTCACAAATCAGACAAATAACACACAGTACTTGGAAATAAAGGAGCATAATTACCTGGAGAAACAAGGAAATCGAAATAAAAACTAAAGGACAGACAGGTCCAGTGTCTCGTCGTGTGATGTTCTGTTTCTGTCTCTCTCATTCTCCGGTACCGACGACCACAGAGCAGGGGCCAGCTTTATATGAGCAGAACTGGGACGGCGAGTCTCTGATTGGTCGCCAGCGAGTTTCTTCCAGGCTGAGTGAAGGCGCACGGAGGACGCTCATTGGACGCGGTGGAAACTGAGCTGTAACGCCTTCTAGCAGAAGCTCATCCGCGTGTGATCCCCCCCCCACCACACACACACACACACATCCTCCCTCACCCTCCTCCACACACAGTCGGTGTCCGCGTGCGTCCTCATCATCCTCACGTGCATTTATAATGAAGAGGAATTACAATGTGAAAAGATTCCAAACTGCAAACCGAGCGCATTTAAGGTGGAAAAACGACTTCTTTGTTAGAGATGGAGTCTAAACAAAATGTTCACCAGCACATTTGCCTCTGCACACACAAAGCCTCCATTTGCCCAAGACGCCACCGTGTGGTGAAAGTCAGTTATTGCAATTGTATACAGGTTTCCATTCGAGGGATTATGTAATCCCACCAAATGAAACACTCTGGTTCATTCTGGTTTTGCACAGGATTGCACACGTGAGAATATTATGGGTACAATGGAACCATGATAGTGACTGATATTTTCTGTAAACATGTTGGTCTTGTAGTCAGGCCTCAGCTCATTATCTGCTGTATTACAGTGCATTTTCTTATTTAGGTGGAGGCTTTAAATATTGTAAATCCAATGGATTTTCTACTTCTCCCTAATCTTTGTAATTTTGTGCACTTGATCATGCAAAATGTATAAAATTAAAAGCAAATGGTTGATAGTGTTTTACAATTGCGTTACAATTGGCACTAGGTTCATTACCTTAAAAACTACAGAGAGCTCAAACTGAACTGATCAAAATGACAGATTTTTAAAAGCTCTAACGTTTCCAACTGCTTCGAGCTCCACAGTGAAACACGTTTGGGTTCAATGAGCAATTTAAAAGTATCTTATCTTAGAAAAGCTGTGGCATTTTGTGAACAATGACATTTGGTTTCCAAATATATTTTTGTTTTAACCTCATTTTGTCCGTCTTAAAATGCTATTCATAAATTCTATTTTTGAGTTTTAGCAAATGTTCAGGTCTGTAATTCTTTGATTTAATGATCTACCGGTGGTGATGTAAAAGATACTCACATTTTTATCTTACTGCAAGACACTTTTAAATGGAGGTCAGCCCCCGTACAAAGGGTCACCAGTTCCATCTGAGAGGTCAGAAGATGAGTAATGAAGTAGGAGCTAAGGAAAAAGTAGAGAAAGAACTCAATGTGCAAACCTCCACTAGGCTGTCAATAATGTTGCATTACTGCCTTCTTTGCCTCCTCTTCACCTTTTCTTTTGATGCTTTCATGGCAGTTGGCACGGCCATGCCTAACGCAGCACCGCCTCCCTCCAGATCCAATCATCGTCCTTTCTATCCTTTTATCTTTTCATCTTGTATTTTATTACTTATTTTTATTCCTTTATTTGCTCTCATCTTATCCATCCATCGTTTTATTTCTCTATCACTCTTATTTTCCTCACTTACATAAGGTGTCCTGACTTTTGCGGCTTTGCCTTTATGTGCCCGATTATCCCATTTCTGCATTAGCTGTCCAAGAAATGTTTTTTTAAGAAGTGATTTATAGAAAAATGATTACATAGATACATGTGGGGGTACGATTACCTGTTTTCAAAGCAATTCCCAACATACTTAGCATTAATAACAAAAATAGGTTAGGTTCAATTTGATACTTTAATCTATTAATTCCATCACCAATATGTTCTTACAACAACCCATGTTTGGCATCAAAGCTTTTATTTTTTTAAATTCCAGTCTTTGCATTTATGAAATATCATTGAGTTTTATCCAGGTTTGTAAAAATAATTGTCCTCTTTCAGCCCAAATGCCATAACAGACAAGTTTAACTGTCTTTCTCAAGGAGGAACCTAAAGCAGCCACAGAGCAGAAGACCTCTGACCCTCAGGTTAAAGTAGACATGCAGCGTCACTCTGGAGCCCAAGACTGACAACTAGAACATGGCTGATTTGGAGGCTGGCTGGTGGCTAACAGGCCCAAATACTTGTCAACAGAGATGCTGGTCATTTTGAAGCCATGCTGAAAGTTAGGCTTGAGGTCTCTATAAAGTCTATAATCCAGTCAGACAAGGCTTTCAAGGTTGGTTTCTTTCTGAAAACATGTAGAAATGCACACATAGGTTGAAGCAGTGAAGTGGTCCTATAATAAATAAATAAATAAAAAAAGGGCTTACTGGCAGGTTGGATGACAAGCAGGCAGGAAAGCAGAGCCACAATTCAGCAACAGGTACAAGGAATAACAGAGTAACAGACAAAAGTAAGAACATGAACTGTGGCCCACAAAATTCAGATTTCAGAAAATAAAAGAACCTAAAAAAAAAAAAAATCAGACAGACTGAAGGACTGCTGGGACTAAATGGGCTATAGTACATGCATGTGGTGACAGAGAACAGGTGAAACACATCAGGGCAGACAATCACAGGAGGAGGGGGGAAACGCAAAGACAGGAAGTAAAAAAAAACACAAGATAGTGATTTCAAAGTAAAACAGAACATACATAGAGTCCAAACAATCAGTGTCAGCCACCGTCATGAAGAAGCAACAAAGAAAATGTCAAAGGTAAGACGTGATCGATTGTTCCTCGTTGCGTGACGTGCACCTTGCTGTTGCTATTGTGTGGCTGCTTGTTCAGTCAGTGTTGGTCAGAGAGATTGTTGTCTGTGGACGCTGTGCTTTCACACGGGCCTGAACCCGAGGAAGTTTTCTGACTGAGTCATGTGACACAGAAGTGTCTTAGTGACAGCCACAGTAAGAGCTGTTGAAAATCTCGAGCTGCTAAGAAGTTAGCTTCACTGTAAACATGGGGCCTTTTGTTGTCCATCCTATAGACTTATTTAGGTTATTTTTGTTAATAGCATGGCTGTCTGTGTAGGTCATCATTCATTACTTTTTGTCACTGGGCTTCATTCTACAAGTTCAGTTGCTACAGATTCAATGACTTTTGGAACTTAAGTCTGTCTTTTCATACCAATCCTTATAAATGTTGACATTTTCAACTGAGGTCAAGAAAAAGCTGCCCGGAAAAGGACTTCAGACATATATTGTTCACTCTCAGCAGTCACCTATGGTGTTGTCTTGTTGGCATAAAGATAAATAGATGCATTGTCCGTGATCTGTGTGTGTGCATGGTGAGCAAAACCTTGCAGAATGGATGTCATTTTTCTTCGTATGTGTGGAAGTCTTCTGCTTCAATATTGTGAAATGCACCCTGTGGCTGGCATGTCCATTTGGGCTACTGTAGAAACATGGAAATCCAAGACTGTAAAGCATCACTGTAAAGTAAGGCTCTTGCCTTAAGTACATTATAAATGGCTTTGTCCACAAAAAGCAAACTGTAAACATTACACGCTGGACCTTTACAGGTCGATGAGAAACTGATATCAGCATGTGCATGATAACACACTGCACACTTCTTTGCGTGTTTGCTTATAGACAATTTTTTTTTGTTAGTACTGCCATTCCCACTTTCCCCCACGGACCTAATTTTGTTCAGGTACACGTTGGACATCTTTTCCAACAGTCATCTGGTCATAATGGCTCGAGCCGCTCATTAAGATTTATGGTCTCAGGGCAAAAATACCAAGCTGCACCACCTGGTTCTGTGGTGGCAGCTGGACACTTCTTTTGAACCTGTTTCCAATGACAGAGGATCTCTTCACCAAAGCTCCACGGCAGATTGTTGACACTAATGTCGTTGCCGTGTTTATCTCTGTGCTTTACATCCACAGAAATGCATCTTATCAGTCTGTGGTTTTGTGGTTATGAGATATCATGAATTCAAGCTGGTGCGCACAACGTGACACACATTTATTGTAACGGGCTCTTCTGTCTTTGAGTAGATGTTGACATCCACATTTGTACAACATCACTTCCAGTGGTATTAGGAATGTAGGTGATGAATTTATTCTCCCTAGTCCTCCTCTGTTCAGTTCTGCGGATCAGTGAGCACACGGCACCACCTGCTGGACACAACAGTAACTATCCTATAATCTAGGTTACCTTGTTTTGTTTTGTATTGTTTTCACCTCTGGGGAACAGTGAGGCAAGTTCACTCACTCACTCACTCCTTCACCTTCTACTGCTTTATCCTCCACGTGAGGGTTGTGTGGGGCCAAACACGGCTGACGGGGTGAAAGGCGGGTAACACAATGGACAGATCGCCAGTCCATCACAGGGCCACGTAGAGTCAAACACACTCAATTTAGAGTAAAAAAAACAATAAATTTTTTTATATATATATATATATATGCAAAGTACTACAGATTTAATATGGTGTCAGTAACATGCATGTGAGACAAAGAAAACTGACTTAAACTTTACTTATAGGCTTTTTTTCCAGAGGTTTGAACCACATCATGAATCTGCAGCAGTATATGGAGTCGGCTCAGAGGTCACAGAAACTGTCGAACAACAAAAGTGCAACCAGGAACAGATATTATATTATAATTTCCCTTCCAACGTATAGCTGAGAACTAAATAAGCTTATTTAAAGGTATAGAATGTGTAGAAATTAGCAGCATCTGATGGATGAAGTTGCCACGTTGCAGCTCACCTCGTGCACCTATGGTAGCCTTCAGTTATCAGTAAAAGTCATGCAGACAAAAATGCATGACATTGTTTTTAAATACTCTGCTTGAGATCATTTAATTGGACTGCATGGTGTAGCGTGATAAGGAGTCGATGTATGTCAGATGACACCCTGCTGTGGGATGATCCTCGTACAGCCTGTTTCGTCTGTTAATCACTGTCTCTGTATTTATACTTTGATACCAGAATACATCAGTGCAGCACGCAGACTATTAGTCTTACTGTGATATAGGTGACTTGAGGTTTTCCACGTGTATCCTCATCTCACCTTATCACACTGATTACTTTTAGAGATGACTTTCTCCAAAGGCAAAGAACACAGAGGTCTAATCTTTAAGGCCAGTGACGATGCAAGACAAACAGTTTTTTTTTTGTTTTTTTTATTGACAAAGAAAACAACCCCCACCCTATTACACCACCAGCACCGACCTGAACTGTTGATACAGGACAGGATGAATCCAGTTGTGAGGTGAAGTATAGATATTTTCCACAACTGATTAGTGGCAGTTGTTGTTTTGTTAGTAGACAGATAATGCATTCTACGATAGAACCCTGTGGTCTATGTGTGTTTTCACAGAGTGACATTAATGTGTCAAGGAAGAGGCTTGTGTTGTTTAATTTGCATTAACGTTCATTCATTTCATCAGCGTTTCTTTCTTCTCCTCACAGCTTCATAATTATTTAATATTTGCGTATGATATATTTAATATTTATTTAATAAAGCGCACATAATAGCAATGAATAAATATACTGTTGGATTGTGAATGTCAACTGATGTAAAAAAAACAATAACAAACAAACATTGAGGTAGTGTTTCATTATTCCAGCAGAGGGCAGCAGTGACTAATACAGGACCTCACCAGCCATGGTTTCTGTTTTGGTATTTAACCTGTATATATTTATTTTTTATTTTTATTAACTGTAAATCTTCACAACAAACCAACCAATTACAATCTATCACTTTTAAAATAGCATACAAATAAAATAATGTGACATATCTATTACATACATACATTTTGAATATCTAAATGACAGTTACTATAATGTGCTAAGGTCATGGATGTGCACACATTGACCCCAGGTGGTGCTCAAGCACCTGCTATTTGACCCTCTGACCCTTTTAAAAGGTATTTATTCATTTGTTTTTAATTTAAATCTTAATTAGAGTTTTCATTCATGTAAGAGTGTATTCTCAATTTACACTCAAGTAATGTCCACAATTACATTTGAGTTGTCATTTATGTGCCACTGCAGTCATGTTTTTTTTTTTTTTTTTTTTTAATACAGTGCTTTTGAATCTATATCTATAGTCATTAAAACTGATTTTTAATTTTTAGATTTTTAATTTCAAATCAGTATTTACCAGGAGGAGCCCCTGTGTCCTGGAATGGAATTGACACAAAGAAAAACTAAGACAGGCCTGTATGTTGGAGAAATGTAAATGTTTAGTACAGATATTTGTTTTCAGAGCTATTTTGAGTAAAGTACACCAAAAAAAAACTATTTTTCTCTGCAGATTTAAAACTCACTCACCTCCCGGGTTCACGGGATCGTCAATCAGCGCAGAGGTTGATGAAAAACCCCCCACACAACTTTCACACCTTCACCCCATTCAACCTTTTAACAATTAGGCACTCGCCTCTCTCTCTCTCTCTCTCTCTCTCAACAGTCCCTTGGACGTCATATATCATGATGTCCTCTACAAACCACAGGACAACACTCTGCCTTAAAAATTAATAAGGCTGACAACATACTTGTCACTATTTCAATGCCCAGCATGTCCTGTGTGACTCATCAGTTCAGCTGTAAATCAGGCCAGCAAGAGCCTCGAGGGACTGTGTTCCTCTAAAGCTCCTCCAAAACACTTTATATGGAACATAACCAAACACTTTGCAATAACACTTATTGGCACGGGACCATGGAATAGTATTGATTGTTCAAATGGAAATCAGCAGGAGCACTAGCAGGGGTTGAGATGGTTGCATTTGCGTGCTTTTTTTTTTTTTTTTTTGGTCCATATTCTTTCCCCGGCACCAGAGAGGATGAAGGCAGAGCAGCATGAGGCATCATGGGTTATATTTAATCCAGCCATGCTCTTCTTTGGGATAATAACTTTTTGCTTCATTCCAGGACTTGTCTGTCATCTTGACATGGCAATATCTCCCAACTCCACTGTTTCATAGTCAGTTTCATTTATTTCCAAATACCATTTCACACCCTGCTGGCTTTAACTAGGTATTATACAGCTTGTGGGGAGTGTGCTGCAGATTGAATCGTGACAGAGACAACAACGTTTCTGGTGAAAAATAAGTGAATATTGTAAGTGGCAGTCTATATAAAATGATTTCTTTTTGCTCCATCTTCTCGGCATGAATCTGTGTGTTTGTCATTCTAGTCTCTCAAGTTCGTGTGGGATTTCAGCTGACAAAATGTGGCCATTTTCTTTTGTTTTACACTTTTAAAAATTTAAACCTTACGCCCTAAGGCGTGAACAAAGAATTTGTGCTCTTATGAACCACAGTAAATTAAAATGATTATGCTTAATTGAAAAAAAAAAATATATATATATTGAATGGTATTTGGCATTCATTATTGTAGTTTTTACCTGTTGACAATTTTCACAAATATGTTTCTTTTTTTTAAAAAGCGTCAGTTTTGACTGATTTGACGTTGACGTCCATCTTCAGCTTGTTTTTTTTTTTAAAAGTTGCCTAAAACTGAAGTTAGAGGAAAGGTTTAACACTTTGATAAAGACATGTTTTGACGTTGTTTTCAATACAAAACTGCAGCCAGTATATTTTTGTCGGAAAACAACATGCCTGTTTCATATGTGGGAAATCTGAAGGGCACATAAGATCAAATTGTAGTTTTGGCGGGCAGCAGTAACTTGTACGACTTCTAATTACTTTAATTCAACCTAACATTTCCACGTTGACCTTCAGTGAGAGAGTGAACAAGTTTTTAGTTTATTCTCTTAACTGTCACTGCATGTTTCAACACAACATGTCAGACCGAGAAATATCACTTTAGTGCAACACAAAATAAATGATGTAGGAAACTTAGTTGCTGGATTATACTTAGATATTGTTTGCATCAACGATAGCCGCCAATGGTTGGACAGCACACAAACGGGGTCAGGACTTTTTAAGGGTAGCTAAACACAAGAAGTAAGGAAATTTGTGTTTGGTTGATTATTTCTTTGCTTGACCAGCATGAGGGGGAGGTGCCAGGCTGTTGTGGATGTGTATGGTTCTTCCACATGCGACTGAGGACCCTGTTTGTTAAATTAATAAATAGTTTAGACTTTAATCATCCAATCCAATAAACGACACCAAACAGGAGTCAATCGCAGAATAAGCTCTGAGAAGATTTGGAGAGTTCTTCATGGGCACAACCCACATACTCAACTCTGCTGCTCAACCGTTCTCTTAACAAATGTGGCTCCATTTAAATATGAAATAAACAGACGTTCCAAACACAAATGCACTTACTTTGTATGCTAAGTTTATTTGGAATACCTGGGAGACCGAATTATTAGGCATTGCAATCACTGCAGTAAACTATTATGCACAACCTTGCTCTTTTCACAGTTGATAGTGTGAATTCTAATAAAGAGGTTGAAAAATAATTATTTATGGTGACTACGGCATTGCAAAAACAATACATGCAATGGTTGTATGTTCGGTAACAGAATCCCTTTAGTTATGGATGGAATAAGATGGTTTCAGTTAAATGCAGGTCATTATCACATGAAAATGAATTTAGAATATTTTAGAATATTAAGCTAGTTTTGCCTCGACTCTCTTGCATAACAACACACACAAATTAAAAGACAGACGTGCCATTTATTTATTCCTCTCCAGTAATAACAACCCCTCTAATGCCCACAGGAGCCTCCCTGTGGAGACATTGTCCACAGGGAGCGTGTGCTGTGATGCCAGCAGGTGGTCCTGCCCATGGCTTGGTGGGTGAGCGTGGCGTAGTCTCTGCTGCCACTGCCACTGACATATCAGAGCTGTTTATTAAGAGGATGACAACTCTATCAAGCCCCATAAGCGGGCCCTCGTGCACAGGAGTTCTTTTGTTACTTTCAGGGAGAGTGTCATCAATCTTGCTGCCATGCTACTCTCTTGAGCTGTTGATGGCAAACACGATTCCTCCCTTTCTGCCTGGCCTCTCCCGCCTCGCAGTCTGGAATCAGGCGTGGTGAGGGGGATCGGGGAGATAGGAGGACTTTCCCCGAGAGTGCCTTTTCTTGACAGGCGACAGAGCGGACCATTTGGACACCAGGGGTGGATATATGGGACCATGTAATGAAAAGATGTTGACAAGACCTGCTCGCTCTGTAATGAAGGTCCTCTGGAGCTGTGAATGGATACACACATCTTTCATGCTTTTGTCTCGCTGCCTTTCCCACAGAATCTACCTCATCCATTTTAACCTAAAAAGAGAAGGAAAAAGGTGTAAAAGAAGCATCCCTGACAACACTGACAGTGTTAAACATTTACATGCACCGACGTGGTGTGAATTTTTAATGAAACAGCAGCGAAGTTGATTTACACCCACGACTTGTGGCTAAATCCCTTCTGCATGAGGCTGTGAAGGTGCAGTTGAACGTTCAGCCTCTTTCCTCTCTCTGTCAATGCTGCTCAAGACTCAGTGCGGCTCACAGAGATGGACTATGATGTATGTACTCCACTTTAGCATTGGCTGAGGTCACAGACTCCATAAATGTCTTAGACAAGTCTGATATTTTAATCTCTTTTTAGTGAGGGAATGTTGGGTCTTTGCCCAATCAATACACAGGGCAGCAGCCTTGCCAAGATATCTCGTGGTAGCTTTCCATTGTTCTGTGTGGAAGCTGAAATGCCAAGCACAATAGCGCTGATCAAACTGAAGAAGAAATACTACTGTCTGAAGTCAAAAACATACATTTGCGTGATCCAGAAGATTGCTGAGGATGGCTTTTGTGTGAGGAAGAGGAGGCAGCGTAACACCTGTAATTCTTTTTTAAAAATTATTATTATTCACAAATCAGGTTCAATCTGTTTAACTGCTGCATGCCTTTGTGCACACACACAGCCAAAAATATCAAGACTCTCTCACATTATCGCTGCTAATTTGTTTGCCAATGGTTTCCAAGGTGCTGAATAATTGGCTGTGAGATATTGTTTGTTCAGGTGTTCCACATAATTGAATTCTGTATTGAAAATACTGTGGATGAATGTTGGGAGAATACTAAAAAAAGAGTCATGTACTATGTGTTCCACTTCTTTGAAATGGCGTAGATTAATTCCCATCCCAATAGTGACTAGTGATGATTGCGGCATTAATTATCTCACTAATGTAAAAAAGCACACACGCTCTGAATTTTAAAACACCTAAAGTCGCGTTCACCCGTTTTCAATTAATGTCCTGTTGTCGAATCTCTTCTAAAGACGATATGATGTTTCTTTGCAATACGATGACCTTTTGAAACTCGCAGATTGATTTCATGCTCTATTTTTTTTTGTTTTTTTTTGCCAAAATGCTGCTTTTGTCAGAGCCCCTCTGTGAGCCGTGTGCTGATGAGCCTGTTAATGTGTGTTGCTGTATAGCCAGGCCCAGATGCACATGTGGAAGTGATAAAGCGTCCAGCTGGACACATGTTGACAGAGCCGGGTGATGTATTTGATCATAGTTAGATGTGAGTAGGGTCTTGGTGCGGTTTGATTCAGCTGCCTGACGCTGACCTAATGCCTCAGCTCAATCAGTCACCTTGTCCTCCCCTTGACTCCTCACCCCGTGATCCTTCTCTCCCACCCCGAAGGACTCAAGAAAAACAACCCAAGTGCTCAAGACCCTCCCTTCACTCAGGCTGCTGTCTGGACAGAAATAAATTAGATACGAAGTCTGCTCGGGGTCCCTGCTTGTTTTCAAACGGCCCTAAAACCACAAACTTGTGTTTAAATGAAGTTGTTAACAGTTTAACAAACGCTGTAGTGAGTTAAGCAGTTTTACGACGATGGGGAATACTTACAGAAAGAAATAACACATGCATTTTTTTATTTTTTTTATCTTAACTTCACAAAAAAGTGACTCACGATAAATGGATGTGATTTACCAATTAGGCAAATTCTCCTTATATTTTGTGCTGTTATGCGTGACCCCTTACCAACCTTTGTTTTCCACATCGTTTTGAATCATCACTACCTCCCACAGTCACAGTTTACAGGAACACTAAACTCTCTTAATCCCTAGGCCATTTACTTGCTGCAGGAAAGCTGCATGCCGTCTAATTTCATTCAGTTACCCTTTTTTTTTTAAATCACTGTAACTTTTGTTTAATATCGGTTGTTTAACATTATCAAAAGCCATTTTTTATCAGACTTTCACAGCAACTGCACATTTCCCATCAGATATCAAACTACCCCTTTTTTTAAGGGTGACTGGAACTGTTTGTCTTTAGTGAAGCATCTGATGACAGATTGTAGCTATGGTGTTATTTGCAGCACAGATTTTTAGATTTTTTTTAAGATTTAGAACTGAATCTCGGTATGAGTAGTATTTGAGAAGTCCTAGGTAGGTAGGGAGGTAAATAAAAAAAGAAGTTCTTGAGAAAGTTCTATTTCTCTCCCCCACCTCTCCTCTGTCTCCCATTTCTCCTTTCACCCGTGCATTTTTGAGTCTGGTTCTGTCAGATTTCTTCCTGATAAAGCGGTAGTTTCTCTCTCTCTACTAACGCCTAGTGTTCTGCTCATTGTGTGAACTGTTGGGTTTCTCCTCTCTCTATATTACTGTATGTAAAGGTTTCTGCCTTACTATGAGTGCAGTGCCTTGAGATACTGTATGTTGGGATTTGGCGCGATACTAATAACATTTAGTTGAAGTGAATTGAATTAAATGGCACAAAATTGCGACTGATGTACGCTCAGTCTTCACATTAAGTTTGATCGTGTTATAAGAAAAACATCATGGGAGAAACAGGTGGACTAACAATAATGAGTTAGCTGGTGTTTTTACTTAAGTCATTTTACTTAATCATTATCAAAATAAAAATGGGTACAGCCATTATTGAGGAGGAAAGGTGAGCTTTACTGTTTCAGGAGCTTAAGATTTACCATTTCACAACAGATATTAATAAATCTGTCCAAAAATGATGAGATTTGAGCAAAGTCCTGTTTGTCTGTAACCAGCTCCGTCCACATTTACTGATTTGAATACTGTCAATGGGTTAGGGTTTGGTGTGTGCATCTTTGAGAAAAAAAAAATACAATCTGAACACAATGAATTTCTGTCACTGATGATATGTTGACTGAATCATCCAGTAGTTTGAAAAAAGCCCATACTGTACACAAACTGTCACTGTCGTTATACTCGGACATTCTTGCAACTCATTCAGATTCGGTGCAGCGTTCGACTCCACTTTTCTCGCCCTTTGTCTTGATGCATATTAGCAACATTTATGAGGGTTTCTGAAAAGAAACGTTGGTAAGAAAAAGTTTACGGCCACCACTAACCACCACTTTGTTGTTGGCCCTGCTGATGCAAATGAGTGACTTCATGTTAGCCAAATAATAATCTCTGGCATTTTAAATGGTATCATGTGACTGAAATTTGGTTTTATATTTTAACAAGCTTCCAATGAGTTAAAGGTGCCATATGTAAGAATGTGGCCAAAAACGGTTACTACATTCAAATTAAAAATACCCTGGTCTTTTAGGTTTTGTTTTCTGACGTAACTGGCAACCCGTGGTTGCTCGGCAACTGAGACGCTACTGACTGCAGTGATTGGTAGACGGCGGTAGGTGGCGCCACATGCAAAAACATGATTTCAAAACTTAAACATGATTTGCAGTCTGCAAAATATTTTTTTTAATGCAAATATTTTGTCTGTACTGTTGTTGTTGGTGAGTTCAATTTGTTATATGAATATTATTCCTGAGTCTCTGTGACATATTAGGAGGATTTTACGGCCAGTTGCTTTAGATTTATTACATAATGCACCTTTAAGATCGTTCACCATGCATGTGTAAGGCTCAAGCATTTCTTGAATAAATCTGGTGTAATAGACCATATAATAGTGGAAAGGGAGATTACACTGATTTTGTATCATTTATTATTTTTGTTATTTCCTGTATTTAGGGTTCGAGCACAACTGTGCAAGAACCCTATTGAAATTGTAAGATTATTTCTGGTTGCTTTCTAATACAGAGATTGAGAAACAATTATATACAGGCATTATTGCACTGCGAAAGCAACAAACTGTGTCTCAGGGGATCCACTTATATTGGTCATCAAAAAATGCACAACTGTAGAAAAGCACAGACATTTAATCCCAGGCTCTCTGAGGGCCCTCCAATCGTTGGATACTTATTTCCAATCTCTCACAGTGACGCCTCGGTCTCCTAAATAAATCCTATACTCATTTCCAAATCCATGTTGTCTGGATCCTTCAGCTCTCGCCCCTGCTTCTCTTCATTGCACTGACATTGTTTGTGTATGTGTGTGTGTGTGTGTGTGTGTGTTTGACTCTCCGGTCTGATAATCAGTGACAGAGATGTTATAGGAGTGTGACAGAGTTCTATTTGCCATAACTGACATCTTCATCCCATCACTTTCCTTGTTTTTTTTTTCTTTCTGCAACTTACCAAGTGCTGGCATCTGTGGTGTTTCCAGGCGGATACACTGCAGTGGACTGGGAATTCAGAGGATTCAGACAAGGCCACAGCAGCTCAGGCAGGTGGAGAGAATGAAGTGCTGTTCAAATAAGCAATACAGAGAGGAAGAGGAGAGCGAAAGAAAAAGAGAGGGACAGAGGGGAAAACTGGCTTGCTTCTCCGAGTCTTATATGTGAAGCATTTAGCAGACGTGCTGTCAGATTCAGAGGTCAGAGGGGATGATTGTATCGACAGGTTTTATTCGCCAGTCATAACTGGAAAAAAAGACAGAATGCAGACTCGAACAGGAAAAAGGCTTGTGATGCAGGAAAGCTATACATTTTTGTGTTGAATGGAAATAGAATTAAAAAGTACCCGGTGATAAGCTTTGTAATTCACTGATTTGGATCAAGTGAAACCACATCAACGTCCATGTTTGGACACATGTTGACATGTCCTTGTTTGTATGAGTTTCATGTCACAGATTTCACCGTTTCACTCGTCTCACTCTCTCCACGCCCCGGATAATTTGTGCTGTCACGGTTTATGTGTGAAATCACAAACTCACTTTACACGCTGAATAGAATTCTGTGGTCATTACAGAACCAGACCCGTTTGCAGCATGAGCCATTCATCATTAATCAAATCATTAAACAAAACCAGCTCTTGTTAACAGATTGATGGGGCAACCTGTGTGTTGTATATTTTCAGAGTGCCAGCTTTTCGTGAAGTAAAAAAACCCCACACATTTCTGTCTCAGATGAGAATTTCCTTAACTTAGAAAAGAAAAATTAAACATAATCTTTACACCTAGACCTTCATCTTTTTTGAACTTATGTGACAAAAATGTCATTTATATGCAGGTTTATCTGTGTGGTGGTGTTCTTCATAACACTTAAGTTCTTAGGGGTTTTTTTTATTTATACATTTTTTAACTTAAACATTATGTAAAATAATCCAACTATGAGAATACTTCTTGATTTTCCATGATCATGAGAAAGGATCATACTTTCCTTTGTGTGCTTTCCATCCACCTGTTTTAATGCACATGTTCAATTTGTGCATAAAAAGCCTCAATAGAGAGACACAATATAAAGGTTTTTACTCTTTGGGGGGCTGCTTATCAATCAAAAGTTAATGCAAATAAGTGTAATGGAAACAGATTCAGTAAATAAAGGATGACATATAGAAATCACATGACTGACCCTTAACTCCAGATGCTAATTCATGGCTCATTCAGTTGCAATTTGCAATGCATTTTAATGGAAACCTAGTTGCTGATATTTGAAGAATAGAATTACGTTAAAAATAGGCTTAAGTAGCAATTTAAGGTGTTTTGGGGTCTATTTTGAGAAAGCTAACGCTCCTCCTTTTAGCTTAAGAGCTCCCATTACATTGGGCTAATTAAGATCCTGTGCATGGCAGACTTGTTCCTAATGTTATTCTCTACACATCGCTGAATGGATGATTTAAGTTACAACGTTTGTGGCGCAGAGTAAAAAGGGTGCACTGTGCCTCAGGACAGTTTGTGGAGGCTTTTCAGTTGCCAGTGGCCCATGAGGCCTGACCCCTCCCTTTCTTTGTCACCGCTGGCGGTGTACTGTGTTTTCTCCCGTCTCCGTGGCAACCGGCACTGCATGCTATTGTGCTGATGTTTGTCCACTGCTAAGGTGTCGCCTGTGTGTTTAATGGACCTCCCAGTCCGCTTCAGTGTCCGCTTCAGAGTCCCCCAGCAAAGCTGAACGGCTGGGTCCTGTCACTGTTTGTCCCGGCGTGTCAGGCTGGAGATGAGATAGAGCTGATAATGGATGCTTTGTTTCTTTGCTATATGTGTCAAAGCTGTGCTCCTGTGGACCAGGAGACGCCTGGTCAAACAAGAGACACACAAAGGCTCTGGAAATGACTGGTCGTGGCCCATTTTCCACAGTCTGCCATGCTACCAACATCTACCACCTCATGCAGCCGCAATGAATTACTACCCTCACAACCTTTCACATATTTACTCCCTTTCACCCAGGAGTAACACTGACATTTGCCTTTTGTTGGATACAGAGAATTCTTTTACAACACACACGTTTTCTTAGCCAATTATTCCGAGGTCGTACGTGCCATTAGAATCATTTTGGGTGCACTCCTTTTGAAGGACATTCACTTGACTCACTTGTAAAACGCCACAGAGACATTATTTGATTCAGTCAAGCTTAAGTCAAGATTGATGCTTTAAATGTGTAAGTGGTGCATTTTGCTTTTAAGATATTTCACTTGATTGACTGACAAAGCAGGTGCCGAGCAGCCCCTAATACCCACAATAGTCTTAGAAACGGCAGGGAAATTGCTCTCCATTGTGCTTTTAACATTTAAAGATAGGATACATGACTGCACAGAGAATAGCCCTGTGTTGTTGTTCTCGAGAGATGGTTGTGAATTTAACTCTGAAATCCTCTGGAATGCCAGGAAATCTATAGAGCTAATGCACCACATATTCTCATCTACTGACTGCTGTTTTAACCTCTTTAGCATAGCCCCTAGAGGAAATGGGGGATATGATTAGGAATTCGTTAGTGGGCTTCTATTTTCATGCTGATGACACACTTTCTTCTCCCGGGCTCTTAATGTTGCTTGCTCTTGACTTTCTTACTGTCTTTTCTAAACTAGATCAGCTGTTTACCACCGTGTAGAAACTCGACATGAAGTTCACTGACTAAAGCAGCTGCAAGAACCGGGGACTGAAAAGCAAGCAGGCAGACGGAGAAGAAACTCATTTCAAATTCAGACACAGGCGTCTTTAAATCCATTCTCCTGGAGCACAAAAAAAGGTGTGTGTCTGTCAGTACGTTTCCATGAACAGTTTTAACCGTGGCTCAACCACACCATTTCATTATGCTACTGCCCTCATAGCACACAAGCGGTAGCTGGGAATTGATTTAATGAGTGACGAGTGCTTGCCTCCACTCTGCGAGGTCAGCTTATTAGTGACTTTAGCTGGTGGCTGGTTGTTTTCATGTCAAGCAATTTTCCGTGTCTTTCTGCTATAAATGAACTTCAAAATATTCAATTCTTTAAAATGACAGCGCATAAATTCAGTCTCATCTCGGGTCTAAAAATGCCCTGCTCTGGAATTCGACATGTTTTTCTTGCCGTTGTCTTGTTCTTCTGTCTACTGGCTCCTTCTATTATTTCCAGGTCAAAGCCAGGGGTGAAAATTTTGCAGAATGTGGCCAGTTTGAGTATAATTGAATGTAGTAATTATTTTAATCCAAGTTACATTAACTGGCTGTGTTTCCAATTTTGAGAAATTCTATTTGGAACAATTTCAGTTGGATGTTTACATATATAAAAAGTCTAGTATTAGTCAGACTATTGTTGTTTTCTAATGCCATGTAAATGTACATTTCCAGACCAAAATCTGGTCCTAATCGGATAAAACCTAGTTTCTGAGGATCTGGTTAAGTGTAGATTTGGTCAGGTTACGGTTAGGTTTAGAAATTAACTGATTATGATTGAGATTTTATGGCTAACACTTTTTGTTTCGGCTGTCCAACTGAATGGAAGTCGATGCAGAGCAACCCTCTGTGTGTGTGTGCGTAAAAAAATGTGATTGTGTGTGTGTCATATCTCCACTTATGATTTGCCATGTTGGACCAGCTGTTGTGACACTCGCCTCAACTATTGACTGGAAAATACAAAAAAAGGGGTGCAAAAACCATTAAAGGGTGCCATACAATTTTGTTGAAATCCAGCGTTTTTGTTCCTCTCATCATGTTTGGAGCAGATTACAGTGTGTCCACACAGCCTCGCTCCCCTGGGTGCCTCTTCTGTAGTTCAGGTATTGTGACCACAGGCAGCCGGGCTGGTGGCCCTGGGCCCTGGGCGCTTTGGAGAGGAGAGGACAGTGGCTGCATTTGTTTCCCATTGAAAGGGATTACAGGTTCTGACGGCCATGATTAATCACCCAGAGGAAGACATCTGAATGCGGCCAGGGAAAGGTTCAACTTTTTAATTCATCCCACACACAATCTATTCAAACCAGCTGTTGGTGCTCCTTTCCCTCATCTCCCTGCTCTTTCTTCTCAGTGACCATTGCCTTCTACTGTCTTTCTTTCCACATGTATGGCTCACATAATTATCTGGGGATGCACAGTTGTTGTAATTGTGAGGGTGCTTGGACGCTGCTCAGTGCTCTATTTTTATTGGCGATGGGCTCCTTTCTTCTTTGTCGGAGAATGGTTAATTGACTTTGTTAATGCATTTGGGGATCAGTGATTTCTCAACAACAAATGACCTTTATGGAGCTCGGCATCACATATTGTTTACGGTGTTTGCATCAGCGTGTGCTTGCACATGTGTGTGTGTGTGTGTGTGTGTGTGTGTGTGTGTGTGTGTGTGTTGATCCATTGTGACCTTTTCTTGTCTCAGGTGTGTTTGTGTAGAGACAGAGAAATATTCCTCTCCAAGCTGATTTTTCCATCCAAAACACTTCAAATTCATAAACATTTTTTTCCCCCGTGCCGCCACTACACTGACAGACAGCTGAAATCCTGTGTCTTGAATAAATTTCACATCTCACCATGTTCATATCCACTCATATGAGCAGGCCTACTCATTAAGACTCAGCAGGTTATATGATGGTATTGCTGGAATCCCTGGAGCAAAATGAACAGGGACAGCTACACTGCTTAATGCAAGGTAGCCTAGCAACAGATAGTGGGATGGCAGTGGAAACATACCCTCATATTTATGTTTACATGAGAGAATGATTTGTCTGTCAGGCTGATGGATCCTAATGTTCTCCTCTCCCCGGGGCTTTTCTTGTGCCGCACGCAGGCCTGACACTTACCCTGAAGGACAGGCACCACCTTCCCCAACATGCATGAATACTTAATACTGTTAGACTGCATTTATGCAAAGAATGGAAATGGCACTACATAAGGAGAGAGGAGGAGGAGGAGGAGGGCTAAAATGCATCAAAAGCAAGGAACAGTATGCATTAGGAACATGGAGGAGGGCATAGAAAATAACAGCAGATATAAGGAAAGAGGAAGTTGTGCCGTGTTTCTTTTCCGCACTTTATTCCCCATAATATCACGCAAATAATCCCACTGAAGTCCAAAGGAAAACCAGTGGTTTCATGTGCATGGTGATTGTTGACAACTGTGATGCCATAAAGTAACACAAGTCACTCTCACTAAGTACAGTACATGAGCTATATGACTTGATAGAGTCTGTCTTTACTGTATGTCCAGCTCCTCCAGGGACAGACTACATCAACTCAATTAGCCTGGCACAGGCTGAGTATCAGCACCATAGATTAGATTTCACTCTGCCTTGTTTACCAGAGAGCAGCCCACAGAATAATATCTATACAATTTGTGCTTTCAGAAAAATGATGATGGTATCATAGCAGGGAGCAGCAGATATAAGCAGCTGCGTTGTGGCGTAGGGTGACTGGCTTGGAGAGATATAAAAAAGCCTTTTGTCAGGAGATAAGCATATCCCTGTTCATCGTGGGAACTTGTTGCCATAGTTACATCAATGTTGTTGAAGTGAGAAGATCAGGTATTCCAGTGAGTGATCTTTAACATGAGCTTTGCTTCTCTACTATTGATTTGTATCCCATGGTGGGTGAAAAAAAAAAATATATATATACACATAACTGCAAAGTGAGTCAGAAATATTGTGGAAGTGCGAAAGGGCAAAATGTCTTGGAAAACTGCTGGACACGAAAAGAGAAGCAAAACCTCTCAGAAAGCACTGAGCGATTTTAAGACATCATGTCCGACTATTGTTTGAGGGCGTGTGTAGGGTAATGAGAACTTCAAAAAAAAAAAAAGGACAGAAAAAGAAAAAAAACACAGCACATGACAGGCTTAAAACTAATGGCTGTCTCTACCAGTCGATGATTGCTGTGTTGTTAGCCACATGCTTATGTGTTCATGTGAAATCTCCTCAACAGCGCGCTGCGTGCTGTAATGCTAATGGCTCTGAAAAGAGAGTTAATCACTGCTGTGCGGTTAGCCACATGCTCGCCTCTCGCGGAGCATGGTTGGTGTGTTCCAGGGGTTAGCAAAACACTGGCGTAACACATGATCGCTCTTTATGAGGCTGGGGCCTGCAAGAGAGAGAGAGAGGGGGCCCACAGACGATGCTAAAAAGACGGTAATGACAGCCATTCACCGCAATCCAATTATGCAAAAGGGAGTCTAAACAATTCCATCATCCCCTAAATTAGATTGTCCTAACGAGATAAAGGCACCAATTAATCCTGAATTAATTTCTACAGCTCATTTTCCCCAGAAAACACTCTAATATGCAAATGCCAATGAGAGACAGAGGCATCTTTCTGCAGGGGTTTACACCATCTTAGCTGTTGGCTTCTCGCTCTCTCTCTCTCTGACTGAACTTATGAACTTGGACACATAGTGTGATGAGTTAATGTAGGAACAATAATAATAATAATAATAATAATAATAATAACAATAATAATAATGATAAAAGCACATGTTATAGCTCATGTGTTAATAGGTTGAGTAAAGGCAATCAGATTTAAGGTTATGGGACCAATGAATGTCAATGTTTCATGGGGATCAGCGATTACAGAGCTGCTTATAGAATAATGGAGCAAATAGAAGAGACAATTCAATACAGTTAAACTGGCAGCTGGTTTATTTTTAATTGTAAAATGTGTGAAATGTCTAATAGTAATGACGTGTGTTATATTTTTGGTGGGCTGCATTAATAGGTCCCACTGCCCTGCTTTATGGCAATTACTGAAGACCTTTCTGTATCCGTTTGTGGTTGTTTTGTTTATTTAGCTCAAAATGTCCTTAATCTATACTGTGTCAATACTCAACCTTTTGAACTAATCTCTTCATTGAAGAGTGAAGATTTGATCAATGTTCAAATACATCAAGTCAATATCAGACATCTGAGCCACTGCTGAAATTCGTGCCAGCCCAGAGGCTTGCACTCTAAAGCCCGGTAAATATCCGCGTGATTTGAAAACAAAGCAATTAAAAATTTTGTTCATCCCTATCATCATTATCATTTTCACACTCCTAATTGTCTCACTGCCAGCTGTCTCGAGCTGCTGTAATTGAGTGATCTGACACATTTTCTCAAAGGTGCCTGAGATCCAGCCTCCACCTCTGCAAAGCAAATGCCTGTTTACAGAACATGGCTGTTTAATTTATGAGTTTATGTAAAGCTGTGGCTTTCCTTGTTATAATTCACAGGGCATGATTGAATGAGTTTGTTTTGGTTCGCATAAATCTGAATCTTTTTCAAATCAAAATGAATGAAAATTTCAAAATGCTGGAGAGAGTCTTTGAGAACCCAGTTCGGGGGCCTTGAAGTATTGTATTGATCAGCAGTGAGCTGCTACCACCTGTGCACCCCCCCCCGCTGATGACAGAAACAACCAGGCTGTCAGTTGCCAGGCAATATTCGCAACCACTGGCCCACATCAGCTAATTACCAGCAGAAATCACGTATTGACAGATGGGCCCATGCATATTGATCGGTCAGCGCTGCCACGTTCTAAATCACCAAACGCTAATGAATCATTTCCCATTTGGGAGAGAGAGAAAAAAAAACATTAGTCTTCTGCTTGACATCATACCTGTACTGCACATAGCACATGGCGTGAGTCCACACAAATCACAGCAAACTCTCCCAAGACCTCAGCTGCTCATTTACACGCCCAACCTCTCTGTCTCACTCTCTCTCCTTCACGGTCTGTCTTATCTCTCTGTCTGCTCCTCTCACCATCTTACTCACCACAGCCATCTTTCTCTTTGTGCTGTGTGGCAGTTATTTTTCATCGCTTGCGATGCCGGCCGAGGCAGTAAATACGCTGCTCCTCAGACTGCGGACCCACAGTGACCCTGCAACCTCTGTGTCTCTGATGCCTTTTCCAAGGTCTCTCATTCCAAGGCCCCTGTGATGCAGCGCTCTGGTTGCAGTGCAGACCCTGTAATTCACCGGCCTGCTAGATCGCCTGCCAGGAGCTATTGATTTTTGTTTCCCCAATCTCCAGGAGAGAGGGAAAGAAAAGATTAAAAACACTTTGTCAGTTTGGTAGGGAATAAGAATTCTGCGCGGGGGGATACCTAGAGGGGCACAGGGTCAGGGCTGAGGTACTGTACGTCTTTATGGCTTTAACTATTTCCACACCACGGACATCTCTGTCTGTCTGTGGCTCATGTCCTCACTTTGTTTTTGTGTAGAGAAAATAGAAGAGTGGAAGTAACACAAAGATTCTGCAGGTGCTGTTACTCCCCGATGACCTTGCTGCTCACTTTGGTAAACACTAGGGCTGTCACTTTTTCCAAATATCAATTTCAAATGAATATTATGTGGCACATTGTTCCTTTGAAGACACACACACACCCACACACACACACCAAACACAACTGTGACAGCAGTATTTATTCTTGCTCTCGTAATTAGTCGTGATGTTGAAAGTTTGTCACATTTCTTGTCTCCTCTCCTGCCTCATTTGGGTGGAGCTAAGCAGCTAAGCTAAGAGTCTGCCGATGTGTTCCTTTGCCATCCGTATTGTAGAATCAATTGCTTTGTCCACTCAGGAGGACAGTTATATTTCATCGTGTCCTCCTTTTTCAGGGTAAAACAAGACAACATTGCTGTCTTTTTTTCTAATCCGACAAGAGGGCGTTCATAATGGATCACAGCGCCCTCTGCTTGACCACACAGTAATTACTTCTGACAGTCTGAGGCGCTTCTAGTCTGTGTGTTTTGAACTCAAATGGGATTTTTATGTTCGAGTTTGAACTTTCCTCCCAAGTTTGAATGGATATCCAAATTTCATATATAAAAAGTGACAGCCCTAGCATACATTGTGCAGAATGACATGCATGTCAGTCATTGTTTCAAGTTGCGATTGCGCTTTTTTAATTTTTTTTATTTCCAAACAACATCCTTTCACTTGCCAAGTGTGGTCTCCAGTGGCAGAACGCATTGCCAATATTCTTGCTCTTGTTTTGCTCTTATTTCTACCATTTACTTCCTTCTTCTGAAGTTGGTATACGTACCGTATATGCTGTCCAGCTACTTTATCCCCAGTCTGGCTGACCCATCTCAAAACTTTACAAAAGCAAATCACTGCAGCATTCATTCTGCCCTGAAGAATTAGCACTGCAGAGGGGGCATTATAACCTCTTGTCTCATAAATCCAATGATGGCTGAAGATCCTGGCGAGCAACCGTCTTACAGCCAAACTTACATACAACACCTATAAATTCTCTTTGTTTGTAGGTGTCGTTTAAGTCGCACTAATCAAGATTTTCAAATGGATAATGAGCGAATATCCCTTCCAACAATAATTATGGCCTATAACACATATATAGCAAAGCTGTGTTTGATCCCATCCAACATGTCCTGCTGTGCAGAGAAGCACATTAAGCTATCACTGTGGTACAAGATAAGTGCAGATGTGGGATATTCACTATTGTCATTTGTGTTTCAATAAACCTTTATCCTGTTTTACACCTTTGGTGGCATCAGAAAGCAAAGATGTGAGAGGTTGCATTCCCCTCCGCACAAATATTATTGCTTATAATTCCACTAATAGGAATACTTGCTTCCAGGATTTCCAGCATACATTATCACCTTTATCGCCATTGTATTCTTACACTTAGCTGAGTGTCAAATCAGATTGGTACAGCCTGAAATAAATGGGAAGACTTGTGCTTCAGGAATCGGATTACTTACTAAAATTTGATTTTTGGGTAAATGTGTCAGATCGGCTCTGACTGTGTGTGTGTGTGTGTGTGTGTGTGTGTGTGTTTAAACATTTTCGATTTCTGTTTCTTCTCTGCCAATGAATAAGATAATAAGATGATAAATTGAAAACCATTGTGCTAGAATTCTCCACTTCTCATTTTTGTCATTTGGGAAATCTCCCACACACACACACACACACACACACACAGGTTTGCACACAACTATCCTTTTAAGGACTCTCATTGAATTCCATTCATGTGGACAGCTTAAATAACGCATTACCCCTTACCTTAATCATGACCACTTAATACCTAACCCTGACTTTAACCTAACCACAAAGTTAACCAGTTCCCTAGAAATGAGGTTCTGCCTCATTAGGGCCAGTTTTTAGTCTCTGTTAGGAGTACTGGTCCTGACAAGGTCAGTGTTTATGGCAGAAAAGAAGGTAATGAATACACACAAACACACACACACACACTCAGCATGATGGAGTCAGACACAGTCATGCTAATGTGATGCCAATGCATTACCCCATCATCAGACTGTGTTACGCATGGACGGCTCTTATCATTCCACCCTAACTTTCAACTGAACGTGGAGAATGTTTTCCTCCTGACATTAGGATTTGGTAATGGTGCCTTTCAGAGCCACTCTATTTTCTGAAATGAAATATTCATTCATTGGCGAGGACAGTCTTAGAGAAAGTCTGTCTGAAATGTGAATTCACAGATCCAGCAGACATTTCTTCAATATTTGATGGGTCATCAGCGCTCTGTGTCTAATACTGCAGAGTTATTCCAAATATTCATTCTCTCCCCCATTCTGTTTCTCTGCCTTCAGCTGGTTAGATCTACTCAAGGCAAATCAAATCGGGCTTAAAAAATATGCACGGAAAACACCTTCTAAGAGAATTTGGGTACATATTTTGAAGTGTTTTTTCTTCTGCTTTTTTTTGACAGTGTCCCCCCCCCCTCAACAGGTTCACATTTCTTAAGTCAAATTCATTGTATGAAACCATCAGCCAGTGAAAAACGGAATCAGCTTGATTGCATGCCAACGGGAAGATAAAAGGCTTGAAGGTGGGCTCAGTAATCCAAAAAGAGCGGGTGGTCTGCTTGAAGGCATATCATTTTATTCTCTCATGCATATTCACTCCTAAGCCCCTGAGTATGTAGATTAGTCTTGTCTGAACAGTGGACTCTCCAATCACATCCTACTTTTGCTTTTTCTCTTTTCTTTCTCTCCAACTGCACCCTGCTGTGCATGAGTGTGGGCACAATGAATGCAGTGTGCGTGCGTGTGATTTCAAGTTTGCGTGGAGGGGGATTTTTTTTTTTTTTTGCTTGTTTGCAAGTTGAGGGGCAGGCAGGTTTCAGTGTGCATGCATGAATAAGTGTGTGTGTGTGTGTGTGTGTGTGTGTGTGTGTGTGTGTGTGTGTGTGTGTGTGTGTGTGTGTGTGTGTGTGTGTGTGTGTGTGTGTGTGTGTGTGTGTGTGTGTGTGTGTGTGTGTGTGTGTGTGTGTGTGTGTGTGTGTGTGTGTAGGTACGTGTGTAGGTATGTGTTTGCCAGACACATGGCTTTGTCTTGTTCTGGCACCGAGCTGAGCTCACCAGATGTTCTCCTTTTTTATCTTCCTCCACTTGCACCATGTTCTTTGAGGTTTACAGAATCTGTGTTGCTTGCGTTCAACTTACTTTGTTGTTTTCCACTGTTTTGTGGGGGGAAAAAAATGACAAGCTCTTTTTATTCATTTTTTTTACATAAGAATAAATTGAATTGAAGTATCAGGTCATTCCAGTCCTGCAGCATTTTTGTTGTTGTTGTTTAGTTATTTTTTAACTTGTGCTTTTTAAAGAAAATAATTGAGATGGTTTATAATGTTGGGTAGTTTATTTGTATTCTTCGTCGTTATTGTTAATCACCACTTGTGTAGACTGGTACATTTTTGTTTATGTGGATAAACATTAGTAATTACCCTCGCAGCCTCTTTTTGGAATAAAATCAGCAAATTATGCTGTATGCAGATTACAATATGGTTAATGAGACAAATCTGATCTCAAATACAAATGTGCAGAATAAGTTAATAAAAAGGGGCTTAATCTGGTTAGTCATGTTAGGGTGCTAGGAGAGAAGGTGCTCGCCTAACACGCAGTAAGGGATGCCAAATTCTGGACTGTGATTGGCTTGTGTACAAAGAAGGTAATGCCAGGTGGCGTTCCATGGAGGAACATTGTTGCAGTGCCTGTAAAGGAGCATATACCCAAAAGTCTTGCTGTAGGCAAGCTGACTTGAATATCATTCAGGCAGCCATGGGTAGACAATTGAGGTCGATGAGCAGCGGGGTGACATGTGCCCTTTTAGGCTGATTAAAGACCAGGCACGCCACCGTTTTCTGGATGATCTGTAGGCATTTCTCTGTGCATGATGGGAAGCTTGCCAGAAGGGCTTTGCAGTAGTCAAGGCAAGTAATAACCATAGCCTGCACAAAGAGTTGGGCGGCATATTAAGCAAGGTCTGAGAGGGATAGCTGATCATCAAACATGAAATTCAGGTTTCTCGCCGTGACCTTGCTTGGGGTGAGAGATCCATGCCGAGACAGTGCAGGATCGTCTGGCAGGAGTGACGGGGATAGGTGGGTGTCATCTGCACAGCAGTGATATGAGAAGCTAAGTGAGCAAATCATTTGACAATTATTGCAGTGTGTACGACAAAGGAAATGTTGATTTGCACTTGACATGTTGTAGGACTGTCACATATTAGGCTTTTTGAGGCTTTAGAGAGCCGGGGGAGCGCGGTGGTGACCTGTGGAATAGAGGATGCAGAGGAGAGCAGAGCTGGATTATTACACGTCTGACTTGCTGGTTGCTGATTATAGACAATTAACTGGGAGAAACTGGTCGTCTCTAAATAGTGCAGAGAATCAGCATCGGAGGGTTGCCGACTTCTCAGTAAAATAGGAGACAAAGAAATTGGCTGTGACGTTATAGTTAGGTGGAGGTGCTGGAGGACTGAGTGATGTTTTAAAGGTGGAAAATGATTTCCAAGTGTCTTTGGTACTGCTGATTGTACAGTGTGAAAAACAGCCTTGGCAACACTGAAGCTGACTGAGAGGGAAGATATGAGCAACTGATAATCATTAACACTTGCACACCAGGTTCACTGGTTTTATGCAATTTTCTCTCCGCTAAGATCATCTCACAGCCTTCAGACGGTGTCAGATATGGGTGGGGCAAGTTAGTGGACGGAGAACACAAGGTTTCCAGATTTTAGCTCGGGGAGAATGCATGAGCAGGGATAACAATGTTTTTGGTTTGATCTGAGTCTCTGTGAGTGCCAGAAGCCCAAGGGAGCTGGTTAGCAGAGGCAGCAAGAAACTCAGCTTTTAACTGCAGACTGGCAGCTCCACAACCCAAAAGAGAAGGAGGCACATGCGGGGGCCATTTTGGCATAGTGATATATTTTGCTCTTACCTTGTTGGTGGCCTTATTTGGTGGACAGTTAGACACACTGTTTCTTTACCTGAGTCATCTGTCAGTGTTTAACTTAAATGTAGCCCCATGTGTACAATTGTCGAGATCACCGCATAAAGAAATAATATATAACGTTGATGTGTTTACATTCTCACTATTTCCCAAACAAAAAAACACTTGTGGCAGAAAATATAGAGAAAATAAACTGTGTGTGAGATGCATATACGGAACCATCTGCCACATAGTGATAGATTAACACAAGCATTAGATTAGATATTATATTTCTCTGCTCGGGAATTGACCCCTCTGGAATGCTTGTTGCTAGTGAGGTGAAAGGTGGTGACGACTCCAGGGAGCCACAGCTGGAAAAGCACAACAAGTCTACTAGGATTAATTTACTGAGGAAGTGTGGACCTGGGGTAATATTCCATCAGGGGGCCCTTGTGACATCCCTGCCTGTCTTCTAGCAGAGGTCAGAGTGCAGAGCTGCATCAAGAGGAACCTCCTTTATGCAGTGGGTGAATGCAGCGTTTCGCTCCAGGACGCTTCAGTAGAGCAGATGTGTGAGGAGGGAATTTGGAAATTAATTGTGTTTAATTGCATGTTTACATCCACCTGCTATTCCGGGTGGAGATTTGTGCTCGATTGAAAAGCTAGAACCGAGAGAGAGAGAGAGAGAGAGAGAGAGAGAGAGAGAGAGAGAGAGAGAGAGAGAGGTTGCACCACAGTGCAGTTATGCTCATGTCAAATTAAAGCAAGAAGTCTCTTGGTCAGTCCCACCCCCCCCGCAAAAACATGCACAATCCCATCAACAGAGAAAGCTGTCAAATAAAGCACCACTTGTAATTATGGGAGGGGGTGAAATTCAGATTTATTTATTCAAATATGAAGCCTGCCGATCGACGGAGGGACAGCTCTCCTCCATCTGTCATTGTTGAAGCCACACACGTCTGACACCGGGATTCATTCATCTTGTCGTCTTTGACAGTTGGATTTTCCAGGCGCACTCCCACCAGGAGTCGCACGGGATTTTTGGAGGCAGACTAAAAAAGAAAACACTCTGTGACAAGGAGTAGGCTCTTTATGAATGCAAATGAGTCTGGGAAAATTCACAGAGAAGCTAGCGGGCTCTGAGGCATCCGTCACATCTCCCCCTACCAGGCACAGCCCACGCTTGCCATGAGGTCTTAGGGCTTACAGGGACCCTACAGCAAAAACAGACACACTCACGGAAAAGGGCATGGAAATCCTGTGGCTGACACACACACACACACACTGCGAGTGCCACCAATATTGTTTTCATGAAAATGATAAGCTTACTGTTTTTACCTGCCATTCACAGAATCGCTGGCGGGTTTGAGGTTTGATTATAAAACGTTCATCCCCCCCCCAACCCCCACCCCCACCCCCCTCCCGTTCCTCGCTGTGTGGATATGCATGTGTGAGGATGCGTCACATGTATCACTTGACATTTGGCTCCTCTTTTATCTTGTTCCAAGGATACTAAGTCAAATGCTATGTGACAGGTCAACCCCATCATATCAGTCATCCTTCGCTTTGACCAAGTCTCTGCTGCACAAAGACCCATCTGGCTCCTCCACGCTCAAACTGACCGTTAGCTTTTGGATTTGGTTTAAAAAAAAAAAAAAAAGGTACAGCCGAATCCTGCCACGTCAAAGGCAGGATGTTTATTCCAACCAACAAGAAAACACTGCATAAAATCTCCATCCTAAACAGGTGCTTCTTTTGCTGTAAAGAAAAGAAAAAAAAAGGCACCAAATCTGGGGGCAACATAAGTTCACGTGAAATATTTATTGTTTTGTAAAACCAAGATTCCCTTAAAGATAAAGCAATAAGCCTTATCTTTACTTTTAATTTATTTTGAAAAGTTGACAGTAATTCCGAAAAAAAAAAAAAAATACTGTTAAACTGAAGCTGCTCCGGGAACGAGCATTTAGTCCAAAAACTGTCATCATGTTCACTGCCAGTGCTAAATTAAAGGAGAACTAGACAAGGGCGTTGGCTGAGCCTAAATCTGTCTCTCGCTCCCACCAAAAGATTTAAAAATGTATTTTCTGTTCTCATGCTTTTTTTTTGATTACATGTGAGAGCAGGAAATTGCTTAATAATGTGAAAATTGTTGAAGGAAGGAATGGGTTGGACTTGATAATAATCTGCATTTAAATATTCAAGCCTGTCAACTTATATCAAACTGAGTTTGTGTATCAGACACAACCAAACTCAACACCCACAGCTTTGAATGTATCATATCAACACACTTTTTGGCTGTTAAACAGAAGAATTAAGGGAGACACGTTCTGTTAGCTACATGCACTGCAAAACATGTCGGCTGAATAAAACACATTCTTTTATAAACGCCTTTAATGAGTATATGAATCTGCATACATTCATTACCTCACACTGACTTACTATACGTGTTATCATTTATCTACAGAGACCTGTCTCACCATTTTCTTGTAAATGGTATCTGATTGTGCTTGCATCCATTGTTTGAAGATCAAATACAACAATGAATTCACTGAAAATACATAATCTTGACCGTCATTTTCTCTTACTGACGTGTGGTTATGTGGTGACAAACCCGATGAAATGTGGCAAATTGCGCAGGGCTTATGTAAAAAATGTGAAAATTAATGGCGAGGCAAAGCGACACCCATGACGCTGGACCAATTTGAAGTAATTTCTTGATCATTATGTCTTGAAGGGGTTTCATAAGGCTGTTTTTTATATTATCAAAGAAAAATCCTTTCTCTCCAATTCTTATTTTTCATATTTTATAGGCTGTGTTGTTCATGAGACGCCATCTTGATCTCTTACGATGCTTTATTAATATGACACAGCCTTACTGAACAGAGAACGGTTCAGGTTTGTTACTTGAGTCAGTGTTTTGGTCTCGCGGAGTCATTCGTTTAAAAATAAAGTTCCATGACTTTATGCAAATGCAATATGAAACGTACCAGCGCTGCCACATAATGAGGTGACCCGTGTATAATATCTCAGTAATGACTGGGCTGCTCTTCAGGTTTCGCTTTCTACCTCTCGTTTATTTAAAGTATTTTTGCCTACAAGCGAATCTGAGGTGCAGAGAAACTGAAACTTGTGGGTATTTAATTTAGCAGGAGTTTAAAGGAGGATGGTCAACGGAGGCAGAGCAAGGACTTGGAAATGCTGACTTGGCTCCTGTCGCTTAATCTATTTGAGGCGTGATTAAAGTTTAATTTGCGCCCATCTCCTAATGCTAGCCAGTGTGTGTTCCTCAGCATCGAGTTGGTGAGTAGTTTCAAGCTGAGCCTAGGTCTTTTCTCTCTTTCTGGGCCTCACTTTATTCATGCCTGAGGGATGCCAGGAGCTGCAAACAACTGAATTTTTCATCAAGGTTACTTCCTGGAGAGATGTGCCATGCAGCTACTGCTCTCTCCCTTGGTGTGTTCCTAGCTCATACATAACTTACCCTGTTCTGACCTGCTGCTCTCACTGGGAGGACTTGTTTGACCCTGCTCCAGATAGGAGAACATACTGTAGTATGCTGTGGAGTCAGCAAGTTATGAAAGCCTGAAATACTGAAGTTTGTTTTTCAGGGTTTTCAGTTGGGTATATCTAAGTCCCCAAAACAACATGTTGGTGTTTTTACATTAAAATCCACACGTTTTTCAACAGGTTTAATAATTCAATCATTTATGTAGTGGAGTGATGTTTGCTAATAATATCTTTCACCTTTCAGTGACGGCACGTTCTGCCTGTTTATGAGTGACACTGACACAGAAGCCTACGCTGTCAAATGCAACAGTTAAATCCACGAGAAGCAGACTGCTGCTTGGTTCATGGCGCGTTCCGTGTGTCCGCGTCCAGTGCACGTTTCAGTATGCACATACAGGACCACAGTTCCCTTCACACACTCGATGTTAGCAGCGGCCGTTTCCGCACCAGGATTTCGCCCTCATTTGCATTTACTTGTACTATACAGTTGAACATGTTTGTGCCACGTCCCGGACTGATAATATGATGCTCCATGGAGCATGCGGAGTTGTGTGTATGGTCCGTCACATGGACGTCTGCGGATACAAGCGGATGGCTCATATGTTCCATGTCCTCTTGTCCACAGAGGTCCATGTGACTTCTTGCTAATGAAAACGCCAATTAAAATCCTAAAAGTTGTACCTATAACCCCTTAATCACCAATAGCAGTTGTTAAAAAACACATTATGCAGTATTTATTGATTTTTAAAAAAGAAAGAAATCTCCTTATATTTGAACATGCGACAGTTTTACACCCAGCTGTAAATGACGGCCATATGTGAACACTACTGTAAATGCTAAATTGTTTGTGTGCAGTTTGTACAGTGACATTTAAGAGTGAAATGGACATTTGATAAAGAGTTTATGCATTAGTTACACTAAAAAAAGTAGTTGCAAAAACAATATGATAAATGAATAAACAAATCAAATATTTTTTTGTATATTATAATAACTCAGATATAATCTGCTATTTCCCATTCACAACTGCACTAATTATAATATTTAATGTTGTGTTTCCTTCCATAATTATGAGAAACACAGCAGAACTCAACATATTCTCCAAGTTCACATGTCTGTGGGGAATACTGACATGTTTGGCATCATCAGCATCTTAAGTCTCTGAAAAACAAGTCTCGAAATTCTGGAGGAAAACATTGACTATTTATACAGATATTCACACACCAAAGTTAATTTGCAATGATAATCAAATCCCACATCTGATTATTTGCGGGATTATTAATGCCGTATTTTAGATTTTGTTTCCTTCTTTTATTTTGCTGCTTTTCCCCCACCCCTTCAGAAATATAGCAATCACAGCCACATTTATTCTATCGGGAATTCACTTTCCAAAAAAACATCCTAGTAATAAGGTCGTTTCTGCCAAACAGTGGAATAAATGTGGACGTATAGGAAACAGAATGAACTCTTTAGGTCATTTTACACGCTTATTAATGTAGGACTGATTTCAAATCAGACTGAGGATACTGACGGCATAAATCTGGATTTGAAAAATCCAACATCACACCGAACAATTGGGTTTTATTTTCACTCGCGTGGAGACAAAATGAGTGGGTATAACACAAAGACAGAAAATCCTAGCACGTTTACAGCTGAAACAGCGTCTTCTGTGTCAGGTCTACAACACGAAGATAATCCTCTGTGATTATGACGCAGTTAAATGTGGAATTAAACCGAGCAGCGTGGCCGTTGAACTGCAGACTTCCATTGCAGCTGAGTGTGCTGTGGCGTCTTGCAGCTCCCCGAGTTTCAGACATTATCACCACCACTACCCTCAACCTCACCCTGCCCCTTGTGACAATTACTGCCCTACCTCCCTATTCAGCACGTAATGAGAAAACTGACTGATCGATTTCTGTCCGGCCAGTAAAAGGAGGAGGAAGCATTTGGATACAGCACAGAGCAGACTCAAAGGGACAGAACTGCAGCATATCCATAACCGTGTTTAAATCCTTAAGTGTTTATTGGAGATTAATTTGTGATTATTGCATTTTAGCTGCATCATTTTAAACATCAATCACCGTGTTGATTTTTTTTTTTTTCATGAATGGTATTACATTTGGTGTGTAAACAAAAACAAACAAACTAAATTAAATGCACAAATGTTTTAGGAACATATTTAGCTAGTTTTGACTTTGAATCAGTGCATTTTAGCGTATGTGCAGTGGCCTCTGAAATGAAATGAAATGAAATTGTCAGACTAATTAGGATCAGTTGAAAAAGGATCAATATTGATGCAGCAGAGTGAGAGATATTGTCTTTTTCATGCCTCAAGCTGAAGCGGGGATTAGACTGCAGAGGACTGCTAAACTCTTTGTTACTCCAAAGGCCAGTTTTTATTGTTTTTGCTGATGTTGTTTTTACCTAGCCTTCAAATGTAACCATAACTGAATCGAGTAGCACCCCACCAGGAACATTACCAGGTTATACACGGATCCAGGACAGAGGGCTTTTTTTTCATCACATACAGCCATGCTTATACAGACATGTTCCAAGACTAAAATTAGTCAAAGTAAGGTTAAGGTAAGGGTCTGTCAGCACAGGCACGTGACAGCAATGTCCCACTAAATCTTCTTACTGCCCCATATTTTCTTGCAATACAGTCAAAATATGTGTGTGTCTCCTCAGTGAGCAAATAAAGATGCTCTTTAACACCTGAGATATATCAACACATCCTTCCCCAAGTAGTGGGAGGTCCCTGACCCCAAAAGCACAACAAAAAAATGGCTATTATACTAGTGTATAAACACTCACTTTATTAGGTACACCTGTTTAACAGCTTGTTAATACAAATATCTATCAGCCAATCACATGGCAGCAACTCGTGGTCAAGAAGACCAGCTGAAACTCGAACCTAGCATCGGAATGAGGAGGAAGGGTGATTTAAAGGTGCATTATGTAATAAATCTAAAGCAACTGGTCATAAAATCCTCCTAATATGTCACAGAGACTCAGGAATAATGTTCATATAACAAACTGAACTCACCAACAACAACAGTACAGACAAAATATTTGCATTAAAAAAAATATTTTGCAGACTGCAAATCATGTTTATGTTTTGAAATGATGTTTTGGCATGTGGCGCCACCTACCGCCGTCTACCAATCATTGCAGTTAGTAGAGTTTTAGCTGCCGAGCAACCACGGGTTGCCAGTTACGTCAGAAAAACGAAAACCTTAAAGACCTCTGTATTTTGAATTTGAATGTAGTAACCGTTTTTGGCCACATTCTTACATATGGCACCTTTAATAAGGGACTTGGTTGCCGGTGTCAGGTGGGCTTTTCAGAAACTGTAGATCTGCAGGGATTTGTATGCAAAAAGAATGGCTTGAAAACCAGAAAATTACATCCAGTGAGCAGCAGTTCTGTCGACACAAAGGCTTTATTGACGCCAGAGGTCAGAGGACAATGGCCAGGCCGGTCATTGTATTAATTGTCAATACAAATAATCACCCATTACTACTGAGATATACAGAGCATCCAATCCTAAATCACCTTATATAGCGGTCAGTGAATGTGTTATATATATATTATTAGATGAGGTTAGGTTTAGATACATAAACAGTCCCATATGAATGTGGCAGTTAGTGACCAGTAAACAACATCTCAGCCACACACACACACACACACACACACACCCTCCAACATCAAAGCAGACCACAACCAATCAAACGCTGCATGTTTGATGCCAGGAGTGTCAGGAAGTTTAAATTCAAGGCTGGCTGTTTGTGTTACATCATCAAAAAATCTTCCTTCAAACTGCTGCATGCTCAAATAAATTCACCCTGATTTATTTATGCCTCTGACTGATTGCATGGATGTAAATATTCAGCGGGAAAATATATCGTCTCTGTGACAGAGTGTCTTTCCCAAGCACCACCATGCTGTCCTGTAGGGTTAGAGTTCCGCTGCCACTCACAATTATTTATTAGGCTACATATTCACTCTCTATCCATCACTGTATTGCCACCCGGCCCGGTCACATCTCTTTATGTTTATTATAGTGTCCCACCTTCCCGAGGAGGATGATTGACGTTTGCGGAGAGGACCGAGGTGGGACTTGCGCGCTCCTTCTTCTCCAATCGTGGCTCGAGGGGCGGAGGCTTTTTTTTTTCATCCATACTCTGATTATGAGTCAGTTACCAGACATAAGCGAAACAATAACAGTTGGTGGTGACTTTGTATCCAAAAGCCTTCACTGACAACTTAAGCTGGCGACTTAGGCGCGTTTTAGCGCACGAAGCTTTCGAGTGTATCGTGGGGGCTTTTATATAAGAGGAGCGCAGCGGCGCGCTCCACTTTTAATCAGATTAGCAGCCTTTAATGTTCAATCCTGTTTTTCTCTCCCCTGCTGTAGCAGTGCACAGGAGTGGCCAGAGCCAAAAGCAGCGATTCAGATCAGATTTCACCTAAACCAGCTGAGAGAGAGACGGAGCGAGCGAGAGAGAGAGAGAGCAGAGCAGAGACAGGGTTTGTCAGTCTCCCTCCTCCCAAATCCAGAAAAGCTTACCAAGGAAAAAAGGAGGAGTGCCGGGGCTGAGAGAGAGAGAGAGAGAGAGAGGCGCAGAGGAATCCACAGGAATTCCCGAGGATATTTTTCTCTGCTTCGTTCTCATCGTCGTATCACAATCTTTTTTAAAAAAAAAAAAAAAAAAATAGAACGAAAGAAAGAAAGAAAGAAAGAAAAAAGTTGGAGGCGAGGCAGAAGGGATCGTGGTCAAGGATGGACGAGCAGCCTCGGTTGATGCACTCCCACGGGGTAGGCATGGCCGGACACCCCGGCCTGGCGCAGCATATGCAGGATGGCACGGCGGGGACGGACGGAGAGGGAAGAAAGCAGGACATCGGAGACATATTACAGCAAATAATGACTATCACAGACCAAAGCTTAGACGAAGCACAGGCGAGGTGAGGCTGCTCACACTCTTCTCTATCTCTCTCACACACACATAAACACGCACACAATAATAATAATAATAATAAAAAAACACTTGTAAATCTGGATGTGTTAGATTGAGAGGAGCGATAATAATAACAGTGTGGTTGTATCAAGAAATGAAAGCAGTCCATTGAACTGGCGACAACACAAAACTTGTGCAAATTTAATTATTTTAAAACTCCTACTTTTACTGAACATTTTGATCAAAAACATTTAATGACTGCGTGATTATTGAAGATATGTTTTGTTTTGCATGTGGAGCGGCAGTTTGTGTCAGATTGTAACCATGTATGAGGACATGTTGCAGATCCTCTCTCCTGTAGTTGTGACCATTTGCACTATTAATAATAATAACAACAACCCAAATGTGATGCAAAGTACATTTGAGTCGTGTTGCAGTCACAAGTGTCACAGTGGGTGGATTTTATTGCACATTTATTCTAAGAAAACTCTTGGTTTTGCTCGCACCTTGAGTGTTACGAGACGAATGATGTTAAAAACAGTGGATTTGGTTCAAACATAATGAACTATTGTCTCTACTTTAGCTCTTAACTGTCTCCAATAGTCACAGTTAGACCGATTCATCAGGAGCCAATCAATTAACGTGATTTATTTGAAATATCTATATTTTTTAAATAATCAGTGATTAATATTTAATGAATCGACTGTTTGTCACTTATTTATATAAATGTACGCATTCCTGCTATCTGGAATGTGATGGTGACAAAAAGTTGTATTTTTTTCAAACATTAAAACATTTAATTTACAAATAATTTTCATTGAAAACACAAGACGTGCATTGCAGTGCACATTGGACACACACACACACTATGAGTGTTGTTCAATACATGGTGATTTAAGTTAAACAATTTAATGTTTAATCTATGTTAAACTGTTATATTTTATCAGATGGAGGAGGAGGAGGGTAAAAAAAGGGAAATTAGCATAACAACATGTCTCAAAAAAAAAAAAAATTGGCATCATGTGTCAGCCATCGGCTGCACTGGTTTCTAAAGATCAGCATCTTCCACAGAATAATCCAATCGGTCGACCTCCACCTGTTTGTGACAGCAGAGAAAAATAAGCGGCAGAAAGAGCAGGGAAATCTGTGAAAAAAACAAGAGTCTCCACAGCGACGATGATATTATTGTGTGACTTCAGGATGCCCTGTACGATTATGACTGTTGCCACTTGTTAGAAGACTGATCTGGAAAGACCTGTAATGTCCTCTTTCTTAGGAAACATGCACTGAACTGCCACAGAATGAAACCTGCTCTCTTCAATGTCTTGTGTGAAATAAAGGAGAAAACAGGTGAGTTCTGTTTTTACAGTTTGTCTCTAACTGACTGGACTTCTTTTTTTTTTAGTATTATTCTCACTTGTAAACGGCATTTGATAAGAATATTTTAAATCTTGTAATGAATAACTGTAGAAAGACAGAAACACACGTCATAGCAACAAAGAGTTGTTGTTGTTGTTTTTTTTGTCTTTGTTTATTTATAACATGCTCTTCCTGATTGAAGTCACACAGCATGCATGTGAAAAAGCTCTGGCCCCAGATGAAGTGCCGTCATTGGACAAGAGTGTTTTCATGCCGACATTTGGGCCTTTCTGGGGCTGGGCTTTTCTAACCCCCCTTCCCCCCACACACACACACACACACACACACAAACTCTCTCTGTCTTGTTTTCTTTTGGCCGAGTTCGCTGGTGTTTGCTAAGTGAGCTGTTTTACATGCAGAGGCAGGTCAGAGGGGTTTTCTGTTTATGTTTGCAACGAGGGTCAAAGTCATGAAAAGGAATGTGTGAAACTCGGTTAACAGCAGATTAAAAAGACGAGCGTCTCACATGATGAAAGGCTGCGGATATTCTCTGAGGGACGAGGCAGAGCGCCCGCCTTTCAAGGGAGGAAATAAAACAAAAAAATCTCCAATATAACCTTATCTGTGAGCGCACAACTTTGAAGCGGGGGGGGGGGGGGTTGAGATTATTGGGAGAGCCTCATCACTGTGTCTGTGGTGTTGTTGCAGCGCGGCCATGCAGACAGTTGAAAATAAACACACAGGGCTCGCGTTGAGGCCAACACCGTTTTTTCCTTAATTCAACGTGAAATGTTAGTCCCTGACATTTCATTCTCGTGAGTCAGGAATTGGCACAGGTTTTCACTTAAACAGGAGGAACGAGCAGATACCTTGGGATTTTGAATCAGATTTATAAAGGTTAAAGAGTGCGGTCTGTGAGGTGGGAGCTGTCGTAGGTTGGGGCCCTGCTTTTAAATCGCAAGGCTCGGAAAGTGAAAAGTGAGAGAGTAATGCCTGGCTCTTTGTAAACTGTCTGGCGTCTCCCTGGGTTCAACCAGAGTTCGTTTCCAAAAAGAAGAACAAAGTGACTTGGACCTTTTCCTGGCTTTTCCCCCTGCCTCTCCTCTCTTCCCATCGTTCTTGGCAACCAGGTTTCCAGAGAGCGTCTGATGAGAGGCGCCCCCCCCCCTTTCCCTGGTCCCCCGCCTGCAGATTCTCTTCCCCTCTGTTTAAGACCAAGTTTGGAAATGAGCATATTTTATTTCACGGTTTATGTTTTTTTCCCCCCACTTTTAATGTATTGAATTTGTCACATTCACTTAAACAGTGCGCAACTCAGCACTCTATAAATAACTACATTATTTCTTTGAAGGCAGCAAAGTGTTTAAAAGTAAAAAAAAAAAAAAACACACACAAAACAACGCAATTTGTGAGAGAGGACTTAATAGCAGTGTCCTTACTGTCTGCATGTGAAGAGCAGAGCTGCGGCTCATCTTCGCCCAGAGAAGGTTTGTGCAGACGAAAACTGAAAATCCTTTCACTGCAGTGACAGAGAAAATGACTCAAACCTTCACCATGGCATTTACAGCCAAATGTGCTGAGTGCAGTGTATATGCGAGTGGAGTACAGCCTGTAATTTGTCAGGTCTTTTTTTATATTCCTTATAAAGAGTCAGCTTCTCCGTGCTTTTTTTACATTGTTGCAGTCAGAGTGTCTTTGAGCAGAAGTGCAAGCAGGAGGATTGTGCGGTGCAGCAGCAGCAGCAGCAGCAGCAGCAGCAGCAGCTGCTCTTCCCTCAACCTTTTACCGAAGAGTGGAAACATCTCTTTAGATCATACATCATTTGTTGCATGTAGTTGTTCATATGTCCTCTCCACTTGGTGTCGTATCGCTGGCGCGCGAGTGTTGACAGGGTTGACAGCAGCAATACGGGGACACTGACGGTCCACTTGATAAGCAGCTGACAAACACGGCACATGCCAACGGTGGCTCGAGCAGGCCTTAACTGATGACCCCGACCCACCCCTGCTGCCTGTATATTTGTGCCGGGGTTGGGCTCGTGTCACGGTGGGAGAGTATTTAGCAAGCATAAACAAGCTCGGGTTCGCACACTGGCTCATGGAAAACTCAGGGACGCAGGCTTGTGTTACCACTCGCAGACGTTCCTTTTGGCAGCCAGTGTTGTATTTCACGGTAACGTTTGCCCTGTCTCCTGGCCCCTCGCTCCCTTTTTTTAAACTATCATCGCTGTTTCTACATTTCCTGAGAGCACTTAGAATGTGTTTTCCTGCGCACTGATTCACATCCTGTGAGGGGAGTCGGACAGCGGCTTTGTTTGTGTGGAACCATTACGACGAGGGAAGCTGGCACGTACAGGTTGACTAAGTAAGAGAAGCCAGACACCAAGTCAGAGTTTCTGGGTGTCAAATTTCAGAGCCACTCTCTTCTCTCACTCTCTCTCTCTCCCTCTCTATCTGGCCCTGGGACTGTTTCGTCAGGCCACTCTGTGTCAACAGCCTCACATTACCTCCATGCATGCTCGGGTCAGATGGAGAGCTCCTGCATGACTAATGTGATCAGTCGGCTAATGCATTGAACTTCATCAAAGCCGGAGACCTGCTGAATCAGTCAGGACTTAACATATTCACAGTTGTGCTCTGGCCACTTCCCGAGGTCCCTGCGTACAGTTGTTGTCGCCAATGGCACAAAAACAGAAAAAGCAAAGACATTGCCTTCAAACTATAAGAAAACACATTAAAAAAACTATATCCATCGCTGATTAGTCTTATTTTAATTCAAATTGTTTAAGCTACTGCATTATCAAATTTGAGAATCAGACATTTTGTATTCAATATAAAAAAAGGGCCTGATGATATTAAATTAAAGATAATCAAAATTGTCAACGAAGGACTCAGTTAATCTGCTGGAGCTGCAAAGGTGTGTGCTGTCAAATTACACTCGTGTTAATCTACGCACTATTACCATTAAATGTTGATGGAGGAACGAGTTGAGTTCCCGTGAAGCAGAGCATGGACCGGTCACTATATGGCTCCCAGTGCTGCTGTTTTTCAGTATTTAATTGACATGGCTGTCCATGATGAGTTCAGGGGTTAGTGTTGCCTCTCTTTGTTACTCTCCTCTCATCTCCAGTGACAGATGGAGGCATTAGTCTCCAATGTGGCGCTGTCCTGAAACTAATGGCTATGTCCTTGGTTTCCCCGCACTAGCTGGGAGACTGTATATCTGTCCCCGGCTTGGAAGTGCCGAAGCAGCAGTTTATCCCCCCCCATGTTTTCAGTTTCCACGGAAATACGGCTGAACAGGACTCTGTCTGTTCGCTCATAAATAACTTCAAATAAATAACTTTGAAATGAGTGCAAAGTTTTCCTGAGAGAATGTTGCCAGGCTTTGATTTGCGGGTTCGTAGGAAAGTCTACCTCCACTGACCACAAATGTTCATCTAAGTGAAAAATAATAAACAAGTAATATATTTTTATTCGTGCTCTTGGTGGGGAAGTGCTGATTGTAAGTTTAGCTTTGCTTTTAAAGTGAGTTATGTCTTACATAAATTGACTGGATTCCCTTTTCGTCCACTGACGGTTCCTCTATTCATATTTATTTTCTCTGCATTATCGGCGTACTTCTGAAGCAACAGTGAGTATTTTGTGCTGTTCCCTGTCCGCTGATATACACTCACTTGCAATTAGGACAGCTAATATATTATGCAAATGTTGACTGGCTTAATTGAGACATGTTAATCATGTTTTAAGAGGCTAATTACAGCCGTGTATATCTGAGGTGGGAGTAGTAATTAGCCGTGATATCATATCTGGCTGTAGAATGGTCATAGTCTGTGTGTTGTCATATGGCGAGGTTGTGTGTGTGTGTGTGTCTATGTTTCTGTTTGTAGATCACCCCCCCCCCCCCCCCCCCCCCCCAGTGCATTTCATATTTCACACTCCTGTGAAGGTGAACTGCAACACCTCCGTGAAAATGACAAGATAGAGAAGGATACAAAGATCAGGAGCCTGAGATCCGTCAGGCCCTCGCATTCAAATGCAGCATAAATGCGTTGTGTCTTTATCAATAGTTTCTTTTCCTGCACGTTTCAATTTAGTTATCTGATGTAGCAGCACTGGCCGTTCTGCACGCTGGGCTTTTATATGAGGCTGTGTTCTTAGTTTTCTGACAGAGATCATATTCCGATCCATTACGTTAAGAATGCCTTCCCACTTATCAAATATAAAATTGCTTTAGAGAGGAAATTTGCTCTATGGCAGAGTGGAGTTTCTTTTTTATCAGATGTTTGTCTCTGGAGCAGCTTTTACTGTCTACAAAACAGCTCCAGTGACATTATTGCAGTTGCGATTGCCCCGGCCATTGTTTTTCTTATTGGTGTCGTTTGGATTTGATTGGATTTTCCACAGTCTCGTGGAATTGCCTCACGCTGTAAGACCAGTGGACGCGTACATTCTCATATTGTTGGATTGAAACACCTGCAGATCTTATTACTGATATGTTCATGGGACTCCAACTGCAACTACCTCTGAATATTACTGCTGTTCAGTTTATCACTTCTCACCGTGTTAAATCTGTTTGGGAGCATGAAACACACATTTCCTCTTATTATTATTAGGGTTATAAATTAGGGCTCTGTTTGACCAAAGAGACATAATCAAATTAATTATTTCCAAAAATATAACGCACACGTTTAAATGTGTTTGCGCCCTTTCATTGAGACGGCTGCCCTGACAGTTGATAGCCTTTAATTTGAGGTGTGGGATCTCATCTTTCTGGCAACCTGCCACTATGATGTAAGTGGCGTGTTGGCAGCGTGCTGGAGTTGTACAAAGGACACACACACACACACACACACACACACCACCACCTCTGCTCCGACTTCGATGAACAGTCAAACATAAAATGGCAAGCGCTCTTCCCCGGCTGACTTAGTAAAAATGACATAAATTAATACATGCTGCTTAAACAGGACCAAGATTAATGGTTGCCTTTCGCAGCAGCTTAGATCCACTGTCAGTCGCTGCTCGCTGCCCAGATGGAATCAACACCAATCAATGAGGCTGCTGCCTGACTCTCCACGGATATCTGCTCAGGATGTGGAGACACACACACATGAATATATACTGTAGACGTTCATACACAGTCATGTAAAAAAAAAAAAAAACAACAACAAACAAACATGAATCGCAGCCTTGTTGAAGTGGCGTTTTTTTTTGGTTTTTTTTATTCATCTCTTCTTCTTCTTCGCCGTACAAACTCATCTCCTGTTTTACTTCACATACAGTGGGATGTTCAATCAGGTGCCACAAAGTCAGATGGGGAAGAGCAGTGAGGCTGATGGCTCAGTAGTGATTGGATGTTTCAATTACTGATAGTAATGCCATGGTGTAGTGAGTCATGCAGTGCAGATAGCACCATTTATTTTAATCAGGACAGGGGAGAGATGGGTGTGGATGTGTCCCCCATCTCAGAGTAGTTTCACATTTAGATGCAAGGGAGTGTGCTCTCTCTCTCTCTCTCTTCCTCTCCCTTCTATTCCCCCTCTCTTTCTCGCGCCCTTTACTCTTTCTTTATTTCGCAAGCACACACTCACACACATACACACACACACAATCAGGTAGATTTAGAGAGGAGGAGAGGTTGCTGTGGGTAACCCATAGCGACAAGGTACTCTCTTGGTGAGCTATTCTAATTTATGTTAATAAACCTCGCCGTTTGCGTGAGAGACAAAGGGGCCACAGATGAGCCTTGGTAACCTCGGCACCTTCGCTGGAAGGTAGAGACGCAGACAAAGAACAACGCCGACAAAACACACTCAAAGTGAAAAAGAGAGAAGAGATATTGAACTGCTGAGAAAGACACAAATACTGTCGCGGAGAGCGATGATAAATTTAGCCACACAAAGAGTTGTTTTCTTGTGGCTGCAAAATCAAACAGCCTCACGCTGGCAGTCTTCAGTGTGGTGTGTGGTATCTGCTGTGTGAGTGTGTTGGGAGGGCAGAAATAGGCAGACAGGCAGTCTCTCGGGATTGTAGCTGCTAATTCTGTGGGACCCATAGAGACGCGGGGTGCTGCAGTTTTGGATCACTTCCCAGGGCAGATGTGACACCACAGGTAGCATTTAACACAGTGGGCGAGAGCATGAGTGTTAGCAGAGGTCAGCACTTGGCCTGGCTCTTGGCAGTGGAAAGACCATCTCAGGAAGGCTGATAAGAGCACTTAGAAATCTGCTTCTGAAGTAGTGCTGGCTCGCTCAGGCAGAAATGGAGTCCTCTGCACGTATGAGGCAAGGAAATATCAACAAAACCCATCCTGATGTTGATCAGAACACGTTGTATTTTGCTCCGAAGTCCTTTAAGAGGAACAATTAACCAGTCAAACCTGCCACAGAGGTGAGGTATTTGTACTTCCTTTTTCACATGGCATGTGAAAAAGAAACAACAGATCATTAAACCAGAATCACATTGAAGAACATGTGTGTTTGCTCAAACCAAGCTGGGCTACATCTATTGATGAAATGTACTTAAATGCCTCATTGCTGGATTATTCTTTTTTTTGTGAGGACAAATGGCCAAACATTGAGATGTTTGCTCTCAATTCTGACGTCAAACAAGATACAACATGTAAACAGTTTTTCCTCGGTAACAGCAATGAGGATTGATAACACAGTGATGCCTCCTTGCTGGTTCACTGTACTGTAGCTATCCACATCCCATCTCAGAGAGTGAAAGCTGTGGGTTTCCTCTGTGCCTTCTGTCTGCCAGCTTGCCTTTGGTGGTGTTAGTTCTGGACAGTTAACTCCCACTGAAATTATGTTAATTGCTGTCATTTTCTTTTTTCTACTTGAGCATAATCAGCAAATTATATACTCTTCTTCATTTATTACCAAGCCACTTCTAACGAAGCTTTTACCCTTCAAAGACCAAAAGTTAGGAGGTAGTTTGCTCAGATGATGTGTGTATACATGAGGGTTTATGTGCAGTTGTTGTGTACATTTGTTATTTCACAGACAATGCAGTGTTAATTTCTCTTGTATCATGGCATAATACAACAGTGCGGTGCATAACAAAAGGTTAAAGCTCAATGATATACAAGAGGAAATAGAGAAAATAAACAGCATCTCTGTGTCTTCAAATTGCTTAATTCATAATGATTTACCTTTACCAAAACTAGCAGCAGCTGCAATTTGGATATTACTGCAATTAACTGTTCAGAACTACCAAAGGTTTGCACAATATGACATTAACACCTGAGAGTGTTGCAGTTTTCCTTCACAAAAATAGAATATTTATGATTTATTACTGGCCCAGTATGAGATTAGTGTTTTCCTGTTTTACAAGCTGTGCCTGAGAACATGATAACCCATATTTACTTGCGATGTACATGCTTTTTCCCTAGTGTTGTTGCATGGCATCTGGTTTAGATGTAAGGGACAATGTGCTAAAAACAGAAACACATTTTCAACAAAGGTTTTATAAATGAAAATGACAATGTCTTAAACAAACAAACAAACAAACAAACAGAAACGTGTTATTTAAAAAATAAAATAAAAAAATCGGATCAGTATTTTGCTGTTTAGTCAGTGGGTTTTTTTGTTGTTTGTTTCTTGTAAAGCAGATGTTGTTTATGCAATTTTAATTTATGCAAGTGCAATCTCAGCATTTGGCAAGTGCACCAGTTTAAACAAGACGACAATTTTCATTTTACATAAAAGGACCCATATTGTAGAAAGGGAAATTTCCATGTTTTTTTTTTTCTAAATTATGAATTACCAAGTTAAGTATCACAATCCACAGAGAAATGGCCATACAGCCATCAGGATTTCTGTAATTTCATGATGTCACAACCATGCATCACCACTATTATTGACTGACGGTTTCCACTGAGCCACAGTTGTGGGCTACAATCCATTTACCTGTGTTTGGTGCGGCTGTGTGTCACTCAGCAGACTGTCAGTCAGACAGCCAATCTGAAGAGAGACTCGCACACAAAATGTTTGCTCGAGCGTTAGAGAGAAGCTTCCTGAGGAATCCGCCAACCAATTTGTGTGTTCCGCCATCTACCGGAGCCGCCATTACCGCGATGGCAGGTCGCAGTGACTCACTGCCTGCTGCTGCCTGCTGCCTGCGATTAGACAGTGGCTCCTTTTCCTCATAGAGGTGCATTATAAATGCTCGTAAAGTTATTTAAGATTCAAGTAGTTAGACAACTGTAGACAGAAAATACAGGAAAGGAAAAACATTTCAAAACCGCCACATTTTGTTAAATAAAGCACTATATAATCTATTAATATGACTGTACTTTGCTAGGTTGCTATAACCAGTCGAGAGTGTAAACTAATATAACAATGCAGGTATATGAATTAAATGAATATGAAAACGTGTTTTTTTACTAGCAGATATTTTTCCAAAGTTTAATTCTAACACTCTATTATAGCAGCAGGTTCTTCCGTACGTCCTAGCAGAACGACACAAAAAAAACAACTGAATTGCTCACTTCCGCACACATTGCTGGATTGATGTCAAACACACCACCTGATAACTGTAAAGCTACATGCTTGCTCCGATTAAAGGGCACCTTCACCGATGTTCAAGTTCACTTTGAGCCTCGCTGTTAAAGGAGGGCTCCGGTGTTTATTCACGCTTTCGCCAGTCGTTACCGAGATATGAATCGACGACCCCGCGACTCCACGCACACCTCTTTCGCGCCTTGAGCTGAGCGTCTGTTCTTCTATTATATTTTATTTGGATTGCTGGCGCCACCTTGTAGCCTGTTTTATTGGACATGTCCTTCAGCACCGTGTTTAGCAGTCTCCTCCCCTAAACACATAAAATTCCTTTATGTTCCTATTACTTGAGTTTATGAAGAGCGTTCTTCTTCGCACACCGCGCCCCCCAACCCCCTCCCCCCCCCACACACCTGCCGATAAGATCATATTGATAGATTGATATTGGGAGAGCTGTAGTGTGATAAAGGCACGAGGGTTAAGAGCTTCTTGGATAGTTTAACCTTGATAAAACAGTTGTTTCAGTGAGGCTGATTTTGCCCCATCCGTCTTCATCTGTCAGGGCCCCGCTGAAGTATGCAAATGAAGGCAGTAGAGGGAAGCGCCGTGTGTGGTTAAATGGGGCGTTGCGAATGTGCGGTGTACCGCGCCGACGGGGTGATACTACTTACTGTCCAAATTTAGTGTGTCTCTTCTCAAAACCCCCCCACCCAACCAACCCCCCCCCCCCCCCCCTTTTTCCTTTTTGTCTGCATTTCAGGAATATATACAGCCGTGAGAGGAACTGTGGCCTCTCGTAAAATTATTACAAGCGGCAAAGCAGTTTATGCTTGTACATGTTTTATATCATTATAGATTTTAATGTTTTTTAATGTTTTAGAATGTAGTGCCTGCAGAACAGTGTGTTATCCCTTTATTAGTGTCATTGTGTGCTTCAGTATCTGTGTTTACATGTTGCAGCTGGTTTTATTGCATGCTCCAGCCATACATTTTAGAATATGGCTGTTTATTGCGCTAATTAGTAAGTCTGGAGGTGTAAGGGTAATAATCTTTATGATAATAACTGTTTATGCTTAACACTGCTTGCCACCGTTAACGTTGCTTGGGCAGCTTCATTTGCCTGATTAGTTTTGTAGCAGCATTAGGGATGTTTTTTGTGTGTATTTGATTCTCTCATTTATCTCGCGTGTCGGCATATTGATTGATTCCCCCGCTCACTCATTATTTTGTTCTGTTCTTCACAACTCATTTTCAGAAAAGGGGGCCAGCAGTGAGGACACAAACAGATACCTTGTCTGCTCTCTGCTGTCTGACTAGCCACCACACACATAAAGCTGTCAATCAGGAGCTTTCCTGCCTGCCCTTTGTTATGGAGCCCGAGCTCTGTGGGTGGGTCCTGTGGGTGATAGATAGCTCAGAGAGCCTATCGGACTGCAAGAAGCATCCATCTCTGTCTGAAGCCTGTTAAACAAGCTTGGGAAAGCAGCCATGTAGTCCTAACCACCACTGGCCTCCACTAAAAAAACTCATTAACATTAATGAAGGATAGCTTTAAAGGTTCTACAATAATAGGCTTGAATTGGATTTATGAGTCAGATAGTTTGCCAGCGAGAGTACGTCATGAAACGTGTCACCGGCAGATAAATGGAAATGAGCATTTGAAAGGTCCCAGGACAGTGTCTCAACAAGGATTTCATCTCAACTTCAATGAACATTTCTTTCGTTTTGCCCCTTTATCGTTTTCCCTCCAGCGCTCAAATCGAGTTGCATGTTCTAAGTAGCTGTGAAGGAAAGCAAGGTGTTTAATGTTTTAAGTGACTGCAGAGATAAAGCTGTTCCTCTTATACCCAGTGTTGCTGCTCCTAGAGAAAAAAAAGTTCTTAATGCTTTATAAAAAAAAAAAAGAAGAAAAAAAAAAAGAAGACCTTTCATCCTCAGCAGCGCTGGCCATTTCAATATCTTGCAACTACCACTTTACCTGTCTGCAAGGTCCCTATAGATAGCCGATGTGAAACTGCCATTAGCCAGCCAATTCCTCAGCCACAGATTACTCTGCCCGTACGTAGTAATCACAGTGTTGAAAAAGGTCTGATTGCACTCCATCTAACCTCAAAAGTGTGGCACAAATGGGTTCTTCGAAGGTATGCCGTTGGTTGTCGGCATGTCATCATAGTGCATTAAGACTGTCAAAGGCAAAGTGGCAGTTTTTGCAACCACTTTCATTTTGTGTGAATGTTAAAAGGATGTAGAAAATACACTCGGACTGCAGGCCAAACAAGGTCTTATTGAGATGGCGAGATTGTCTTTGTGTGTGAGCTGCACCTTGTCATGCCATTCACCATCTTTCGGCTCGCACTGAATTCCTATTTGAAATATTTATAATTTCATGCATCGCCCTGCTCTCATGGTTTCTTCCTCCGTCTCTCCTCCTCCGGCTCGTCTCCTCCCATCTCTCAGCGAGTCCACTCTCTGCTAACCTCTGATGTCATTAGTGTTGGAGGGAGGATGAGGGGAGAGAGGGTTTGCTATTCTTAATGAATTCCACTGTGTCTTTGCACTCCCCCACCTAGTTAACCCTACCCCCCTCCCTCCAATGCTCAAGGTGTCAAATTAGTGCAGCTAGAAAAGGGGAGAACAAGGAGATGAGCAAGGTACATCTCACCCCACCTCATTTCTTCACTCTCCTTCAAATCACCTAATACAACAAGATATTCATGAATAGTATCCATGTTACATCTTTGCAGAAATTAGATGCACGCCACGTTTTCACTTTAATGATTAAGGAGTGGGTAGTGCAGTTAATAACATGATACTGGTGGTGTACACACTGCAGCCAAAGGTTGTATAAATGTGATTTTTAACATCAGACGCTGACAGTTATTTTCTGTGTTAGGCTATAGTGGAGTAATGGACTCCTGAGCAGAAAAGTCACACTTCATTTGTGTGTTTTGTTATTTGTTATGGTAGTCAGTCTGTGTTCTGCCTCCCCACATTTATAAAGCAAGATGGCTGAGTCCAACCGCTGCTACACATTTCACATTACCAGGCTGAAGTGACTCATATTTAATCCAATTTTTTTTTTTTTATCTCTCTCACTTGGTGTGACTCGGATTTGATTTTTCAGGGCAGTTTGACACAAATCCTTCATCAATTCTGATTTTTGAAATCAGACTTGTGTGACTTTGCTAGGTGGGCCTTGAACAGGTTGGTTATGTGGCCATGAGACATAAGTGAGAATGGTCATATGGAAATCGTTGCAGCACGGCGGCAGGTTGGCATGTATGCAGTTTCACAGAACAGTCGCGTTCACATGAAAGTCTAATGAAAGACACTAAGTGAACTGTCATATCCGATATGTGCTGAATCAGAATGTGTCAATGTGACTGCTGCTAATGCAACTGTAGCCCATAGTATATGCTTAGCATGGCTATGCTAACACCTGCCCTGTTAAATAGCTGCTAGCCACCACTGTACTTTTTAAACACCGCACATTTACCAACGTGTCCCATGACGGGAGCATCAGCATAAAGATGAGACTCGACGTGTCCATTTTTTAAAGTCTGCGCCCACAGTTGGATTGTTGGCTGTTGTGTCCACTGGGTGTCTTAATTCAGTTGTCCGTCTGGTTTTGTGTTTAAGGGTCACTTACATCGGGGTTTACTGCATAAACTCCAATTCCCTTTCTGCTCTCGGAAGAGCTGGTCCTGAAGGGAGGGTGGAGGTGTTGCAGATGGAGCATGGGCTTTTGCAGATGCTGGTACTAGCGCAGTGAATATTATTAGATGTAGATGTAATGTAATTTTCAAATAGTTGGAATCAGACGATTATTATTTATTTACTTTTTTTTGCTTTCGGCTTCTCCCTCTCCAGGGGTCGCCACAGCGGATGATCCGCATGTTTGATTTGGCAGAGATTTGTATGCCGGATACCCTTCCAGATGCAACCCTCCCATTTATCAGGACTTGGGACTGGCACAAGGAGGACACTGGATGAGGGCCCCTGTGGCTGGGGGTCAATTTAGAGTGTCCAATTAGTAATGAGCAATGGTCAATGCTCAAGGGTACCCCAGCTCTTGACCTGAGGGGGATTTCAACTGGCGAGTCAAGACACAAGCCAAGTTTCAACAGTATTATATTATTGATGTAAAATTTTACTCTTTTTTTTTTGATGAAATGTTTATTGTATTCAATATTACATTATGCAGTATGCTTTATTTAAAATATATGAGTGAACTGCAGTACAGACAAAAAAAAAAGCATATTGGAGAGGTAGACCATGAGAGAATAAAAGATTCATTAAGTCAATGTGTATTATTTGTTGTCAAACTGTTTTAATACACGAGATGGATGCGGGAAAAGCTCATCTATCAGCATCATGTGTTGATACCATAGTAAAACATATTGGCTGACCTCTAAATATCTTACAGTATATAATCATTAAAGAGGTGGAAGAGGTTTCCACATCCTTAACTTACTAGTCGATTGCAGCTTGGTAAAATACTCATTTTGGGAACGCCATGTTCTGTCCTGAGCTCCTCTCATCGGATGAGCACAGACGAACACAAACACACATTTCATATGCGACAGTCAACCCCAGGCAATCTCTCCTTGTGCTGAGACTCTGCTGATATTTACGCATATTTTATTGTGTTTATTGTCCAACTCTGTTTTTGATGCTTTCCTTAAGACGTTTTAGTCGGTGCAGCAGCAGCAGTGGGAAGTAAGAAGACCTGTATGCAGAGTGATTTTAGCGAGACATTCAATAGAAGACATGGAATGTTCCACTATAAGCTTAAGAGAGACCAGAGAAGGTGCAGAGGTGCCATTCCCTTTTATTACTTTAGGTTATAATGGCATTATTGATCAGTAAAACCAAAACTATTCTGTCGACTACACTTTCTGTAAAAATCACCTGACCTTGTCTCACTTTGTTTGAACTTGTGTCCACACAAGCCCCTGTGACAGGCTGCAGAAAGGAGGCTGTGAACTTGTTGCTTTCGTTGCATGTATTCAGACAGATTAATAGTGAAAGTGATTGTGATAACATAGCAGACTCCTCCGCAGCTCTGCTGGAAACACTTCTGCATGAAGTCACAGCCTCTACATTTGGCTTCTGATCCACAGGAATGAGGAAAACACACACGCCAAAAAGGCCAAATAGATGCAGAGAGACAAGCTACATAGCTGGTATCAGGTTTTTTTTTATAGGTTTAAGTGTTTCAGGGTGGATTTTTGCTGCGAGCATAGCAGAGTTGTTTTCATCTACTTCACCCTGGCGTTAACGGCTGATAGTCCTGACTCAACAGAGGGCTGGCATCCCCCTGTGGCTGTGCTTACTCACTTCTGAGCCCAGCGTTTAGTTTCCCTGGCAGAGCCAGGCCACAGCTCATTAGAGTAAGAGAATGTGCCTGCCTTAATTAATGATATGTAAATATCCTTGAATTGGCCACATTTGCATATTAAGAGAGATTTGTGGAATCTGTGCAGTAATATATTTTAATTAGGGATTAATTAAAAATAATGGGAATTTCATTTTGCCTGGCAGGTTGTGTTTGGTGTGAAGTGTGCGTTGAGGCCTGATCTCTGAATGTTGAACGACCAACGTGTGGAGAAGGCTCTGCTCTTCCACCCTCTATCTGTGCTGCATACAAACATGCCCTGACACACACACACACACACACACACACACACACATGCACGCGTGCTCTGCCATCACATTCCTTGAGATGCCAGAGCCTTCCCAGGGGGTCTCCACAAAGCGCTGTAGCTTTGAAAAGCGGGTGAAGAGGAGGGGGGGAGATCCAGCTTGAACACCCACAATATGTTTCTGGGGATGGTCCCAGTTTGGCTCAATTTCATCTCCTCTCATCTCTCTGTTTTTTTTTTGTTTTTTTTTTACGTGTAGTGGGGGAATGGCTCTCAGACACGGAACACTAGTTATGTTGGCAATTATGTTAATGGAAAGCCATTAGGCCATGATTGTGTATGAGCGAATGGGGAGAGAGGGCACGTTTTCAGAGACCCAAGTCAATGTCTGTTTTGATCCACTTCTCGGAGACTCTCAGCCAAAACACATTCTCCATTATTTTCACCCATAGATCTTCAGTACAGCAAACAGTTTGACCATCATGTCAGGGGTTGTTTCGTTTCAGGCAGTTTGTGCCGGGTAATGATGTGCTCTGTGCGGGGTTTTTTTTTTCTCTGACAGCTGTGAAAATAAATCTGAATAGAGACAAAGAAGCCATCTGTCATCAGCATCACTAATAGCACTGATAGCACAGCCACTATCACAGCATCTCCTAGGTGGAAATATCCCTATTACCAAGCATCAAGGCTGCTTCCTGCTTCCTGATGCTCCTCTCTGCTGCTGCTGCTGCTGCTGCATCACAAAGAGGCAAACTCTTCCCTATTTTTCCTTGAGTAAAAGATGATTATTGATGCATTTGGTCATTTTATTGGTCATTTTCATTTGCAGTAAACGTCTGGTGTTTTTTTTTTTTTCTTCAAACCGGGCTCAAAGCGGAGAGCTCCTTTGGCATTTGTGATGTGTCGCCAGTGCGCTGATGTTATTGATCCAGGACCTTCCGAATTCATTAGGAGATCCAGCCCAACTGTGCCGCATCTTTATTTATGTTGCTGCCCCCTCCCTGGCCTGCCTCTATCAGCCTCGCTCCCTGTCTGCCTCCCTCTTTCATCCTCCATGCATTATTCTTTTATTATTCTTTTACAGCTGCCTTATCACCCGCATTTTGGTGAGGATAAGACCTGTCATCTTTGGGTCTTGTCTGGGGAGATGATGGGAGACTTCAAGGGGGAGGAGGAGGTGGATGGGAGGGAATAGGGTGGTTGTTAAGAATGCCTGCTGTCCCCCTATTTTCCCATCTCAAACGGACATCCCTCTCTCTCCCTTTCGCTCTCTCTCGCTCTCTGCTCCATCTACCTTGCTCTCCCTCTCTCTCCCTCTCCCTCTTGCCTCTCTTTGTAATGAGAATCTCTCTCTAATTGAGGGAGCTGCAGCGAGCTGGCCGAGGGCGGCAGGGTTAGATTGTGATACTGGCTACGTGACCGTTATGCTGATAGAGGTGGCAGATCAATAATTTAGGCCCTGACCTTAATGGTGGTGTTAAAACGCTCATTCCTCTGGAGTCTGGAGGCCTTAAAGGTGCAGAGTTGGATAAAGCCACTGAGCTGGCTGGATGTGGAGGTGGAGTGGGGGATGGTGGGAGAAGCAGATAAGAGGAGAGGTGGAGGAAGACAGAGAGGGAGAGTGTATTTGCAGTCAGCCCCTCAGTCTGTGAAAGGCAGGATCATGAGTGATGTTTTTCCTACTTCTACATTCAGACACTCACATTGTCACCAACATTCATCCTCTTAGTATCTATATGAATGCTATAAGCTTTTTTTCCCTGTGTTTGGTATCTGGTTGTAATCCTTTTTCATAAGAAATTCTCCACCCTTTGTCAGTGATGCGCTGAATGCATCACCAGACGGCAGGAGTGAACATAGACTGCGGTAACGAGTGGGTTTAATCTGGTTCTGGGCTTGTCTTGTGCTCCTAGCTTAAGGCCATGCACATTGGAGATTCGGACAGCCATCGATTTGATTCTGAGGGACATTAACGTCACAGGCTCATGCGTCTCTCTGAATCTCTAAGACTGGACTCATTCCCTGCTGGCAGGATGCAACCATCTCAGCTCTCCCCTGCTCCTTCCCACCCTCCCACCCAGTCACCCTTAGGGGATGATATATTAGATATAACCAATTCAATTTTATGCAGCCAGGACAGACGCCCTGGAGACATAAACACACACATTTTTAATACACTCCTCACCAGGAAGCCCAATGCACCAGAGCCTGCGGCTGCCCTGGGTCTCCTCTCACACTCAATTATTAATGTAACGGCCACAGTGGCTTAATTAAATAATAAAGACAAGCTTGCTGCAAAGGAATGATCCAAGGACAAGTCAGTGAGCGCGAGGTAGCTTCTCTCAGTGTAAGTAATGACACAGATGAGAAAGCAAGGTAGTAAATATGCGTTATTATAATAAAATTTGATGACCAAAATGTCTTATAAACATACATTTAATATACTGTGTATTTGTAGCTTGTTGTCTCACCGTTTTTACGCCATCTGTTAAAGGAGCGGCCATATTCCTTCCTTCCTTCCTTCCAAATATACTGTATATTTTTTAAGATACATTTTTTTATATATATATATATATATATAAATGATATGAGGGAAAGGTGTAGAATTTTGGCTTCAAGATCTTCACATAAATCAATTGTCCTGAGAGTTGGGTCAAACAGGGGCTTATGATACCTCAACTACATAAAAAGACAGATTTCTTTAGATTATGGATTCCTGCCACCTCAAGGGCAAGCCAGAGGAAGCACTCTGTCTGGGATGTGATGAAATGTGGCGTTATCTTTTACTTTGTTTCATTAGATTCACTGGAGATTACACACTCTATCCTCAAAGAGTAGATTCCCCCAGCTTTCTAAGATGAGAGATCTTCTGGCCTTGGGGCAAAAGATATATTTTCGAGCTCCCGTCCTCAACCCATTTCTTGGGGTTCATGTCTGCTTTAACTTACAGTTAATTATTCAAATTCATTTTGAAACGCTGGCTTACATTTTGAGTGGCTTGTTCTATGGCAAAAGCCGTTTTTTTTTTCTTTTCTCCCCCTTCACTAATGGCAAGTAAGCTCCGCCATTAGATTGAAAAATAGGCCCATTGTGTGTGTTGACTTGGTGGCGCACTGCGATGAAGGATTGCGACAAACTGGAGTGTTTAAATCAGCGAATTGAAATTAATGCCCTCTCAAAGCCAAGCTTGCTGACGATACATTAAAGCTAATACTCCAGTGAGGTCGAGCAAATGTTTGTTTATATACGTGAAAAACACTGCGAGAGGATGAAATGATTGGCTTTCACCCCAAGTAAACATGTTTATTAAAAAATGTTTTTTTTAAAAAGATAGCGACAATAGAAACAAATTGTAACGCAATAAGGGAGTTTTCAATGATTATTGTTTCTTTTTCGGAGTATACTAATCTTTCCTGACACGTCTCATTTATGGATGTTTTTCTCATTGTGGTTATTGCTCACCACGTGCTTTGAGCGCGTCCCTCTCTTTTTCATCAGCTGACACGCTGAGACTCTTTCAAAGGTCATGCCTCAAGTCTGTCTTGTCACATCACTTATTCAGGCTGGTTTTATTTATTCATGCCACTTTTTGATTTTAATAATTTAATGCAGTGAAATGTTTCTTTCATGCAGCCGCAAAGTGCTCACGAGGACGTTGTTGATGTTGGTGAAAATGAAGGCTCGTATGGCTTCCTCGTATGGCTCGGACAATGCTTCATGTAAAGCGCGAGAGCGGTTGCTGTCAGTAGGAGCCGTAATGTGTATCGATTGAAATTATCCCTCGCATTCACTGCAGCCAGAGGAGCTGTGAGATGCAGGGCAAAGAGGCAGAGCGTATAAGAGCCTCTTTTTGTACTTTTCTTTTTCCTTTAGAATTTACTGCCAGTGGATGAGAGTGGTATTTATTTTCCTCAGACTCTCCTCCGCGATCCTGGACTTGGCAGAGTGATTTTGTAGAATAGAAACATTATAGACTGTTAGTGTCAAAGTGTTAAATGTGATGTATAGAGCTGGGGGTTTCAGAGGGAGGAGGGTGGATAGGGTTGAGGAGGAGGCGGTAAGGAGGTGAGCACTGCCAGCCATGACTGGAGCAAGGTGCTCATGGGAGAGAAGGGCCATCCACCATGTGAGGGATGGCAGGCTAATGTGGCAGGAGGTAATGGCTTTTCTCAGTCCACTGAAACAGAGGAAAGATCATTAGGGGCCACCGTGCCGCACCGCGCCGTCCCTTTACTCTGACTCTGATATGGATATGGAGACACTCATTGTGTTTGTCTGTCTGTTTTTCCTTTGGTGCTGCTGACAGGATTGCTCCAAATATGCAGCAGTGTTTGATTATTAGTTTGGGCCCTTCTTTTTCTTTTTTTTTATTGGGATGGATAGACGCTGACACTTTGGCTCACAGCTGAACTCTAATATGTCCTTAGAGAATGTTTCTCCAGTCGTGAAATCAAATCAAAGACCTGGCCTAGGCCTGATAACACAAACAAACGTCTTCACTTCTCCTTTGCTTTGGTACACAGAAGCAATTCATGGGCATAAAAGTGTTTTTTTATTCTTATTCTTATCCTTATTAATAAAAACCCTTAAGATTCTAATGTGAATCAAAGTGACTGCTGCCCCGTGTCGTCGAGGCATCGTTTGACTTTGATCGGTTAAAAAGATCACAATCATTGTCATACATTGTATGTGTGGCAAGCTACAAAGCAACACATTTCTTTATAATTCAAAGCTCAAGTCCTAATCAAAAGAGAAACTCGCTGCACACTGAGAGTTTGAAAAAGCCTGGAGAATGGGGAGAGTGGCCTTCCGTTTTCAAAGTGAAAGAAAGACACTGCTTCATCGTCTTTGAGGTGATCAGTGTGTCTGGTCTGGGTTAAAAAGGAATTACATGATTTGACATCTGTGTCTTAAAGCAGCACATACAATGAAGCAAATTAGAACTGCAGGCTTTTATCGAGACCAAACATTTTATTTTGACACGCTTCAGCCGCAGCATTCAGGAATATTTTTGGAATCCGTGTTTTCTTTTCTATGAGAAGCCTGAGTGTCTGAACTTTAATTGTGGGGAAAGGCAAGGGTTGGGCATGCTTTTTGCAACCTGAAATAAAGGTGTGCTTTGTGCATCAGAGAGGAGTCCTCAAAACCGGTTAACAGCACTTTGAGCTGTCGGTCGATTTTTGCCCCGGTGAGCCTCCAGCGCGGCGTGACAGAGAAGATTGGACGTCATTAAGCTCTACACTCTTTCCGCTGTCTGAGGGGCTGTGAAATGGGCTCTGCTGCTGCCAAAAGTGTGGACTGTTATTGTGCATCTCCATCGCTCATGTGAAGTCTCAAACAGGCATTTGCAGCACATGCAACCTGAGCTGCATATTCATCTTGTTTTTTTCCTGCTCTGTGTTGCTTTTTCCAGATGTTTTTTTTTCCCCCTCACGTCTTCTTCTTCTAGTTCTTATATGCCCTTCTGTTTTAGGGGAAGGTTGGTAAAAAAAAAAAAAAAAAAAGACGTTAGATCTCTAACAAGAACATTCTCCTTGTGTTGCTGTCAAGACTCATACATGTCGCGTAGGAAAAAGGCTTCGGAGAAATATGATCGCTCCTGTAAAATGGACCAATTACTCCCCATTGACAACCTTCAAAGCCCATTTTTATTGGCCGATTCAGCCAAATAAAACTTTATGGTATGCGCGGAAAGGGACGGCATCATTTTTGCATAGCTTTTCCAAGCCCAGCATTTATATGATCCCTGTTATTACACCTCTGTGACATTTAAACTTTATTGAACAAGACTTTAAAATCTGTAGGCAGTATATAAAAGATTGAGGAATTTATTTCTTTCAGATGGGAAGAGAGTCCCCCGACAGTTGAGACCTATGGTTGGAACAGACGACGACATTTTTAACAATGTAAATGATATTTATGTAAAATACAGTAGCTGCAAAAAAAAAGCTGTTATTTTGATTGTCGTTGAAGCTCCTGAATTTTGTCAAAATATGGTTATTATACATTAAAATAAAACTTTATATTTGACCAAACATCCACAATGTAGGGTTGGATATTTCATATATTTCTGTATAAAATGAATTCCAGAAGATTGTTGTCAAATTACAATAACATTTTCATTCAACCCCAAACTGGTATATTCAACAATTCTGACAAATTCTGCTCTAAAATTGGCATAAAAACATTTTGTTTTCACCAAACCGTTTAATTAGCCAGCTTTATTCAACAATATTCCAATTATTTATGCGATACATGGTCATGACGGTTCGTGTCTCAGCGTCATGTGTTACTACAGATGAGCTTCTGTCCTTCTAGAGAGAGTAAATGTATTTCCTAGACAGCCAGACAGAGAGAAAACTACAGAGGGAAAGGGAAAAGCATGGGTAGAAAGGTCCTGCCCCCCTCCTCTGTGTAATTAAAAGGGGGTGTCTGTCAGGGGCGGCTGCTGCTTTGTGTGGCCCCATATGTTTGGGCGCTGATACAGAGAGGATTATTCTGTTTGGAAGCCTGATAACAGCCTGTTTATAACCTTGGCACAGACTGGAACCTAATCTGGCAGCAGCACATCTCTCACCACCACCCACCCCCTCCTGAAATTTTCACTGAAAAACCATATTGGCTTTTTTTACCCCCCCTCCAACTGAGTGAGACAGTAATGACCCAGAAAGACTCAGGTATTCGACGATAACTCGCACATATTTAAATGTATGTTCCAGCTCGGCTTGGTGAATTGTTGCTATTTAACTGAAACTGTTTCTGGATTGTGAAAGTTAAGAGATGTAAAATTATTCCACCACAGCTCACCTTCTACCAAGGAGCATGACTGATGTTTCCCCTTCTGAATCTCTGTTCGTCTCTCTCTCGAGTTTTTATTCCCCTTAAGTTGTTCAGAGTTGGTGCCACACTTCTCCGCCTTTTCTTCCCTTCTGCGGACATCAATGAGCGCTCCCCCTTTGTCGCAAAACTCCATTTTCATTTTTTAATCTGCAGGCTGATTAGTTGAGTCTTTTGTTCTCGGAGTATATTGCCACTGCACTGCCTTTCACAAAAGTGAGTGTGTCATTATTTTAATTCTGCTCCCAAACCGCTTTGTGCTTTTCAAATAGCAGCTCCTTTCAAACGCTTTTCCTTTGCTAATTGCTACATGATTGATTTTTATGAAAGTATTTGAACACGAGTTGTACAGGACAGATCGAGGTTCTGTCTATTCTTTCGAAAATATAAAAACTCCTGCTGGTATATATGCTCTATCAGTAGTGACATATTTCTATTGTGAAGTATTGCTACTTGTGTCAGAAAATACTTTAGCAATAGTCCTTTATTCTATTGTTCCACAACACTTAAGGAAAAAATATAACACTATTTATTATCTTACCATTTAATCTACAGCTCTACCAACTACAATTATATTTATATACATATATATATAGATATATATAATGTAGAACAAAAAAAAAACAGTGCTTTTAGCCAATCCTAAAGGCTGCAATTTAATTGTTTTTTTTTTTTATTGCTCTATGTTCTATGCCACTTTTCTTTAAAAAAATTAGTAGTTATTTGACTATGGGCTCAGAAATAAAAAAAAATGCACACATATGATGACGAACATTTGATATTTTACCCAAATGATTCCGCCCTGTAGATGAAAATGATTTTTTTTTTTTGCATGAATCAGAGGGAGAAATAGTGAAATTCAGCTCTCTCTGCTCACCACGTCACTCTCTGCGATTCTCCCCTTAAATGTTCATGTTAATAAGATGGCTCCAGCCTTGCTGATGAGTTTCCTGCGTGTTGAATAAAAGTCACTCTCTGTAATGCACTGTTCTATAGTGAGGACCCTTAACTGGCACACTGCGGGAAGAGGCAGTGCTCAGAGTGGCAGGCAAAGAGAACTGTCAACCTGTCACATTTCTCCCTCCTCTTCCCCCTGATAAATTAAAGTTACACAGTGTGCGTGTTGTAGCAGAGGAAGGCTGTGCAGAAAGCCTGGCTCCTCAGGTCTCAGGAGATAGCTGGCAACTAGGTCAGACTGATAATGTAATCCGCTGACTGGATCCTCAGCCCACTAAATCCAGAGAGAAAAGCATGACAGGAAAAAAAAAAGCGGAAATGTGGGAGGAAAATAGGAACTTTTATGTGTTGTTGCTCTTTCTTAGCGTCGCCGCTCCGACTCTGGTTAATCTCGTTTAGAGAAAAGTAGTGTTGTCGGTGTATTCTATTGTGAAGAAATGCGACGTTGTCCAGCTGGTCTAAGTCAAGTGATTAATCAAAAAGTGTCCATATACCTCACACTCCTTGCAGAAGAATCACATTTACACAGGTTTCTTTGAATGTGTCGTGTCTCTTTTTTTTTGCGCCACATACTGCATTACACATCCACAACTAAACAGTGCCACGCGGGTCTGTGGGGAGTGAGTGACAAGAATAAGTTCCTGCATCAGCAAGGTGCATTTTCCTTCCCGTGCAGTATTCCGGAGAGTCTCTGTGGGTCCACTGTGACAACTCTGCCTCCCTGCAGGTGTGGAAATGAAACAGGCCCTATAAATAGCCCAGGCAGCTGGGAGGAGAGCATTGTAAAGAAGGGGGGAGGAGGAAAGGGAGGTGGGGGGGAATTAGAGGTCCAGCTGGGGATGCAGGTGTGTTGAGGCTGACCGCCAGAATACGACTGCTATCTCACCCAGGGGGCCTGGAGAGAGGAGAGGCTGTGGAGTGTGGACAGTATTATTTGCTTAAATTCATATTCTGTGCACATGATACCACAGGAATGTCACGGTTACATAGAAAAAGTTGAGTCAAATCACCTTTTGAGCACAACTTTTTTTGTTTCCAAAATGATATGTAGGTTACGGTTCAGTGTGAAGCACAATGTGCATGAATAAACCTCTTCATATGACCGAATATTACACGGATGCGCTCTCGTGTGATGAAACCAATGCTAAGACTTCAGTTGAAGTAGTTTTGGGTATTTGATCTCACATAATATGTTAATTTGATTATATTATAATCAAAACGAGTAGGAGCAAAAAACATGTTGTACAGCTGTATTTACCACAGAGCAAAGACAATCATTTGTATGGGGCTGCGACTAAAGACTATTGTCATCGTTAATTAATCTGTCAATTGTTTTAATGAGTCTACAAAATGTCAGGAAATGTTGAAAATGTTTGATCAGTGTTTCCCAAACCTTCAAAATCATGATGTTCTCAAATTTCCACAAATCACATTTTAATTATTTTACATTTAGTTACTGTATCTGAAGCAAGGAAACCAGAAAATATAAAACAACAACAGGCAAACTGATCAAATCATTTATAAAAATTGTTGAATATTCTATTGAATCTCTGCAGCCCTGTGAGTATGCACTATAGCAGTGGGTGTAACACAGTTGTAACAATCCACAATCTTAAATGCGATCCTTCCCAGTCTTGTTGAGAATAACCGACTCATCTATTTGCACCAATTAAAAATATTTTATATGAGACCTTCTCTCTCAGGCCCTTCATATAATACCACAATAATAAAAAATATATATAAAATACTTTAAAATAGGCAATACATAAGAAGTTGTTGCATTTAATACTTTCTTACATTATGGTGTAGTCTTTCATTTTTAATTGCGTGCACTCAGTGTCAGTTTGGTGATTAGATTAATTGAATTCAACTGAAGTGGATCCTGGAAGAAGAAAAAAAAACTGTTTGATGCTGTTTCCATGGTTACCGTGGCTGTCTGACTGTTGAGTGTTCAGCCGCAGACTGTGGCTCTTACCGTCCTCAGTCCTTCTCTAATTCCTGTCAGTATCTCTGGGCTATTATGTACACGTTCACCCTCTGGAATAGATATTTTTAAAAGTCCTGTGAAAATACTCGTCCGTTGTGTTGCTGTCAGAAGGATTACACAAAAAGATCCAGATTCGTGGCGCTGCAGCATCGTGAGACATTTTCAGGATTTTATGGACCTTGTACCTTGATTAAAAAAGACAATAAGTTTGTGCCAGATGAAAGACTTCTTCCTTGTTATCCTTTTATTTCTATTTTATAAAAGTTCGACAGACGCGTGAGACTGTTCAGCGGAGAGCTGTGCTCTCCTGAGTGTCATCCTAGTTTAAGGTCTGCATTCAAATCAGTGTGCTGTGATACAGAAAACATGGGTTATTGTGACAGCACTCACATGGGTCTAGTTATTATAACAGCGACACAGTAATTTAAACACAGCTCACAGCGTATATAGACCAGTGCATTTAAAGGTGATTTCAACTGACGCTGTGGTTTGATTTTATTTGAGTTTCTGTTTTTTTGTCATTGATTTTTAAAATAAAAACACACTGAACTATTATGACAGCGCTGACCACAGCGTCAATGCAAGTGCTGCATCTCTGCGTGTTGGATCAGAAAAATGTCAACAATCTGCACAATAGCAGACAGATATACAATATAATTGTCCTAGGATTTATATATATATCTATATATATATAGATATATAGATATATCTATATATACATATATATAAGACATGGTCCACAGCTGCATTTCTCATGTGCAGGATGACAGTCAGTGTTGCTGATGTTTTCGGCCGTGGTTGTTTTTTTCCTCCTAGTTTTCATTCATTCTCAAAATTCCTTGTTTAAATATTAGATATATTGTAGTAATGTTGTCGGTTGATATTTTCCCCTTATCACCTTTTTCAGACTGACACCATTTCCTTTACCACACTCTTACACATTTTATTCACGAGGAATCGATTTATTGACTGCAGTGTGTCAGCCTCCGCTACACTAGGTGGCGACACGGACCTGTTTTCGGCTTATCGGTGGTTTCCAGTTGACCCATTACGCTACAAACAATGGCTAGTTAAAAGGATGTTGTCCTACTATCGTCCATGATCTTAAAAATATTACATTATTTGAATTTGCCGAGCATAAACTCGGTCTCCTTGTCTGTCCAGACGTTTACTGGCCTGAATTTCACCCTCTTGTTTGCTTCTTGTTATTCTTCTTCTTCTGTGTATGGGCTTCTTCTTTTATTTCAGGGACACATCCAGGGAAGCGTGTTGGTTGCATAGAGCACCTGAAGGTCCATTTATAGTTAGACGAAACGGAGCAATACCACTGGAAACTGTGGGGGCAGGATAGAGTCAATAGTCCAATCTGTCATAAAAAACAACAAAGAAGCAACCTACACTTGCAGTGAAACTACAACAATGTAAAACATGCTTCCAGCGCTCACTGGTTTAACCCTACAGCCATAAAACAGAGAGTGACTGCCAGACACTTGGCTTCACTTACTAATGCTTTTAACTTTTATTAGAGAGGCTATCCAGCAAAGCAAGTTGTCAAAAGTCGCAGAAATATTCGACATTAATATGACGACTTACATTTATTAGTGATCTTGCATTCCACCGCCACGAGACCCGCTTGCATTTCAGTCTATATCGGAATCAAGCACAATACAATAACCTCTCAAATGATCGCTATGGTTGTTGATGCCTGCAATGTGGGACTCTGCACTGTTTGCGATCCCGTTGGATGCATACATGCAGTAGTAATCTGACTCCCAACCACTTTATCTGAAATTTGATTTTGTAAAATTTCAATCAGACTAACATGTTTACATGTATCTTGAAAGTCTGGGTATTGTAGTCCTAATCTAATAGGCAGATTTGTTTTTAACATCATTTAAACGGACTGACTGACACATTAAACTCTTCATCTGAACGGGTCAGCATGTGCGTGAAAAAAAAAACTGGGTCAACGTGCTTCGAGTAGACTCATGTCATACACGTAGCTCTCATTTAAATATGATATTAGTGTTTCTGGTGTGTGCTGCTGATGCCACAGGGCGATCTGCATATTACATTGGTTTGCTGCTCCCTTTTTTTTTTCTCGTGTGAGCGGTGTTGTCTTTATATTTTAAAATCAAACCTCTGCTTTTAGGGCAGAAGATGTTGCTTTCATTTCCAGTGGGTGACTCGATATGCTTTTCATGTAAATGAAGTCTAGCACTTGCACAGTGGTGTTTGCATTAATGCATTCATTTCTCTGCACTGTATGCTTTTTTTTTCTGTAGCTGGAGGCAAAAATTACACATTCCCATCAAAAAAAAAACAAAAGAAAAACACCACGCACCCTCATTCACACAGTCCCACTCCACTTTTGCAGTGTTGAGTGACAACAGGAGCTCCCACTGACCCACTATTCTGCTACAGTGGGACAATTCCACAGGCTTGTGATTAATGACTAGGCTTTATACACTAGTGGTGTGCTAGTCCTGCCAGCCAGGCCACTTAGACTGCTTGGACCACTACCTCTGCTGTAAACACACACACACACACACACACGCACACACACACACACACACACGCTCTCTCTCTCTTTCAGCCTACAGGCATAGCATCGTAATATTCATTGTTACAGCTCTAAACCTTTGTCCCAAGCTGACCTCCACAACACACACAGACACACGCCAGCTCTAACACACACACACACACACACACACACGTTGTTACTGCATCATCATTTTTAACTTTTTGTTGTTGTTGTTTTGTTCCTTGTTTGTTCTCACAAACATTAGTCAAATACGATTTGCATCATTTCTGCGCTGTACTGTAGTTCTGCTCGTGTCAGATGTCGTATCACAAATAAAAAGGGTAGTTAAATTAGTTTTGTTTTTTTAATGTTGATATCTGGCATTGTTCTTTAATCCAAAAACAAACATTTATCTGGTACTACAAGCAGGTTGTGTGTCGATGTTAACAAAGACACGAGAAGAGATATCTTTGTATAAAATGGAGTTGCCCTCGTCTATCTTTAATGGACAGTGATCCCTCGTGTTGTTTTTCTCTCCTGACAGCTCGGGGCAGACTAAGCACCACTAGTCTTTTGAACATCAGGTCTGACAAAACAGTAAATCTCCCCGGGATTTTCTCGTTATGACAGCGTCCAAACAAAGAGCACAAGTGACAAAACAAAGTCTCTTGGAATTATTCTGCCTTCATGGGAAGCTCCCTTTATGAATTCAGAAAAGTTGCTATCGTTTCCGGCTGCAGTTACAATGTTAATTTAAGAACCTTAAAGTTTATCAAATGTTTTAGATCGAGCTTCTGTACATTAGTCACTTTGTTTACAGACGTGAAATACTCATTTCCATATAACACAACTAAAAAACATGGATTATGACATTTTTATTACGTTAAAAAAATACTATACATTTATCATCTCAAATGTGCTGTTTGTTATTATTTGCTAATATGTGTAAATGTGTCTCTATAAAGTGAACACTTTTTATCTGTTAGTTCAACAAAATAAGCTTCTTCTTCTTCTTCTTCTTTTTGCAGAGGTCTAAGAAATGGTGGTGTTTTCTGAGACTAAAGTAAACTTGAGATTATTTTGATTTGTCAGAATGAAAATCCATTTGAGTGAAGATTTGATGGATGACTACTTTGTCGTATGCTGGTTTCAATTTTCTTGAGGATTTGCAGATTTTTGTTTTGTTTTGTCCTATATGATAGTAAACTTATATATTTATTCAATTGTATAGACACATAGCATCAGAACAGGGAATAACATGCGGCTTGGTCGATGATGGAAATGTCTTTTTCAGGACCTGCCACTGTGACAATGTTCTGATTGAGCTTTGCTATGGTTTGTCATGAGACAACAGAAGTGCCCTTTATAGTCTTGTGAGTGTGTGATATGAACTTGAACGGAGCCTGAGGCCTTTTGTTGTGCACAAGCTGAAGACATGCGAGAAGATTAAGAGGTTGATGGTGATGATGAATCAGATCTTTCAGGATCAGCATTTATCACCGCTTCCATTTTCTCTTCATTCACATTTATCACATGAATTTCGATCCGCGCGTACAACGTGTTTCTTTGTGACTTGACGCTTCCCCCGATCTGACACAGACAGACGCCGTGAAAACGCTAGTTTTGCATTTGCTTTCTATCTAAATATAGAAAAAGACAATAGGATGACGGCTGTTTAAACAGGCACTGGCATATTACTAACATTATTATCAAAGGGACCACTTGTGCTTTATGAAGAGAAGCATTGTCATCATGGAAGATATTGGTCCCAGTGGAGATGAAATGCATCATGGGAGAACAGTGAGACTGACTGCTGACTGATCTGTGTGACTGAGTGCAGCAGGATGTTAACCCCTTTTTATAATGTAAATTATTAACAAGAGCAAGTTTGTGACTATTGTTTACTGCCATTTCTAAAGCTAATCATTATGTTGATGAATTAGATTATATTCATGTTTAAGTTTTTTTTTGGTTTTTTTGGTAAAGATTCTTAAATGTTTAAAATTTTGATGCAATTATTTTTATTTGGCACACATTGAAAATAGAATAATTATACAATCATTGATTGTATGAATTTTTGTTTTTCATTACCCCAACTGGCCATAAAATCCTCCTAATATGTCACAGAGACTCAGGAATAATGTTCATATAACAAACTGAACTCACCAACAACAACAGTACAGCCAAAATATTTGCATTAACAAAAATATTTTGCAGACTGTAAATCATGTTTATGTTTTGAAATCATGTTTTGGCATGTGGCGCCTCCTACCGACGTCTACCAATCATTGCAGTCAGTAGAGTGTCTGCTGCCGAGCAACCACGGGTTGCCAGTTAAGTCAGAAAACGAAACCTAAAAGATCTCGGTATTTTGAATTTGAATGTAGTAAGCTTTTTTGGCCACAATCTTACATATGGCACCTTTAATATTAAGGTCAGGAGTCTGATCAGCTCTTTAACAACAGTCAATAAAGAACAAGCTAAACATCTTTTGAGTTTTGCTGCAAACTGAAGGCTCTGTACTTTCTCCAGCTCACTTGTGGGGGAAGTGTTAAGTGAGGGATATTCAGCTGCAGCATGCAAATTTCGCCAAATGGCTCACAAACAAAATGTTCTTTGGCGACCCAGAAACATCATCTATCTCTGTGTCCTAACCCAGACTGCGAGTTGGGAATGACTGGGGTACAGGATAATAATCATGTACGAGCACGGTGTGTTTCTGTTCTCTCCGTTTTAAATAGTGGGTGAGTGTATTTATTCCTGCCGAGATGCAAACTACAAGCCGGCTTCCCCTCATAGTTGCAGTATGTAAAATGCATGTTCAGATGTTGTCAAGCAAAGCTGAGCACAGCGAAGCGGAACCACAACCACTATTGTCTTATAGTGGCCATATGGTGGCTGTCCTTGCAATGGCGGCTTAAGGGACTCTTTCTCCCTGAGATGAAACAATTGTGGTTTCAAAATAAATGTCCTCTCTGTGTCTGAAGTCTGCGTTCATCAAGCCCTGCTCCATCCACCGCCTCTGAGATTGTATCACAGGTCCCAAAAGTCAACCTGGCGATAACAGATAGACCTAAACAATTATGGTTCACGCCGCGGTCTCTGCATCTCCCATCTTCACAAAATACCCCACCCCTACTTGTCGAGGCCTGCTCTGTGCCTCCAGATGTGGCTTAATTTACTGCGACTCTGCTAATTGCTGTAATTAAGGATTAATTACTGTTAATTACCTTCGCATAAACTCATCACCAGTCAAAGAGCGGAGCCTTATGAAATGTGCCATGCACAGGAATACACACTGTGGGGACTTAAGGAGGATTGTGTTACTGGACCTCTTGTTTCATTTCTTGTCCTGGTGCGTAGGGAGGGCTTGTAGGTTAACAGTTAGGGCAGGATGTTAACTGTCACGCACCATCTCCTTGTGGCTCTGAAGGCTTAACACATCGCCTCCTCAGCAACTGTTGCCTGGGACGGCATCACTACACTCACTGTTATTTGATGAGTGGCTGATATTTGGTTGCGGGAAAGTAGAGGATGGATTTCGATGCAGTCGGGAAGCAATTATTTCTGCATTTAATATTAATCATTTTGTGATGGGGCCGAGCGATTGTTTAATATAAATATATATTGAGATATTATTTATATATATATATATATATATATATATATATATATATATATATATATATGTATACGTTTACCGGTATATATATATATATATATATATGTATATATGTCACAATATAATTTTCTTCAATGTCAATATAACAAATATTTAATACAGATCAACGTAATGTTTATGCACTGTGCAAACACACTCGTGTTTCCGTGCTGTTTAAAGAAGTTTTAAACCACAATTAACTTGAAATGTCACCTGTATGACATTTGAATCATGATAATTATCTATGTCAACTAATTTGAGACCTTTTTATTTTTATTGAGATTTTGTGACCTCTTGAGCGAAAAAAACGAAAATGGAGCTCAGTTTGGCTCTTACGGTGACGTTTCTAGCTCATATGATGTATTGTACCTTCACACACTATTTTAATAAATAATGTATCAAGTGGGTGTAACTGTCAGTCTGTTAATAATATAAATGAACAGAAATGACTGGATGCAGTTTAAAAGCTGGTGAGTTTTATTGAACTTTTCTTCAGGATTGAGATTCTGTCTCTGGTTCAAATGACCTGTTTTTAACTCAGATAAAGGTCAAATTTTTAACTTAAATTTATAACTTTTTTTGTCAAAGTTATTGACACAGTCCCTGATCAGAATGTGCCTGCAGATAGTGAAGGCCTTTTGTCAGTAAACCATAGTGTATCTGACATTGTTATTTATGTTTATATATATATATATATGTATTATATTGCGCAACATATAGAAAAGTAATGCAAAAGTTGAAACTCAACAGACAGAGATTCCTCATTTTCAGCCAGAACACTATCCAGAAATTGGTGTTTGCTGTGATCAGTCATTTGTTTACTTTGTGTTTTCCAGTGCATGGTCCTCTCCCCACAGTGATGTCTTTGTCTCGCTGCTCGCAGGCTGACTGTGCAGCTCACTGCTCCACACGCTTGTGACTTCTTCTTCTTCTCAGCTCCTCAGTCCGCGCAGCCTGCAGCAGTCAGAGGAGCATGGACTGAGCATGAGTTTGATTCAGTCAAGAAGATATATATTTTGAGACACCTTTAAGAAAGATTGACAGCCAGGGGGTAATGCATTGTCTATTTTGAATAATGAATTATTTTAATGAAGGCTTTTAAATGGGAGCGCTGCTCTGCATTGGTGGCAGGGAGGTGCTGGCATTGGTCTTCTCCTCTGGCGCTGGCTGCCTCATTATCAGGCCAAGCCCTCAGGCCTCAAACTGGCCTGCTTAAGCCTCAGATGATGACGATAATTACCGTTATTAGGAGTAGCTGCAGGGGGAACTTGTTCTGAAAAACACCAAGCTGAGTTTTTTGCCTCGCTTGCCACTGCCACTACTGCTGCAGAAGAAACGAGCGATCGCCAGTGGAGGAAGCCAGAGAGGGTGAAAGACAGAGGGAGAGGAGGGAGAGGGGAAAAAGGAGGGGATGAGGGGAGCGGCCACCAAATCCGCCTAATGTGACGCCTGTCAGCTCGTCTCCCACCAGCTGTCACCTCCCAAATGCACTGGGGTTCATTTTTTTAATTGACACCTCGCTTTCCTATTCCATTTCTATTTTTCGCCTTTCATTCTCCCTCCATCACTCTCTTCCCTCCTTTCCTGTATGATCCACATCTCCTTGTCTCTGCCTGTCCCTCCAGTGTTTCTCTAGTGTGTTTCCTTGTCCTTGGCACCCCCCCCCCCCCACCCCACACACACACACACTAACACACACACCCCACCCCCCGCCGCCTAGTGTCAGATACAACACTCCAAGCTCTGCCCCCTTTCTGCACATGATACTTAAGATGGCTGATAAAACATAAAGCTGTTTTAGAGGTACTTTATGACTATGCCCTTGTGTACTGAGGCTGTACAGCTTCCCATTATCTGGTGATGGAGGGAGCATTTTGGGCCCGAGAAAAGTTTCCCATGAGTTCATCGATAGACCACAAATCTAGCGCTCGTCTTACCGCGCAGAACATTTTAAGACAGTTTTAACAACACGTTGTTGAAAACACAGCGCGGCACAGATGTCGTCGTGAGCTCCGACTTGCAATTTTTTTAATATAATTATTGTGCTTTTCTCTATTAAACCCCAGATTTAACTCAGTAGAAATTATCATATGCAGTAAACTGAATTTAATGAACCACAATAATCATTTGGTGTTCTCCATAATGATAATAGTGTTGTTCTGCACTGTATATATATATATATATATATATATATATATGTATATATGTATGTGTATATTTGTATATGTACATATATACATACATATATGTATATATGTATATATATGTATATATATATATATGTATATAGTTGGATTTTGACATTGTTGTTATAACCTTAAATACTGAAAAATGTATACATTCATGCTCGTGTTTGAAGTTTAATTTACTTTTAAATGTAAATGTACATATTACTTTGTATTTCAAAGACAAACAGTTGAGCAATATGATAATCATACAAAAGAAAAAGGTGATCAGCTGATACATCACCATTGTCAATACAATCAATAGATGATCGCTATCCAGATCGCCACCAAAATGTAATTCTTTCTTCCTTGGAATTTAACCTGCTTTACCAGAAAATTGTATCAAAATCAATCCCTTACTTTTTGGGTTATGCTGCTCACAAACAGAGACAAACACACAGTAAACTCAGTTTTGTTTGATTTGTTGTCTATTGATCAACTCCATTGATTAATTGTTGATTTGGTTAAAAAAAAAAACATGAAAAATGTCAAGTCAGAAAGAAGTGAGCTCATACCAGACATCTGCAGCTCACTCCCTCCATATCGCTACTTAAGGTCATAGCTGCTAAAAGCTGCTAATACGCTCGAACCTCTGACTGAAGCATCGTGTTTTGACTACTCCTCTAACAGCTTGTGGTTATTTGTTCGGCCTCCACAAGTCCATGTGTAGACCACATATTTAGAATGCAGTAAATACCATTTAGGGCAGTTTTGATTAAGGCGATATTCAGATTTATGCAGTTGTTTTCATGGCATAGACTTTATTGTAATTTCACGGTGATTGTGCGTTCTTTATTAAAGCCCAGAGTCAGTTCAGCAGAAATGACTGCATTATCAGTAAATGTGAAATAATGCAAACCTTGTGTTCATGTTCTCAGTAATGATAATAGCGTTGCTGCTTAGCACTGTAGTAATGTAACACCACAGTGTGGGTCAGTGTGAAATATGGAGCAGTGCCGGCTCTTATGAAATCTGCTTTATTGGGTTTCGCATCAGATGCAGATGAGAGCAGGATGCTGAACTCCGTGAAGGGAGGAGCAGGGAGGGGAGGATTTGTATTAGTGATACTTGTCATGTCTGCTGTAAATCACGCTGCTTTCTTTTTTTTCTTTTTTTTTTTTCAGGTTCCTGGTTGTTGTTGTTTTGTCTCAGAATGCTGTGTGGCAGGGATGAATGGTGGTGATGTTACATTATCATGTGGCTGTCGCTTTCACTCCTGCTGACTGGTCTGTGACAGGCCCACACACACACACACACACACACGTATCCATGGTTGTGTCAGGAGCAGGCCTGATTTATTAACTGCTGAAACCTTAGATGACGTGTGCCCACACAATCGATAGACAGAACAGCCACTGCCTGGCTCTCTCTGGGGTCATGTGATGTGGAGGAGACACACACACACACAAACAAATATATATATATATATATATATACAGCACAGTGATGCTGCTGCTGCTGCTGCTGCTGCTGTGGAGTGTATTGCATTACTGTATTGATGGGAAATGGATCCAGTCCATTGTTGGCTGCTATAGCTGCCAGTCAGAGGCAGGCAGGGTAAACTTTCATCATGGCTGTCAGGGACATCACTGCTGCCTTGTTTGACCGTAAATCTTCCTAATTGTGACAGAATACTTCAACATCATTAATTAAACATGTTTTCATTTAAAAGCACTCACAGGGCGCCAGGCTGGGCGCTCAGGGTATCTGCCAATATGCATAGCTGTGTATTTTTCCCTTTGCGTGCGCGTGTGTGTGTGTGCGTGCCGATGTGTGAGTTTGTGCGCCGTGTTTGTGTTTGCGTGCACCTTTATTCTCCCTGTATGAGTGGGTGGCTTAATCGTCATGTTTATTTACACTGCAGTTGTCTGCAAACAGCAGGCATTTTGGCGATGGGCATGAGCCAGCTCTTAAGGAAGTAAAACAGCAGAAATTAATTTTGTCAATAACCAAAACAAAGGCTTATTCTTAGAGACCCATTTATTATTCAGGAAATGGCTGGAGAATTGTTTATGATACGTATTCATTTTTTATGCCTTGCCTTTTTGGGTTTAGTGCCCCACATCTCAGGGAAGGAATTATACAAGAGAGTGCACAAAGGGAAAAGAGGAGAGGAGAGGAGGGAGGAAGGGAGAAAGGGAGGGAGGGAGGAAGCATCAGAGAGGGGAATTGTGTCCCCTCATTGTTCAATTAAGTCTGTCGGTAATGATCAAGATGAGATGATGGCCATCTTCCTTTTGTAGATACTAATCTGTGACTGTCCACGGAATAAGAAAATCCCAGCGCAGCATGGACTCCATGCCTTTGTTGCTACAATAGATTTGAAAAGAGTGCCTAAAATATTTTTGGTGTTAAAGTGTTTGGAGTATGTGATGTATTGTAATAGAGGGCAATTCCCTCTGTCAGGTGATTATGTTAATGTATAGGCCACGGTTGTAGAGTTCACAACTAGCAGCCTGACTGGCATTGAGGTCTAATCGATTTCATTGCTATTACTGAACTGAAATAAATTAAGCTGATGGCCGTGGTTAGGGTAATTATGCCACAGCACAGTGAATTGTTTGATTTTCCTTATTAATTGTATTTATTTAATCCATTTCATGCTTTTAGTTGTGTACTCGGGGACTTGCAGGGAATGAATAAATCACTCTTAGGCTCATTAGATTCCCCCTCCGGTTGGGATGTGCCACTATTTTGTCAGAATCAAATTGGTGAGTGCTATAATTTCCCGCTGGTGTGATTCACATGAAAAATATCCACATATCCAGTACCTGCACGTGTGCGCGGGCTCTGCCCCCCCCCCCCCCCCCCCACACACACACACACACAGGCACACTCATATGCATCTGCTCCCCATCTGAACTCCTGACCTTTTCCAGCCGTCTGATGGCCATTGACATTTGCCTCTTGAGCTGAGCTTGCTCACGTGTTGGAGCTGATAGGAATGGATGATGTTATTGCTGGAGGAGAAAAAAGAAAGGGACAGAAAAGGGAGGGCGGGGGGTGTTGTGGCGGTGGTTGAAAAGAGGAGGACGAGGGTAGACAAGCTCCCCAAGCTGCCCCAGGAATCCATCTGGACCCCCTGCTCACCAGAAAGGTCACAGGGCGACTCAAGCCTACATCCTCATTACAAAGGAGCCGTCGCTGTGACCGGAGTCTGTTGGGCTGCAATATGGCCTCACTGCTCTGACTGTCACGCTACCTGTCATTTACCTTCACTGTCTGCAATAATCACAAAACAAACACACGTAGTATAGTGTTAAATTACCGCTGCCGCCGCCGCCCCCGCCACCGTGAACTATTTCGATAGATGCACGGATTGAAACGTGTCTGAAAAATGTGGCGGCAGCTTCTTCTTTGTCCTTGAAGACAGTGGATGGAATGGAGGGCTGCACCTGGTCGGCTGTTTTCAGCACCTAGGGAGAAAAGCAGGACACTCAGCTGCTTTACAGAGGGAGCCTTCTGGTGGCAGAAAGAGGCAGGACAGCAAGATCCGAAATATAAAAGCATGGTGTGACGCCTGTTCTTAGTTGAAATAAAGACATTGAAAAGGTCAGTAGTGTTAAGGTTGGACTGAGTTGATCCTGTGTTGCATAAGTGTCTTTGAGGGTGGATACAGACTGTTCAAAGGAATCAGAATCAGTTTTCCCAGTTGATAGCAAATGCTGATCCATTAAAAAACACACAAAGGTAAAAAAGACTCTTTAGTTAATTTAACATTCACTGGGACTAAAGGTGCAGTGAAAAGAAGCTGTTTCCAGTTTCCAGTTCCAGTAGTTGACCAGTGTTGATAATAATACACATTAATGTAATGTCAGTAAAACACAGTATGATGTCAACAGTCGTGTACCTCTGATTTAATTTATCGACATTAGTGGGTGTTTTGTGGTTTTTTGAGTTTAAATCATTTTCCCAAAAAGAAACCAAAAAAAACGCAATAAACCAATCGTGATGACTTTGACTGATAGCTTTTTTATTACATCACTAAAATGAATTATTTTGGTCGTAACATTATGTCGTGAATATTTGATGTCGTGACAGGCCTAAAAAGCAATGATGAAATCCAATGAAAGGGAATTTTTAGCCTTTAAATGTTTTCTATTACTTAGTTTTCAGTAAATAGGTTTTAAGTCGTTATTATATTTAAAATGCATCCTCATGTCGTGTCTTTTGATTTAGCCGAAACGCTCTAATCTCCTCCTCTGATTTATCTGAGACATGTATCCCTGCATTAATGCACTGTGTCACACTTGTGTCATTAGTTTGTTTTGCTTTGTAGGCAACATCTGACGAGATAATAAAGCCATCAGATAAACATAAAATAAAGCCAGGAACTAAACTTTGTCTGAGCATAAGGAGAGCAATGAAAGATGAACTGTGGTGGAAGGCTGTGTTAATTTTTTCTCATGAAATGATAGTCAGAATCAATGAAATGATAGTTTTATGGCCTTGCTTAGCTGCCAGCCTCTGTGAGTCTGCAGGTTTTTATGGCACAGACTTGAACTATTAAAACGATGGCTATATTTCAGTGAGTTCACTTTGGTAGCCTGGAGCTTCAAAGAAAAAAAAAACACTACTGCATTTTAGTCACTGTAAAAACCCCTCTGCCTCGTTATTTAGTCACTCGTTTCACCTTAAGAGTTAATCATGAAGTGCACAACGTAGACACTTATGTTGATGTCATCACCTTTCACAGTGCTCAGTATCCGCGGTGCCCAGGAGGAGGAGCCTCCGGATCCACAGCTGATGCGACTGGACAACATGCTGCTGGCGGAGGGCGTGGCTGGGCCGGAGAAAGGCGGCGGCTCAGCAGCTGCAGCAGCTGCAGCGGCAGCCACGGGCGGCGTCGGTGCTGACAACTCAGCAGAACACTCAGACTACCGGGCCAAGCTGTCCCAGATCCGACAAATTTACCACACGGAGCTGGAGAAGTATGAACAGGTGGGACGATGAATATTATAGCACTTTTTTAAAGCTGTACTAAACTCCAAACACACATATTTATTTTTGGAAACACATTACAGTGAAGTAATAACAGGATAATAGTATAATAATAATGTTTAATGTAGAGATAGAGACACTGCAACTTCCACCTGGGCGATAACAATGGTATAATGTGGAGATAATATTCCAGTAATACCATGTAATTTCCATAGTAATACCCAGGCAATAGCTTGATAATGAGAATGACTGCAGGCTCACATCAGTGTAATACCTCCACATTAAAATATTTAAGCATCAGAATTAGTAATTACCATTTTATAATTGAAATCTATCCCCCCCTTAAGTCCCACATCCTTTTTTTAATTGTTTTTACCAAGCTATTAATTGGTAATTGGGGCACAAAAAAAATGGTATTACCATGATATTACTTGACGACGAGCACATTAGTATAACCACATTGTTACTGCGTTACCGTATTTTCTGACCCTCTTTGAGAAAAATTCCATTTCATAAGTGAAAATTAAAATTCAGTCAGCCCACTGAACATTTTGTCCAGCGAGGAGATAAATCAGGTTTTCCAAGTGATAAAAACAGCCTTGGGTTTTTGTCAAGTTCTCCCCCTTTATGGCAATAATGTACTCCATTAAACAACTGTAGGGCATTTTTATGCCTTTATTAAAAAGACACAGAAAAGAAATGACAGAAGTTCACGGCAGAGAAAGACCAGGTGCAGATATGCGAACCACATCAAGTGCAAACAAAGACTTTCTTTCTCCTCTAGGCTGCTTTCTCTGCATTATTGTCTGTTTCACTAGAGAAACTTGATCAGCGTAATCTCTGCTCAACAGCCATGTAGTGAGAGTGTTTGATAAGCAACTAAAAACACTGATCATTATCCTGACTGCTGTTTTACATGTACAGTTAAATGATGTCTTAACAGTGTGCGCAGTAGGTGCATGTACAGCGTGTTCAAATTTATTGCATGTTGCAAATGTTGCAGCGTCAGCATCAAAACTCAAAGGGTGTTTTGTTTGTCCATTGTGGGCTATTGTAAGAGCATTTTTGTGGTCTTTGTAGAGCTGACGCAGCTCCTGATATAAATATAAAAGGCTGATTCTGGTGTCATAAAAATAATAATAATTACTCCTATCAGGTGATTGTACACTAACGAAGAATAAACTGGCGTTATTTTATGTTCAAATTCTGCCAAATGAAAGTTTTACACAGTTAACCTTTAAAAGACAAGTGTGTTGGATTTAGGGGGATTTATTATGAGAATGAGGTAAAATAAATATGGAATATTCTGTGAAAATATTCTATTTCCTCACCTTTCATGTAGCGGTAACCTCTGCTTGTGAACCTTACACGGGAATAAACAGGTATAAACGACGAATGAGATATTTTTAACCCGAGTATAATCAGCTTTAACGGGCCGACTCGTGACAAGCCAAGCTTTGAGATGATGTTATCTTCGGCAGGCAAGCAGCCATTATATCAGTCACACAGCAGCTCGTTTCCAAAGACTGTAACTTCTTGTCATTCCCTTGGAAGTCAAAGCATTGTGGATTTGTCATCTTCTCTGAGGAAGGCGAGTCATCGCTAACTGTCACAGTCAATATACACCTGAGCATTTTTGTGTCACCGTGCCACGTACTCCTGCGCGCACAAAACAGTGAGCAATGTCTGGCACATGTGTGTGCAACCCAGCGCGTCTGCTCGCTGCATCACTTTGACTGACGTAACCCTGGTGTTGACAAGCAACAGACACCTTGACTCTGAATGCAGTCATATCCAGTGACTGATTCAGACAGAGAGAGAATGAGGTAGACTGAAAGATGGAGTGAACAGAGAGTGAGACAGTTTAAACCTCTTGAATGTGAAAGGGACTGAAAGCCTGCTGTCATTTTAAATTTCTCTTCACTTGTCACATTTTCTCTCCCATTGAAGAGAGGTCTTTTTAATATTCACAGTATCGTGAGTCTGGCTGCCTCCACTGTACGACGACACTGCCACATTTGTTTGACACGAGGCATCGCGATGCATCTGCTCTTTTAATTCAGACTGTTCTTATTACATTCAACGCCGATGCTGTTACACTGTCAGTGCTGCTTCTACAAGGTAAAGGTCTAGCGCGCGGAGTTGCAGCCTCCCCCAGAATCCAATTTCATCCTTTTTTCGTTCCTGTCTGAAGCTGTTGATCGTCTGTGATAGTTATTCTTCTTATGAATCCTGTCTGTCTGTGCATCCAGGCGTGCAATGAGTTCACCACCCATGTGATGAACCTGCTGAGGGAGCAGTCTCGAACACGACCCATCTCGCCCAAAGAGATCGAGCGCATGGTCAGCATCATTCACCGCAAGTTCAGCTCCATCCAGATGCAGCTGAAGCAGAGCACCTGCGAGGCTGTCATGATCCTGCGCTCGCGCTTTCTCGACGCCAGGTCTGTGTCACTATGTGAATCCCTCTGTTCAGTTTTGTAAATTGATTATTACGTATGTTTTAACAATTTTCTTTTTCCCTTTGCTGCTTGTTTTTTTTTTCCTATCCAGACGAAAGAGGAGGAACTTCAACAAACAGGCGACAGAGATCCTGAATGAGTATTTCTATTCCCATCTCAGTAACCCCTATCCCAGCGAGGAGGCCAAAGAAGAACTGGCCAAGAAATGTGCCATCACAGTGTCACAGGTAACCAGAATAAGCACAGCTCAAAGGTCAAACACTAAAAATAAATAGAAAGTCTCTGACCTGAGGCCAAGTATAGGATTTTACATTTGATTTTATCTGAAGGTTTTGGTGACAATGTCTAAATACTACTACTGCTGTTAGTGTTTGTGTTTGACATTGATTAAATGTGTTTTCTCAGCACTAAATAGAGTATGACGCTCAGTAGTAGTCGTTGTTACAGTGTTGTATGGTAGACGTAGGAGAACAAATAGAACACAGTTTACATCTGACCGGCATACTCTACACTACCCTGTGAGAGTCAGCTGATTATGAGTATTAACAATGAACAAGTTCATACTGTGTGCGCAGATAACATCACTGTGGCCCTCATATTCACTTGATACACAACTTTGTTCGTGTATTTTTGTGTCAATTACTTAACACAGCCTGATCACTTTAAATCCTTGCTCTTTCAGTTTATTATAGATGCTTTTTTTGCATCACACATATTGTCTACTTTCTATCCAGTATGTGTGTTGTTATTGTCTCCACATAAGTTAAAGGTGCATTATGTAATAAATCTAAAGCAACTGGCCATAAAATCCTCCTAATATGTCACAGAGACTCAGGAATAGTGTTCTTATAACAAACTGAACTCACTAACAACAACAGTACAGACAAAATATTTGCATTAAAAAAAATATTTAGCAGACTGCAAATCATGTTTATGTTTTGAAATCATGTTTTGGCATGTGGCGCCACCTACCGCTGTCTACCAATCATTGCAATCAGTAGAGTCTCAGCTGCCGAGCAACCACGGGTTGCCAGTTACGTCAGAAAACGAAACCTAAAAGACCTCTGTATTTTGAATTTGAATGTAGTAACCGTTTTTGGCCACATTCTTACATATGGCACCTTTAATATTAATTCCACCAAGATTTAAAAACGTGCAGACATGGCGCATTTAGACAACTCAAAGTATCTCAATGTAAATCTGTTGTTTTCGTTGTATACTATGGAACAAGAACGCTATAACACAGTTGCAGTTGTGCATTTTTTAGAATTTGCCTGGCAAAAAAATTATTATTATTATTCATGTGCAGTGGGGCTCTGGTTGTTTGTTTGTTTTTGTGCAGATTAGTTACTTTTGATTATTACTTAAGGATAAAAGAGCCATGTCAACATCTATCAGACACATGAATATACATCCTTACATAGTTACTTCGTTTTTTTAGACTAGTAATTCTCCATTTTATCTGATTTATTTAATAGATGATGCAATCTAAATGCTGAAAAACACTGCAGGTGTTATTTTGTATGCCATATGTTGGGGGTGATGATATGATGTGTATGACACGCACTGATGCATTCATACAAATGAACTGAATTGAATTGTCTGTCACCGCTCACTGGACAGGTATCAAACTGGTTTGGGAACAAGAGAATCCGATACAAGAAAAACATTGGCAAATTCCAAGAAGAGGCCAACATGTACGCCGCTCGGACTGCGGTCAACGCCACCAGCGTGTCGGCCCACGGCAGCCAGGCAAACTCCCCATCGACTCCCAATTCAGCAGGTGAGCTTTAAACCCTGGTTATTAAAACATGTGGACACATCACCAGATCTACTAAAGATGGAGGAATCAGTGATGGGGTTTTTAATAAAGTGAGCTGCAACTCAAGAATTTAGTCTCTGGCGCTGTTTCATTCAGACTAACAGAAATCCCTTCCTCTACTTAACTCACCCACTAATGTATGGTATGGCTTTCTTGCTTCTTTCATCTCTTCTATTTCGTCTCTGGCTTTGTTGTCTGTCTCCCTCACTCATTCTTTCTTTCTTTCAATCTTTCCTTTTTTCCCTCCCTCTCTTATTGACCTCTCGGTCTTGTGGACGTTAATTTTTTCCTGCCTCTTGTCCGGTTGACCTCGTGCATGCCATTAAGCTGCTCAAAGGGCAAGAGCAGTCTTTTGTCATATAGAGACTTCGCTACTGTATTGGATTAGGACCGGGTGTTGAAATCAAGTTACGAGATGGTCTCTTTACATCTGGGGAGCTGGGGTCCATTAAAGGACGACGACTATTCTTTGAGCCTTCCTGCAGATCAATTATTACTTCCTTAATGAAACACTAGCAGCATGGACATTTAACAACCATATAATCAATAAGACTAGCTTTAACTGGACTTAAACAGTTTTATGATGATTTTCTGTCGTATTGTTCTTGTTGCTTGATTTTTTTCCCCTTTAAAATTATGGTTCAGTGATATTTCACATGTGCACTGCGTTTGTGGGTTTGTAGAAAGAGCCATTTTTTATCATGATGCCTGCGACACCAAACTAACCCACCTAATACACTTTTGCTGATGCATGATCATTTTAACTCCTTTTCTATCCCTGTTTTCTTCCCTTCTCTTCTCTTCTGTCCTCTCCTCTCCTCTCCATGTATTCTCAGGTTCTGCTGGCTCTTTTAACATGTCAAACTCCGGAGACTTGTTCATGAGTGTGCAGTCCCTCAATGGGGACTCATACCAAGGGGGGCAGGTTGGGGCCAACATTCAATCCCAGGTAGGCGCCTTTACAAGTTTAGTGTCTTGACAAGACAAGACTAAAAGCTCACAAACCCTTGAGATCACTTATGGTTTTGTTCTAACCACTGACCACTGACTGCAGAGCAACTTGCCCTCCACAGTGAAGCAGAGGTTATACTTAGCCTGCAGCCTGACATCAATGTAGAAGCTATTGTCAACCCAGAAATGACTGCAGACAGTTTTGGAAACAGTGCAACACTTATCAGTGATCCTGACAGGATTTCGCATAGCCACTGGTGCACTGTCGCTCCCTGACCTTGCCCCAGTGGACAGCAGTGACCAACACACTAGTGCTAGAACTCTGTCCGTAGATTCGAGGAATCATCACCCGAAGTTATGTTTTCATTTACTTTTTGTGCTTTCAGCGTCATTTCCTCCTCCTTCCATCCCACTTTTCTATTCAAATCAGCTCTCTAAAATGCTTTAGGTGATTCATGAATATGCAAAACAGATGACCACAACAGGGGGTGAAGTGGTCTTCTGGGTTGGCTTTAAATTATTGAAACTCATGTTTCTTGAAAAGGATTATTTTTGCAATCATGTCAGAATGGCCTCTCAAGGGTGAACGATCAAAAAAAAAAAAAAAAAATCAAAGTTCAACTTTGAATAAATTGCCGTCCTTATTGGAGAAGTCTAATTTAAAACCTTAACAGTTCCCACTGAATCTGTGAAGAACACCAGCATGGCTGTGTAGTAGTGTAACGTTAAAGGTGGAAGTTGCATGTTGGAGCTCAATATCCCTCAACTCAAATGTGTTTGACAACCTAAGTAACTTTCAGTTAATATGAACTCTGGTCTATTGTAAAAACACGACTCCTTATATTAATATCAACGGCTCATTCCGATTTTTGTGTTGAATTGGTGATTTCTTATGGAAGTAAGATGATTTTACCTTACTGTTACGTCACTATTATGCCAAAAGTATTATAAAATGATCACCATATTATTACTGCACTGTAATGTAAAGTGTAGTAGTAGTAGTAGTAGAGCTGTATTGTCATTGTTAAAGGAGCAAAGTGTTGGCAATTACATCACTCACACCATATAATCATGTCAGGTAAATGCATTTGAATGTCAAGTGTTCATATGACCTAGTGTCATATATATGAGTCGTGTGCAGACACATGTAGGAGAATGAGCTGCAGATCATTATGCTTAATGTCTAATTTGTGTTATTTCACTACAATTACAAATGTTTCCATAATTGCTTCTTGTCGCGTTTTCTTGTATTTGTGTCCTTTTTGTGGCGTCTGTTATCAGACTCGTAGTCGGAGCCAAAAATCATTCTGATTCACTGTTTGTAACCTTTTCTTGTTTACGGTACCCTTTTACTATCAGACTGACCTTTCCTTTGTGCATGGCTGTCTTTGTTATCCAGAGCTTTTGTCTGACCGGGCCTTTTGTCTGTGTATCCCCACTGTTCCAGGTGGATACCCTTCGCCATGTTATCAGCCAGACCGGAGGATACAGTGACAGCCTCGCAGCCAGCCAGATGTACAGTCCACAGGGCATCAACGTAAGACCTGTAAACAGTCCCTTTCTGTCCTTTTCAACATATTCTGCACTGTCTTACTCTGCTATGATTTCTTGTCACAGGATGTGGATGATATTGTGTCACTGTGTATGCACACTGGGATGCCACTTAGCAGAGTTTTCTGAGGTTGGGCTCTTGTCCAGCCAGTTGTGCCCCCTGCTCCTGTATTGCCCTAGGTGGCAAGCAATGAGGCAGCGACCAGGCTGAGTAGCTGGACATGCTCCTAGTCTGTCAGAGGATATTAGTGTTAGCGTGGCACCTGCAGTCGACAGAAGCAAGGACACAGGTGTCATCATCTCTCCCAGTGCTGCTCTCATGTTGGCACCATAGGACAAGTTATACCTACTTTCCCCCCTCCTAAATAAAGGAAGAAAAATAAAAGTTTCCACTTGCTCATTGTTCAGGATCTCGCAGTCAATCAAAGAACAACAAAAACGTGTGTTTTTTTGACATCAGGAAGCACTGAGGGATTATTGGAATTATCGTCTTCTCGTTTTGTATGGTTCCCCTGTGCGGTTGCAATTTACAGGGAGAGCTTTTGTGACAAAATGCGAGGCAAATAGCAATGAGTCATTGAGATCCATTAGTGACAAAGACAAAGAAAAACACACTGCTATTAGTGGATATTTCCTCCCTCACTCACTCAAATGTTTCATAAGAGGTTTTACCCTAAAGTTATAGCAGAGACGTTAACGTGGATGACGTCATTAAAAGCAACCAAAATGAAAAAGTCTGTCACCTCAAACATATTTATTTCTGTGGATTTTAATGCAGAAATGTTACACATTATATATTTAGCCTGTCAAGTGGCTGCGCCTGCTTTCTAAGTCTCTGTTGGGCAGGGCGTGGTGGGACAGGCAACACTGGAGGCGGCGTGTTAGCATGTAGATCCACGGCGACAGGCTGCGCCAGGTTTAACAGAATCAATACGACAGTCACGGGGACAGAGAGAGCGGAGCTTTGGGCTAACAGTCCAAGCACATTGGTCAGATCATTCATCCACAGGAACAGCAGCACTGACAGCCAAGCCTGCATCACCCCTAGTGCTAAAATAAGAACGGATGTATGAAGCCAGTTACAGCGTGCAACAGGCTCAACAGGAAATAAAGGCTTGATACATTGTCCCCAGTGTTTAAGAGTGTGAAAATATGATGAAAGTGGACAAAATATGGTCAGCATGTAAGAAACGAGACTAAACTCCAAATAAGGGGTAAGAAGGATTTTGAGCTTATTCTTAAATCAAATGTATGGAATTACTATTAGTCCATTACACATTAATAACAGAATTAAGCATTTGCTTTTTAGACAAAACATAATTCCTGATAACATCTGACACACACACAATATATATCTATATATATATATATACATATTTGTAATTATCGTGGTTAGAAGACATAGAAGATGTAATGGTAATGAGGCTAATACATTTCCTACCAATCTGTTTCCATTAATGTGTAATTTTCCACGACTATATCATCAGAAATGAAACCAAAAATAGCTCCAACAGCCAGAGGTATACAAACATACACTCAGCTGCCCGTCCACTGTAAGCACTTTCGGTAAAAATATCAGGTTTAAGCCACTGTGGAAAAGCTGAAACGTCAGCCTTTGTCTTCCTAATACACAGAAGTGTGTTCTAAAAATACTTGGCCCTACGTGTGACCGTTTATTCGGAAATAGATTTTAGGCCATATCATCTAGTAGGAACACTTAGTCATGAAGACTCACTTTTAATATAAACAATAAAAGTGGCAATAAAAACAACAGCAGAGAGTATTATTGTTGATTATACGAGGCTGTTGTGGTGCCTTTATTATAATAATAGCATACTTTAAACAGAAATTGCACGGAGTTGTGAATTAAGTGTTGATGCTTGTATTCAGTGAGCACAGATGATGTTTTTTTTTTATTATTATTATATATATTTTTTATTTATTTCTGGGATCTACTGACTGAGCTATGATGGTTCACCTCTCGCTTTTTATCACCGCACAGCAATTACACCCCTTAAATTGCTGGTGGGTGTTGCCTCTCTCAGAGACTGGAAATGTTGAATAAGATGACAGACAGACAGTAAATAACAGGGTTTGGAAATAAGGGGCTGCCAAAGAACATTCCCTCTCTCTCTCACACACACACACACACACACACACACACACTAATGGCGTGGAAATTGCAATTAATGTTTTTAATGGTCTTTAGTTGAGCTTTTATCGTGATTTGCCAAAGCTTCCATTTTAAAGAGCTAGTTTTTATTGTGATAATGTATTCTTTTATCAACCATCTCAGGGGTATATTCTGACGTATCCCGCGTCTCGTCTCATCTCTTCTTTTCATCTCATCTTCTTTTGACATTACTCCTATTGTTTGAGGGGGGGGGGATGAAGGATGTCGCGCAAGCACATTTATTTAATGAACAGTCCATAGAAAAGAGTTTTGTCAGATTTTGGTGTTGACTGTGAAGAGAGGACATGGACATGGTGTGGGTGAATGAGCCTGGTAGCTTTCATATCAGAAATCATTTAATTTAGTTTTATTGTAAGGATCTAACATTTCTGCATTTATTCTGTTTTTTTTCACAATTCTGATACAAAGGAAAGAGGTTCTGGTCACGCACGTGCATGTTAATTACAAGCTTTTTAATGGAATGACACACACAAAAAACTAAATAGGGATATTAATGAGATAATTTTTATTATAAATGTGTGTCTGACTGTACAATGTGTGACCATTAAGCTAATTATTTTCTGTCTTATTTTGACAGACAAATGGGGGCTGGCAAGACGCTCCGACTCCTTCGTCAGTGACATCGCCCACAGAAGGACCCGGGAGTGTTCATTCGGATACTTCCAACTGAATATATCCATCTCTACACCTCATCCACGGAAAAGAAAAGAAAAAAAAAAACATAGACTGACCTTGCTATTCACAGTATTAAAGAAAGGAATTCATCGTTTCACAGTTTGGAGAGTTACTGTGAAATCTTAACAGAAAAAAAATTAAATACATATTATTTCCTTCTGGTTATAGCGTTGGACATTTGGGATACAAATAAAAAAAACAATGCCGTAAAATATTGGAGACCTTTGTACAGATTTCACATTATATTCAGAGGGCTGGGGATGCGCATTCGCTCGTAATGTTTTCACTCATTATGATGAAAATGATAAATGGTCAATTCACGACAAATCAAATCATTGATTTTATCTGAAAATACTTCATTCTACCTCTCAGCCACTTAAAAAAAAAAGTCGAAAAAATGTCAGTGACCATTATTTGTTTTGTAAAAATGAAACTTTTGTCTTTGAAAGCAAGGGGGCACATCTTCTTACTTACATTTTGTTGTCTCTCCCCTACTCTATGGTACGCCATTTAGACTTAAATATTGCTCAGTTGTTTACAATGTGTGCTTGATAAAAGTATGTTCATCTTCCCCTCCGTCTCCGACGAGTCAAACCAAGAGTTCTGGCAGGAGATTTTACCTCTAAGGTAACCCTGTGAAGTATGTTATCTGTAAAACAATGAATAAATACGTGTCATTAAAATCGGACAAGCTTGACATCATTCATTAAGATGTAAATCAAATCGTTTTTTAACACCCCTGTTCATTTTGGTTGTGCATCAAATTGGTCTGATGAGGAAAAACCGTGGATCTGGGCCGTCACCACTGCAGTAGAAGAGTTGTTAACAATGCCAAACTGCTGATGTAACCAAAACAAAACTGTCAAAACAGAAAACGTGTCAGCATGAAGCCAGTTCCAATATATTATTCCATCTTATACCGACAGCCTTGTTTCTTTTTTTCTGCTCATTTGAATCACCATCTTTCTGTCACTCACCTTTGGTGCTACCGTCAAGCGAATAAGAACAACAATAATGTCCCACGAAAGAGAAATATGACAAAATAAGTCACTTTCTACTGAAAGCAAAGTTTGTCAAGGACACCTGTAACTGAGTTTGTTTTCAGTACCATGAATCGCAATCCACTTCAACAGGAGAAGTCGTTCTGTTCCCAGAGTTGTTGCGTGCTTACACAGTTGGATTCCTTACCCGTGAAGGATCCAGAGATGCTCGGAGCTCGGAGCCACCGATCATCGCTGCAGAAGAAGCATCTGGATACACCTAAACTGCTGCTCAGCTGTGGACACTTTGATGTAAAGATAATGTTATGTTTCACATTCTGTTGAACTGTGTCCTATACTGGGTGTCCATTTATACATAAATCAATATATTACTCCACTGGTACTGCTTTAGTAACCCGAGAACTGACACCAAAACAAATGTAGACTTTCAATTAATGCTTGTCACTACTATCAAACTGATTTTTTTTTTTTCTTTTCAGTATGAATCATTTATGAAGATTGTAAATGTTAACCATTAAGCACTAAAGAGGAGACAAGTCATTATGTCAAATAATGTGTTTTCTGAGCAGTCTAACATTGTTTATAGACACTTTTTATGTTGTGTGGCCTATTTGTTTTTTTGTTGTTTTTTTATTGTTATGCTAAATGTTGGCTATTACGTTTTGCTTTCCTACTCTCGTGAATTAGCTCATGAACTTTCAACATGTGTTTATGTGCACCATTGTGCTTGACTTGCTTTGTTGGAAAGGGTTTTCAACACATTAAAAACGATATGTCATACAGCGAGACCGTACATCAGTGGTTTTTTATGACGGCGTTTACGAGAGAGCAAAGACTCGCCATTACACAAACGCATCAGTGGTGTGACGGTAATCACAGTCACTTAAGTGATAAGTAAAAAGTCAACCAAGGTTAGTGACTGCCAGCAGACTTCCCCTCTTACAGCTGTGCATGCTCTTCTCTTCCATAATGGCTGCTGTCCAGCAAGTTTGTGTATAAACACACACACACAAGGACACATCCATGCACACGCTCTTTGCAAGAAAGACAGAAAACCACAGAAGCATAGAGCTATCATGGCAACTTTCATAACTGTGTCAAAACCCACACTTAACTCCCGCATCTTATAAAGGACAAAGCTGATGACGGGAATAAATCCCATAAAAGGAAAAACAAAACAGTAAAAGTCTGCAACACTTATGATGTCTGCTTCCAATAAAATACAATTCTTTTTTTGTTGGACGATTGGAAGTTGGACGACATGAAAAAAAAGAACGGTTTCTTTTGTGGATGAAAACAGAAACACATTTTTTATAACAGTTTTTATAAATAGTGGATGTTTATAGTACACAAAGAAAAAGAAGGGAAGGAATCCTCAGCTTATTTGGGTCATTTTCCCCCCTTTTTTTCGGGGGGGGGGGGGTGAATATCTAAATCTAATAAAAGATGGACGAGAAGAAGGCCATGTGTTGTGAGCTTCTTCCCGCAAAACACGGCAAACACCACCGCTGACATTATCTGGTCGGACAGTCGCATGTCGGGCGGGATTACTTTCAAAACAACTGAATATTTATAATTGGGCAAACAACAGGGGTGAGGGTGTGAGGAAGCAGTTGGCAGTAAAGTCTGTGGATGGTCACAGGCCTTGACTGTTGAGTGAGTGTGAAATGCCAAAGCTGCGCTGCTCCTCTGCACCCTGAGGGCAGCGGAAGAACCAGTCTGCTCTCCCCAACAGAGACGGCTTCAAAAACAATCTGACAAGACTTCATCTTCTGGCTTGTGCAACATTGTTCAGTGATTATCCCAACATCAAGTCTGCTGCACTCTCCTGTGGAGCACACACACACCGCTTTTTTTTTGGAATACGTTGCACGGGGGGGGGGGGGGGGGGGGGGGGGGGGGGGTAACAAAACACATACAGTAAACTTGTAGCACCTTCTCATTCCTCGGAGGTGATGGCACTGCGTAGACTTATTGAAATCTAGTGTTGCTGTTGACATCTGCCTCCCCAGCTGTCACTGCACCGCTGTTTGTAATTACAGCTGCCGTGTAAGAGCATGGGTGGGTGGCCCAGACACCTTGTCTCCCCCCCTCAATAGAGGCCAGCAGCCTGCTCTAATGTGCAGTGACATGACAGCCAAGACCCTGCTGCTGCTGCTGCTGTCGGACTCACTTGACCACACGAGTCCCTGGGTGGTTCATCCAGAATTCACTCATTCACACACACTGTTCCACAGACAGATTATATTGTGCATGTAAAAAAAACAGGGTGTGGTGTCTTTAGGGCTCTGAAATTACAGGCCTGTGAGTCTTTTTTATTTCTCTTGTTTTGGAAAAACACTATGTGAAAATGTGTGAGAATGTTTTCGGAGGGTCTACAATTCAAAAGTATGACATTACACGATGCACATAATGGTTTGGTTAGAACAAAACAAAACAAAAAGGCAAAAGGCCAGAACTGGTTGTCTCCTTCCACAAGGTGGCAATGTTCACACGTTTGTGAAAAGACTTCCTATGCTCCACATGATGGGATTCAAATGAAACACGTCAGTTCAGTTATAAATGTAATGTTTTCATTGACCTTTGATATTTTCTGTTGATCTGTGTAGGTATAATAAATTGAGGTTGCGGCCAAGTACAATCAAAATGCAATAAAATAAAAAATCCATTATAAAAATAGGAATTTGAACAGATAATTTGGAATTGCATATTGTATTACAACAAAAATCTGATTTAAAAAAACAAAAAAAATCTGTATCCTTTTCAGATAATAAAGAGTATTTCATGGCAACTCTTTACTTCTTACCCACCCAATGAAGAGGGTGTTAAAGGCATTGATTTGCATGTATTTATTTATCTATTTTTTAGGGATCAATGTATTGGCTGTAGGCCTACATCACTGTGAGCCATCAATATTCACCTTATTTACTGTTATCGAGTTATGCCAAATGAGAACGACAACGATTTAATTTTTTGAGGCTAAAAGACTTCAACTGTTATTTCTTCATGATTGGGGGTAATCTTGATGTGTTTTTGTGTATTCTATGATCGCATTTGTGATTATTCAAAGAAGGATGATGGTATGAAAACTGTTTGATAGTTCTAAATATAATATTTTTTATAATGATTTATTTATTTTAGTAGTAGGAGTATCATACATATGGGCTCCATTCAAAGGTATCCGAACATTAAACATTATATTATTTATACAGCTCCACTGCGAATATTGTGAATTTGTTCGATGGATACTATTTCAAAATCATTTAAATATTGACTTTGAAGATTTCTAAATGCCATCTGTTACTTCAATTTTCTTATTTGCATTTAACATTTATCAATATGCAATACTCCAACCTATTCCACCTCCTGCAGATATAAAACATTGCATGCAATTGTTCAAAATGTCTGTTTACATTCAGATTCAATGTAAATATATATACTACTAATATATTTATTTTATAGTATAATATAATATATAGTATAATATACTAGTGAAATATTTTTCAGTAGTATTTGCTACTGAAAAATATTTACTCATTTATTTATTTGTACATTACTTTAAACTCAAGGTCCAGCTTTGTAACAGGTCGTCACACCTCCAACATAATATTGGGTTCGCCTGAACAGCAGCATGTGTTGTGTTGCAGCGCCCCTAGTGGTAGCTAATGGTAAGACAACACCAAGTGCAGCCTGTAGGGGGCGTGTCGTGAGCGTTTACAGGCTGCAGTCCAGTCTGGCCCTTTCTCTTCTCACATCACACGATGTCGATTCAGACAAAACGGGGGGGAACACAATCCTCTGCCGCCTTTGCTCCTCCTCCTCCTCCTCCTCCTCCTCCTCCTCCTCTTCTCCTGTGAAAACTCCTTCCACCACTTTTTTACTGTGAGACAAGAGCCTTTTTGTGTCGATGGAAAACAACATGGCAGACGTTGCCGGCCTATCCAAGAGAGGAAGCGACAGGATCGTGGTAATTTAATAAAAAGACGCGCTGCACCATCGTGTCCGGCTGCGCACAGAAAACTTTCCTCTCCACCGATTGCGCAATCCCGCAACTTAATGTATTAGATGTGTTGCCACGTGGACTCTTTAGTGCAGATAAGAAGTAGATTTCATGACAAAACTGTTGTTTTTTTAACCGTATGTCGCAACATTTTTGACATTTTCTTCCCCAGATCGGCGATGACTGGCCAGGCTACAGTGTAGACCTCTTCAGCTATCCAGCTCACTACTCCGGAGATTTAGACAGTGTCATCATTCCGCACGGCGTTATTATGGACAGGTATAAACACAAAAAAACTATAACTCAGATCTGATGTTTACTTCTGTGTGCGCGCTCATAAAAGCATCGAACCACCACCGCCCATTAAATCGCCTCCCAGATGTTTGTGCTGTGCTGGGTTTTTTAAGCACTGAACAGAGATCCAGGAACAGATTTGTGGGGAATTGCGTAAGTCAGACTCTGTGGTGTGGTTACAAACCACCAACGTCTTTAAGATGATTTGTGTAAAGCTGAAACAATCTCACAATAAAAGTAACAGCTCATTGACGGCAGTGTGTGAGAGTGCTCTGACACACAGTCCCCCTGTGATGATACAGCATACATGTCAATGTGAATGTGAATCACTTCAGGATATACATCAGATTACAATCTAGGTTTACATGGTCACCAATAATCGGATTATTGACCTAATTCTGAAGACTTGTTTATACTAATTTCAATATGTATGTTTAACAGTCTTGTATAAATGACCTTAAAATGACTAAAAGTACAAGTATCTTACCAGAAAATGACTTTGGTAGAAGTTAAAGTAATTTTTTAAATGTATAATATTACTTAAATTACTTTAAAAGTATGACATTTACTGTGTCAAAAGTAATTTTCTGATACAAAATTCTAGAAGTAAAAGTATTGAAAAAGTTTAGATTGAGCCAGGGTAGCTCAGTGGTAGAGCAAGTGGTCATTCATATGGAAGGTCGTGGGTTAAATTCCTGGTTTGGCTATTATGTCCTTGAGCAGGACGCTTATAAATATATAAATATATTTACATATATAAATACAGACCATTACTAACTCTTCTTCTTCTAATTTTAATAAGTACATAATTTATTTAGGAAATGTAGTGCAGTAAAAGTAAACGTTCCGAGAAAAATAAATAAAGTAAAGTACGTATATATGACTTTTGTACTTAAGTACAGTAATGAAGTATTTGTACTTTACATGTTTACTTGTTACCCAGTATAATCCAATTAATACAACCCCGTGAAAGCTCACAAGGGTGTTATAATCTGATCGTAATTTTCTAAAATCCTGAATCCATGTCCAAATCCCCCATCCTATACTTTATATTATGCTGCACTCAGCAAAACAGACACAAAAACATTACCTCTTTGATGCTAAAATAATCTAGTATTCATGTGACAGAGCAAAGTAATACTATAAACCTTATTATATCTACATTAAATCCACAACTCTGGAAAATGTCATAATCTGATTATAGTGTTTTCATGTTTTACATAATGTGGTTTGGACGCTTTACGTGTCTGATTATCACTGACTCTGGTTATGACCTTAGCCGAGGCTATGTCGGTAATTAGAAAATGCTGTTAACGTAGTAGTGGCTTATTCAGACCATTGTTTTAATCCGGTAATCTAGTCATGTAAACACAGTCAGTGACAGACAGTATAGTCAAGTGCAGAGCAGCAGGGCTTGGTGACAACACTGTTATAGAAATGGAAATATCAATACTTCCATTGTAACCTGTCACTTTACTTTATGTAACAATCACTTGTAATCAACTGTTGTGTTTACTTTCATAATATAATGACTGTGTCATTCTCTTGACTCAGAGATAAATATAAAATCTTATTTAGATCTTAAGACATATTTGTTCTTGAAATGTCCAACAAACACTGGATTAGTTGCTGATTCTTTGGGCAACGGAGTAAACACCCTCATCACATTGAAAATATTATGTGTGGCTTATAGAATATGTGCTGCAAATACTTATTCTATAAAAAATGTCAAAAACATAAGCAAATTCAAAGAGCTTTTAGGTGACGTTGCTTGTGTTATAAGGATTTGCTGTTATCAAAGTGATTGAACAACATGTTATACTCATATGTGGCCACTGTGTACAACAATAATTATTCAAATCAAATTATAATTCTTTATCTGCAGTAAAGTAAAAAAAAACATGAAAATATTTGTATTTTTAAACCTTCATTTGTATGTTGTCCTGTCCCGAACAGACAGGCCACAGCTTTAATCTTGAGTATCAGAGAAGGAGATTTACATTTATGCATCATTTGCAGGACAGAGCGCCTTGCCCGGAACATCATGGACGACCTGGGAGACCATGACATCGTGGTGCTGTGTGTGCTGAAAGGAGGCTACCAGTTCTGTGCTGACCTGGTGGACAAGATCAAGGCTCTCAGCCGCAACTCCAGTCGGACAATCCCCATGAGGGTCCACTTCATCCGTCTCAAGAGTTACATGGTGAGCATTTGAGCATCACATTTCCATCTTCAGTCCCTCAGCAGGCAACGACACAACATAACAACACACAACACAATGTAATAATGACTGTAACATTAAAGTGTAGAATAAAAAGAACATTTAAAAGGACATTTGTCCAGTGCTACTCCGAAATTCAGTCGCGATGAGTTCCCATGAAGGTCAACTGACTCCCTAAATCCACTCAATGACCGGGATCTTTGGGTATATTCCAACAGGACAATATACCAGAAATCATTGATTGGGTTCAAACTGAGAGAGATTGGTAATCATTTCCACACATTGATTGGCCACCACAGTCCAGTCCAGACCTTAATGACACTGAGAATGTTCAGTTTTAAGTATATGGGTGTGCATCTGGCCGAGGACCTTTCCTGGGGAGTGAACACCAGAGAACTGGTTTAAGAAGGCACAGCAAAGACTCCTTTTCCTGCAAAAACGTGTACCATCAAGAGTGTCCTAACAGATGGCTGCACTGTGTGGTTTGCAAGCTGCACCATGGAGGAGAGAAAGGACCTGCAGCAGATCATAAAAAACAGTCCAGAGGATAATCTACACCCCTCCTCCGACCCTGGAGGATATTTACTCCAACCATCTTCTGAGTAGAGCGGAAAACATCAGCGGAAACTCCACACACCTCTTTGAAAGTCTTCCTTCAGGCAGGCTGAGGGACAAAAAAGGCACAGCCAATCGCCTGAAGAAAAGCTTTTTCACCGAGGGCTGTGAATGCACTTCTGAGCTGCTGAACCGCACTGTCCCTCCTTAACTCTGTTACACTTTTTAGACAATTATCTACTGGCCTAAGGCTATTTTCATCCTTGTATTTTAACTGAAGTACTTTAACTAGTACTTTAAAATTCTGCCATATTGGTGATTGTTTTATTTATTTTTTTATCTTACTATGCTGCTAAATTGGTGATTGTCACCAAACAGGATTTCATTGTGTAGGAATATGCAATGACAATAAAGTACCTACATACATAACTGGTGGAAAAAAATCCAGGTATTATCCTCTGTAGGCTGGAAACCTGTCCCGGTCATTCACCCCCTGACCCTGACAACTTTCAAGACTAAATACTGGCATTTTTCCACCAGTTTGTCAGAATTGAAGAGGCCTCTGAGACATGACATGTGGAACGTCTTCTACTTAAGCAAGTCAACTGGACTACAGTTAACTACTGAACATGACTATGACTTGGACCACTGACCAACTTCTATTGTGAATGTTTGCTGGAGAAGACTTTAACACATTCATAAACACAAATTAATCTGCGGGGTCTCAAAAAGTATTAAAAGTTCATAAATCAATTTTGGGAATATAAAGGCCCTTAAAAAGTATTAGAAAGAAAGATTTCATTAGGTATTACATTTTGTCCATAGAGTTTGACTGCATATAAATGTATTTATTTTCCTCCCCACGTTTGTTAAAAACAAGATAGGATTAATTTGTACCTTTCCAGCTTATGAGTTCCTTTGTATATTTGTGCTCTTTAGATTAAACTGCAAACTGCTTTGTAAGTTAAATATGTGTTGCTGGTTACAAATACTTTGAGAAGGTCTTGAAAAAGTCTTAAAAAGGTATTGAAATTAACTTCAGGATTCATGCATACACCCTTATTGAAATACAATTAACTGGATGTTGTATAACCTCAATGAAGCAATCTAACTGTGAAATAACATCATAATCAAATCTAAAGTTGGTCCGATAAAAATGTGTATTTAATTTTATACAACATTATGACAGCATGGAGATAGTTTCCGATGACCTCATGCTTTAAAATACTTTGACTTGAAGTTAAATGTAAATTTGACAGCAAAGTTGAAAAGACATCTTTTAAATCAAGATTATGTCTACATGTTTCTGTGCCCTCACTGATATTGTTGAAAAAAACAACAACTAAAACGATCATTATCTTTACAGAACGACCAGTCGACAGAGGATCTACACATTGTTGGAGCCGAGGATTTGACGTTTTTAGCTGGAAAGGTAACACTCTTCTTATCTGCATCGTCGAGAACAGCTCTTTATAATAAGAACATCATTATGAGCCATAAGAGGGTGATGATCAGCGGCAGCCTCAAGAGGGCAGCCTTTCCTCTATCTGTCATCTCTCTCTCTCTCTCCTCGCCGAGAAAATGGTTGTGTGCTTCCTCCAGGGAGATCAAATATGGCAGTGGTGATGATCGGATATCAAATGTCGTAATATAACTGCTAATCACATTTCTCACTTAATCTCAGCGGAGGGAAATGTAAAAAAAATGCATAAATGGGAGGATATACTGAGAGTTGCTATCAGATCAGGATGATGACTGGGGTCTCGTTGTGACAGAATCATTCTTCATCTGCATGTCTTGTTATCATATAATCATACTCACTATATCACTGAAACGTGTGTGTGTGTGTGTGCTGTTCTGTTAAAGGGACAGTAGACTTTACTATATTATTATTATATGTTACTATTTTATGTTATATTTGACCATATTAATGTGACACACTGACAAAGAAAACACATTTTTACATCTATTATTATATTTTCTTTTATTATAATATCTATAATTATATAATATATAATGATCTTATGATGTATTATATACTTGAGAGTGAATGGTTGTTTGCCTCTGTGTCTCCTGTGATGGACAGTGAATGGAAAAGATGAATGTCTGTGTGATTGTGAGCAGCACAGCACCAACACTTTAGAACAGCTTTTGAATAATTGCTCTCAGGGAAGTAGGTTACAGCCCATGGCAGAAATAAATGATGGAATTTTGGTAGTGATCCAGATTCAGGATTTTTTTTAAACAATTGTTAAGCTTGTGAGATATTGTGTATAAAGTGTATGGTTACAGTGGGAAACTACGCAGCCATGGCAAAGGTTGTTCTGTCTCTATTTGATTGCATGTTATACTAAATGTTAATTCTAATATTCTAGAGCAAGCTTGTCCAACGTGTTACGGCCCTCGGCTGCTTCAGTTTTATAATATATTATTTATCGCCAGTGACAGAGTGGGACAGCAAATCGGCCCCAGTTATGTGTCATCACCATTAGCTCATCTGGTGAGGAGTTGCACTAGCCAGCCGTGACAGACAGATACATGCATTTTTACCTCCGCCAAGGTTATGTTTTCGCTTGAGTTTGTCATTCTGTCTGTTAGTTAGTAACATAACTTGAAAAGTCAGGGACTGATTTGGATGACATTTTCCAGTGAAATGTCTGCAATGGAACCAGGAACAAGTGATTCAATTAATTTGTGATCCGTAGACGCTATCACTGGTTACAACACTCGCTGTCTGACCATAACTTTATCACAGCATTTTTTATATGTTGCCATATTATTTTCAAAGTACAAAGGGGGGGGGGGCTGAGCTGCCTTGGCGGAGGTCTGCGCTACCCGAGTGCTTTTCTAGTTACATTTGTTCACTCTTGCGTGGCCTAGATTTGCCATTTAAAAATTCTAGGAACCGTTGGCCCCTGGGAATCTTCACATCATCAAATCTGGCCCTTGGTAAAACAATTTTGGACACCCCCTGTCCTAGAGATTCTAGATAAATACTTGAAATTGCTAATTGATTGACAAACACGTACACGCTGAAAGGACTGAGTTCATTTTAGTTTCCATTGGAAAGAAAAATGCGTTCATTTAGGCCATCGGAGTTCTAATGTTCGTACACAAGCGGGGACATTTGCCAGGTGTACTTTTGTGTTTTCCACACATGTCAGTTCATACCTGCTTGTACTGTTTATGTGTGTGTGTTTGGGTGTGTACGCACAGGGATGAACTACTTAGCTGCTACTACTACAGGAGTCATAAGTCGGTGAGTGAGAGTTCTGGGTGTTATAAATCAGCACAACACATAGACAGACACACATGCACACACACACACACACACACACACACACACACACACACACACACACACACACACACACACACACACATATACGCCCTGTAGTTAGGCGTGGCATAGATGCCTGAAACATGAATAGGACATGAGGTAGTAAAGCCTGAGTCACTCTGCTGGCTGCTGTTCTCTCGGTATTTAAAGTGTACATGTGAATTCCCTTAGCTCCCTGTGATGTACGACTAAATTTAGTCGCCTGTTTGTGACTAAACTGTTAAAGTGTTCTTGCTGGAAGAGCTGAGGTCATTGTGAAAAAAGGGGAATATGTGACATAGTTCGCATGATGCCTTTGCTTTCCTTCTGAGTAGAGGACGGGGAGTTGCTTCCCCTTTTTTAAAAACGTACAGTGTGTGTGTGTGACCTTTGACAAATATAGAAGACGTCGTGATTGTTTTTCATGAAATGTGTTCTTCCAAACACACCCACAAAGATTGAAGTTGATGGGATGAGACAGAGACCGCCAGATAGACTTAGATATTTCATTCTTGTTTATTTTTCTATGCTTTAATCCACTAAATAAGTCTGAATAATGAGGTTTAAATCGAAGCAGGACTGCATGCTTGGATGAATCCCGTGCTTGAAAAATGAGAGTAAAACATTGTGCAGTTACACAGAGGTTTGTTTAACGTGACCTATCTAAGCTTAAGTGAGGCTTAGACTGTGACTCCTCATATAAATAGTGCCCAGTTGTCTCCAGTCCGATTAGACAAACATTTGCACAATTCCAGCTATTTTAGCGAGACATCCAATGCAGCACTGACGGAAAACAGATTCCCAGTCTGGAACGAGACTGACATTTATCTGCCGTGTTCATTTCCTTGTGTAATCCCTGAATTCATAAATTATAATAAAAGCCTTTGCTTCAGTGTGTGTGGATGAGTGTAGCGCATGTTTCAACACCTCCTTTTTTTTTTACACGTGTTCATTTTTCTTTTCTTTTTTTCACTGTCATTTTTACTTGTGTAGTATATAACTTATTTCTCTTTAGATCATGAAATAGTGTTTAAAAAACAGAACTCAGCTTGAAAAGTGGGTTAGCCATAATTGAAAACCGTCTAACCTTTTTCTGTTGTTTTCTTCTCTCCCTCTTTCCTCGCCAACATACTCTCATAAGAACGTACTGATTGTGGAGGTAAGTCAAAGTTTCGCTTCTGTACTTTTCCTCCTCACCAAATGAGCCTATTGTTTAAAATGGCACAGTTGGCTAACCAGGTCAAGTTAAAAAAACAAACTTTTCCAGGACCTGAGTTCATTATGAGGAGACATTTTAACAGGCTGACCTATATTTGGAAAATAAAGAAGCATTTTGTTTTTCTTTCCTTGTATGATCATTTCATTTCCTGGTTAGCACACTCATGTCATGTCGATAGCTGTAGGGGAAATAGCATTTACAGGAAATCAATTTGGTCATTTACTTACTGTGCTTAGATACTACAGGGTTTTGAAACAGCCATTGCTCAACAACCATGCCATGAATCATCTATTGATTATGGGTACAAAGTAATGGAAATTGTATCGCATTTTCAAATGAATCTTTCGAGTATTTGCTCGTTCATGTCTTTTACGAAACATTGGATAGTATTTTAAGTAAATCCTTAACTATTAACTATTTTAATTTTGAAAGTAGTCGCTCATATGAGCCCACAGGTACGATGACTCAATATACCTGTGGTTCAGATCGCTACAGTCTCCTCGCTTTATTGGAACACATTCAGAAAGCACAGGAAATGTCTATGCAGTTTTAAAACAACACGTTTTTCAGTGGGGGGAAAAAAAAACAGCTTCTACGTGTTAAGGTGTCAAGTATTTAGTGTGACACTTGGAACAGTAGCACAACCCCTGGCTCTCTCAAACCTGGAGTGTGACCCTTATTAATGTTGTGAAGTTTCAGTCACACTATTCTAATCTAAATTTCAATGATCAAATAATTTGACAGACATAGGCCTTGGGGTCAAGTGTATTAATGCTGAATGAGTTTGTGTATTATGTTGACCTACATCTACGTGACAAATATATGACAAAACCAACTTCTCTTCCCAGTGCAAGAAGTCAATAGACACTTACTGTAAAACATCACATGGCGGTTTTAAATTCCCTTTTTTATGGGTGATGGAGATCTGGAGAATTCTCATAAATGTTACATAATACACGTACAAAGCGATCAACTTCCTCCTCCTTTTTCACTAGCACTCCAACGTGAAGTGAATCCGATTGTTCTGCATTGGCATTCTGCTGCTCTCTCATTCCACTTCTATCTTTTCAGGCCATTGTAGGCACCGGGAAGACAATGAAAACTCTTCTGAAGCATGTTGAAGCCTTCAGGCCCAAAATGATCAAAGTTGCAGGGTAGGTTAAAGCTGACATGAGAATAAGTAAAAAAAAAAAAAAACACTTATTTCCCCTTGTCTAGTCTAGACAGAAATGCTATGGTTTTAAAAATAATACCACCCTTTGACATTCAGCACAACAGGTAGGAATGGTTATCATATGATAATGCCTGCTTTTATTTCCCCCAGCTTGCTTGTGAAGAGACTGCCATACAACTCAGCATGCCTCCCTGACTGTATGTACCTTACCAAGCCTTTCATGTGATTATTAGTCAGGAGTTCTTTCACATTTAAAACAATTGTTGCAGCCTGGTAGACAATGAGTCAGTGGGCTGTGCAAATACTTGCAGTCACTATTCCTCTTTGTCCTTGTTTTCAGACATCGGCTTTGAGATACCCAATCGCTTTGTGGTCGGCTATGCTTTAGACTACAATGAATATTTTAGAGACCTCGATGTAAGTGCCTTTTTTATTATTATTTAAGACAACGGTTTCTCTGTTTTAAAGTGACGCAATGTAGGATTTCCCCTCAGGTTCCCCCCACAGTGGGTAAATGGTATTGTTTCAGTAACATGTTGTATAATCATGTTGTCTTCAGACCAGGTACAGGTTCATCTTATTCTCTCACTCTCATCAACTCTCTTCAAGTTGTGTTCTGTCTCTGTCATGACGTCACTCAATGAGTAAGATTGACTGTAAATCTGTTGCTTCAGAGGGGGTAATTCAGGCTGTGACGTGTGCCGTAATGTAGAATGTAATTCCAAAACCAGAAGTTACATATAGCTTTTCCACTATACAGTTCCAGCACGACTCAGCATGGCACCACATGACTCTACTCGGTTTGGTATCGTTTTCCATTACTGCACGTAACTGCTGTGACGTCGTAGTGACTTGTAAAGCAGTTGTTTTAGCTGTTGTCGCTAGATAACACCAGACTCTGTTAAAAGTTGATATTTTAGACATTTCCTTGCTAAATGTTGGAGATTAACACGTGTCTTCAGGATTTTTAAGTCTTAAACTGATCTACTGTTCGGTTTGATTCTTGTGTCGGACGCCGCGCTCATGACTCTTTCAGTGAGAACACTTTCTGCCAATCAGTGGACGACGTCACATTTAGTATCGGCTCAGCTCGCTTGGAACCTCACCACAGCAGGTTCTAAAAAAATCACCAGGTACTATCTCTAATGGAAAAGCAAAAAAAGACGAAAGAGAAAGATGTAGAGTAATGCTGGAACTGTATAGTGGAAAAGCGCCAATACAGACAAAGCAACCTGCTCAGGCTTTGACGGTGATGCCATTCAGCCTGTTGTTAGTTGATGTATCATCAAAATAATTTTAAAGACATCATTCCGTAGGTTGAAATCCCACATTGTGTTGCTTTAAAGTCAGTCAGAGCTGCCTGGATATCACACATGCATCAAATGAAGTGTTTTTGTATTAAATGTTGTAGAATTTGTTCTTATTCTCCAATGTGACTGCTCCCCCCCCCCCCCCCAATTTGCAGCATATCTGCGTGATCAGCGTAAATGGGAAGATGAAGTATAAGATTTAAAGGAGAGGGCTGCGCGCACAGAGGCAACTGTCACACAGATGTCATCTCACAGCAAGCCTGAGCATTTTCCTTCAGATGCCTTGCACTCAAAGTTCAGCTGCTACTGTGATATCTGATCTTAGGCAACATTTTCTCCCAGTAAAACTTCTGAAAGTTTTTTTTTACAGTGTTAACAATAACATTAACTGATTTTAGTAAATTGAAGGTTTTACATGGTTTGTGGCTCATATTTTTTACTGTGAGTGTGTAAAAAGCTTGATCTTTAGGACAACTAGGAATGTGATGGATTTTTTTAGGTCAATGTGTGATGAGGTAACAGAGGAATCTTGGTGTTTTTGTTTGTTTTTAAATGCATCACATTTTCTTCACCTGTACATTCCCCTAAGTGCATTAACTACCTCTTTATTTGTTATCCAGTATTAGGTTTAACATAAAATAAAAGTATTTTTAACATTTGTGTTTTTGGTGTATTGGTTAATTATGGGTCTCTGAGCTATTGGAGTTTGACAGTGAAAGGTATGTTTACATCGTTTATTTCTGTGATGCTATGGTTTTGTGTTGATGACCCCGTTCTGACAGAGAATTGGCATAATATGTGTTGACTGTCGCTTAAAAACGTTTAACTGTAAACTTAAACCATATTTTTCTTGGCTATGAAATCTGGAACAGAATTCAGCTCCAAGAACATTGTCTTAAATAGAGAAAAAGTACAGAATCAAAACTAATAGGAGATGCAAAAGATGTGAAGCTGATATTTTATAGTGTGTAAGCACCATTTTACTACTTCAACTGGTAAAGTATTGAGCAGTTGAATTATAAAACAGTTTTTAATGAGCTTTATTAGATCATATGCTCTGTTCTATTAACAAAGACAACGTGAACGTGGAAACGGCACAAAGAAGTACAATAGTTGAATGTACTTTGTTTATTTCTTTTACTTTCAGTGGAAGTAGAACTGGCTGGACAGGACAGCTTTGTGAAAGTCTCCTCCCTGAAGTGACCTCTGCAACAAAAGCTGCCGATCCTAAGAACAGGTGGCCCCTTATGTTGGAGAGGAATAAAGGGGGACATTTGTCGAGGCCTTGAGAATCTCAGCGTTTATTAGTCTGTGGCTTGCAATGTGTTTCAGTCTGCCAGTGTAGTACAGGTGTGTCAGCATTCAATTCAAATTATCTTCTTAAGGAGTATAATGGCTGCATGATGAGAGCATAGATTATATTCCATGTGGTATGTGAGAGCTCACATTCCTCATCCAGTGCCATCCACATGCCAGGTCTGCTCAAACTCACTGTGAACTGGGACATGTGACCCGTAGCCCAGCCTTGTTGTGAACGTGAATTGAGAAACTAACTTGGCTATGTTCTCATTATCTGGTGTGTTTATTTGTTTCATACTGAGTTTTCTAAATCAGAGCGTCCCAAACTGACTGCATTAAAATGGTTTGTCCCTTTTACCGATAATAAACATCCTAAACTGTCATGATTCTGATAGTGATGATGAAAATGATTGTGACTGGGCCTCAACTGAGAAACCGTATGCTGTGTTTACAAATATGAGAGCACAGAATGAAGAACGTACTGTATGTTTTGATGAATTTGGTGAATGCAGACAGGCAGCATGAGCAAGCTTAAGGGGGATTTAAATAGTTTGCCCCCGCTGTTAAAGCTTAATGCATATGTGTAGCGTGTTGTACACTGTTGTACCAAACTGGCACAGAGGTGATCTTGACAGGAGTTTTCCTGCATGATTTTCATGGAAGTGAATCTAAAAACATCTGGTCATGATTAATTTTCATCCCCAGTGAAGTGAAGCAGTAATCAACAAGTCGTCTATAGCTAACTCCTTAAAATTGCAATGATCAGGATTAGTCTTGCAAACATCACCTGTGTCCCTGCTGATTTTGACAGGGAATCATTCATAAATACATACAATATTTATAATGTGATACTTTTGTGTTCTACTACTATGTATGCATGTAAATGTGTATTTATAGTCCAGTGTGAAAGAATCCCTAACATCTTTTGGTGAGACTGCAGACTGTAAACAGAGGACTGTTCAGTTGTAGCTGGAGGCCACTCGACTTGTTTGGATTCAATTGAATATGTATCACCTCTCATTCAAGAGGCTCCAGTTCACAACTGAAGAAGCCTCTTGGTGTTGTGGGTTTTCCTTCTGTTTTGTTGCGTTTGCATTTGTTGTTACATTTCTCGGACACTGTAATAATGGGTCGTAAGAATAGAATAGAATCAAATAGCATATCAAAGAAAGCCTGTAATGTACAAAACAACGCAATTATTGGTGGATCCTCTGACAAATAGTGCAATAAAAATAATCCAACATAATGTGCATTCATTGTGAAGACATACCAATAGTAATAAAGTATTTATACTGGACACAGATTATTGCACAGAAAGGCTCTGCTGAGACACTGTGTTGCCAGACCTGGTGAAACGATAGAAGTTTTATAGCCCAGGTTGAGACCCAGCAGTGGGCCGCGGTCCACAGTTTGGGAAACACTGCTCTAGAGACTCGTTGAACTCCGTTGGAACGGTTAAACAACGCCACCTTTTCAGAGCAGCTTCGACTTTTTGTAAGCGCGTACCCGATTGGTCGCGTCGGGTGCAACTACGCTTCTGGTTGGCTGAGAGGGCCCTGTTTTCCGAAGGTGGACTCCCAGAGAGTCGGGAACGCTGGAAGAAAAAAAAAATTCCAGCCACCAAACTGCACCATGCGCCAACCCCGAGAGCGACTGGAATAATCACCGGGAAGCTGCGTGAACTGTAACTATATTGAAGTACGACAACGCCCGCCTGTCCCGGAGCTCCCACCGTATGTTTTCACTTCGTCTAGTAACTTTCATGGAGAACCGTGGCCGCCGCTCGTCGCCTGTAATGACGCCTCTTAACCACACAGGTAACTTTGTTTAAACTCCACCAGTTAGCATAGATGCTAGCAGCCTGTTGCCACAGTTGCGTTGGTTGTTTATTTGGCTAACTTTACGAGCTTCCCTCGCGGCGTTTACAACATATGTGACGTAAAAAAGCCCCCGTGTTGTCTCATAACGCCATTTCGACGGTGTTTTGTGTGAAATAACAAAAGAGCAGGCACTTTTGTTGGTCAGAGAACAACAGCTCGACAAACACGCTCTGTTCGTGCCTCCGTTGACCATCGTTCTCAAACGTGAGGCATTTAAATGCACCTTCTCTCAAAGTTACAAAACCTGTGGTTTACGTGTGGTTTACGTTGATACGGTACGCTGTATTTTACTATTTTACTTCACATTGCTGGTGTTATTTGGCCATAACAACCACATTTCAAATGTGACTGGCATTTGTTTCGCCCTGCCTCCTCTCTGTAGTCCACTTGTTGCTCGGTCATTCATTAGGAGTGCAGTGTTGACGTCGATGCACGACGTTGTAACGAGCTGAATTGATGATGCGGTGTTATGTACTCATTCACATGTACCCACAGATAAGATCTTTTCTATTTTTTTTTAATAACAGTTGGTATCTTTTGCCAACTTGTGCTTACATTCCAACAACTGTTGATGCCTGTATCTTAAAGACCTGAGGGCAGAACAAAGTTGATATTTTTAAAAGCAGTCCTAACTCTTGACACTGGTTTTTGAATATCTGTGTAATTGTTTACATTTTAGCGTATTTTTCTTCATTATTTTACACAATTAAGTAATACAGATCACTAATATACATGATCTCAATCTATTTATTTACTCCTAGTAAGCATTCCCTAAGCTCTTTTTTATGTGGTTTCCATTCCATTCTCATGTTTTATTCTGAATAAATGTATATGTAATATTTGTGTGTCCCTGTGCAGAGGTTGTGTTTGTGTTGTGAAGTACACTTTAAGTGTATTAAAAGTACTATACATGTTGTTACTGTTGGCTTGAGAAAAATAGCTACTGCCAAAGCATGCAGGTGTCTTATTTAATATGTGTCAGATTGTCAGAGAAAACATCAGGTAGAAAAGAGTATTTTATAAAGGCTTTACGTATAATATTGTTCAAGAATAAATCACGGAAGGTCTGCTTTTTTTTCTATCTCAACAACTTAAGCACTAATTTATATGGACTGGCAGAGGTTTGAACAAGATGTCTTGTATATGTGTGGTTAATTTATAATTTGCCTGTAATTAACCCAATGTTGTAACCCAGTTGTGTAATAACATCTCTCTCTCTCCCCCCTCTTTCGAACAGATAGACTAAGAAGTCAGACAAAAACCGAGGTGTAAATTGGACACAGGAACCCTACTGTCTTGTGTCCTACTGGAGCTGCATTTTCGATGTGGGCGTTTACGGAATACAGTGTTTTAAGTGAAGTTGAATGATGGCATCACGTTGGACTAACTCTTGTGAAGATGATGACAGATGTGCAAGATCTTCTTTCTGTGAGGTAAGCACAATAATACCAAACTTTAGACCTTTGTACATTTTCTGTAAATGGTGGTTTTGAAAGAGGTTCTCAGAAATGACTCCGGTTTCACTCTCACCCCTCTTTCAATTTGGTGTTGGGGCAGTAATCTATTTGGATATGGACACTTTTGTCCAGCAGTTTGTGCTTTTAACGGCCTGTGTTGAATTGTTTTGCATTTTATCTCACCAGTGCTTCACTATTTTGTTTGTTTTTATGATCACCATCATTAGATTTATGACGGCTTACAGGATTTTATTTCCTATCAGGGTAAAGGTTGATAATTGTACCATTGGTTTAGAATTGATTTGAATTAGATTTAAATTTAAATTAAACTCATCTCTGGTGGATGTGGGAAAAGACAGTGGTATTGTTGTATCAGTTCTAATTTAAGACGTGTCTCTTAATTTTTTGTTCACTCTAATACCAGACAGGACACACATGTTCTTCTGAAAGCTTGGGTTTCTGAGACTACAGCCACAATAATACATTCTCTTTTTATAATAAAAACTATCTAGAGTCCACAGGGACTTCAGGTGGCTTTTAGCTTTGTGTTAGAAATAATCTCCATCTAAACTAGCACCTCAAAACGCATATATCACATTACTGGTGTAAACAGGAAGCAGACTGTGTTCTCTAGCATCGTGTGTACATGCCCTGCCTGCCTGTCCCGAGTAAATCTCAACCCCAGAGTTCTCAAAATAAATCTGTTTAGTTTGTTTTCATGTTTTAAATCTTAATGTATTATTGTTGATGTAAGCACCTGAATGAAGACCGTCCAGTTGAATGTAGTTCTCATTGACATGAAAGGGCACATTGTCTTAGTATCTGTTGATTTCTTTCATTTTCTGTACCACCTTCAATGTAATATTGGTTCCTCACTTTAGTCTATGTGCTAATTTCAATTTGATTTTAGATCAACAATGCATAGGCAAGTTGAAGACCGGTTGCTAACTAACCTGTTAGTCAATCACTTACCCTGCTTTGTCTAGAAGAATATACAACATAAACATTTATTTGATAGAAAGAACAGCGAAATGTAGGTATTTATCGGTTAACTCAAGGCTAACCTATATGCTTCAGCCAATTCACTATTCTCACTGCTGTGACAGCTTGTGTTGTATCCCTGTATTTTTGGGAGGAATGAAATGATGTCCGTACCTTTGCCATAGCACACGCCTGAATACACGGTCATACATGCAGATTTCTAAACACGTTTATTGACATCAACACCCAACGATCCAGATCGATCCTTGGTGGAATGTGGCCAAAAGAATTTGGTTTAACGTTTTTGGGGTGAGGACAAGCCTTGATTAAGTGCATTCAGAGCCTCCTTTTAGCAGCTCTTCTAATAGTTCTACCATACAAACCAATTCATGTGCTAATTTGGAGCTGGAATCCCCCTGAAGTCTCTGGTCCTGGGTTTTTCTGGAAGTGATGACACTGTGGATTAATGACTGAATAAGTGGCTATTTCAAAATAACTTTCTAAATATGTCCTATGCAAAAGAGCATGTGGTCTCAGCTGAGAGAGATTGGTCAAAAGATGAGGATGAGGCTAAATGGGTGTGACTTTTGTTTTTATTTAGAGAATGCATGGCTCTGTTGTGACTGCAAACAAGCAGTAGGGAGGATAACTGTCCCTCACAGGCATATGGAGATAATTAACTTATCTAAAATTTAAAACATTATTCTAAACAAACAATATGTTGAAGAAGGCTTCACTTTATCAACTGAATAGGGTGAAGTATAAATGGCAGAGAAGGCTAAATGTCTCCTCCCCCTTCCTTGGACTCATCTGGATAGAGTTCAGAGCAAAACTTGCTAGCTCCTCAGCACACAAGGTTTTGTTTCATCAGAAACTATAGATACAATAAATAAATATATATAGTATTGTGATTCTGCATCAGCAAAACAAAAGGAGAGTTGAGTAAAATGTATAATTTATGATGAAGCATGAGCCATACTTCACACTGTAGGGGGTTATTGACAAACAGACCCCCCCTGTCCCCACAGTCTTCATTAAAGCTCAGTGTTTATCTCATTTAGGCTGGCTGCCTTTTACAGAACCCCACACGCAGGCATCATATGGCTAACTGATGGCAATCGGAAGGGAAAATTGACTTCAATTGGATAGAAGAAGCCTGTTACTTCCTGTTGCCTTATGGTTTTGTCTGCAGTGTCTCATGGAAAAACTCAAGAGATGGGCTGCAGATGTGATCCAGTTTTTCTTTATTTCTCTCTGGTGCTTTGCAAAAACATTCCTGTTATCCTTGATACTGAAGCCAGTTTATATAGCTCATGTAGTAGCTTGAACTGAATCACTGAAGACTGATGAAACATTTTTTTTTACTGGGAGTTTATTGGTATTGATTCTTTTGTCAGAATCACAGAAAAACATAAACCGTTTCTTACAGTAAATGATATGGTACATTTGTGTGGTTAAGGCAAGACAAAAAATGACATATTCAGTGTTGAGCTGTAGCAAAGCTTTGTGAGAATAACTATGGCAGTTTTCAAAACCGGGCTAAAATTCATATAAAAACAACTTGTTGATGCACTTGCACTTTTGTTGTGTAATAAATTAAACCGTATAATTCCACAAGTATGGAGAGGCAGTTCTGTTAAACTCCCCCACACACAGATGGTCGGAGAAATTTGAGTACTTTTGAAAAGATCATCCAACACTAGTGCAGAACATGACTTTTATTAAGTGTCCGTTAAAAAAGGTACTACCAAGGAGTGTGGCACTGACAACATGTAGTCTTCATCTACATAGGCTGGCTGAGTATTGATAATCCTAACCCTGTCCTGCGCTACAAAGCTGAAATACCCAGAACTCACCATGTGTATCATTAAAGCTTTTCACAGTTAAGTGCTTGGTTTGAATGGGATGTGGTGTAGAATGTAGCAGCCCACAGAGAACTAGGTTTCCTCACATTTTTAATCTGTGTACTTGTTGGGTGTTTTTGGAGCTGATGTCATGCAGTGCTTGTAATGTGTCATTTGGAAATGTCAGCAGAGGTTTTTAAACACACAGACCATGCAGGGTGGTTTCATTGTAGTTGTTAAAAAACGAGCAAAGTGGAAATCCCATTTTTTTATTTTTAGTGTGTAGCCAGCCTGTAAACACTAGCTGTTGTGGTGTGTAAAGCAGCTGTGTAAGTACAGTGCTTCCCTTAAAAATTTTGACGTTAGTGGGTGGCATTGCTTGACCTGCCCTCTAATCTCAGGGCTTGTTGAACCGCGAATGTAGTTCGAACATACACTGTGTTTGAAAATGACCACATTTACACAGATACCATTTTGCTAAAGCTCGTGCGTAACTTCTGTTGCCCACTATGGAATTTTAGGGACACTGCCGATGCCTCATGACATAATCCTAAATGTTCTCACACCACCCCCCACCCATCAGTTGATATACATGTTTATTCAGTCAAACTGCTTAATGCCCAGGATTTTAGCAGTAGAATCTTCTTTTTGTGATTATTTGTTTTGACATTATTTGAGGATGTACTGAAAAAAGATGGCAGGACAAGACCAAAACAAGGTGGTAGTTTTTCCAAGTTTGCAGTGTCCTGTCATATTCTTATTTGTTGTTATAGTGAAATCATTATTCACTTTTACACAAAAAATATTGTTTACTTCCGTTTCTATAACTTCCATAAGTCTTCTCTTGTGCTATTTTCAGCACTATCTGAAGCTCTAATTGCCTCATGCTTGCTCACACTCTAGTTTATGCTTACGTAAGCTACGGCACGCACGCTATTGCACACTATTGCACGCTATCTTCCCAGGAATTTATACTGTTTACCTCAGCTGTGCATGTACCTGTGACAATCGCAGTTCTCTCACAAGATAACTTAAATCACTCTCTAGTATTCACATCTCACTTTGCTTCTGTTGCACGCTCTGACGTACAGCACAGCCCAAGTGACAGATACCACGGCCACAGATTGAATCGGTTCAGCAGGGAACAGTATTTCTATACTGGAGACGGAAATCTTTGAAATGTGTTCTGGGCTGTATAATTTCACTTGCTTAGTTTTTGTTCTGCTACAACTTTTTGATGTTGATTGATATGCATTATGTGCTTTTGTGAATAGTTTTTTTTTTGGTTTATAGGGAATTGCTCAAAATTAATTATGTACTCAAGACATATTTCAGACACTTACAGCACTGATTTTGGCTCGTGAACAACAGTTATGACCCAAGGGTACTACAGTCAGGTCAATGAGGGTTTGTTGTTGTGATTGTCCAGTGAACACTCTTATGCACAGTTGCACACCTCACATGTTCGGGTAGGCTGCTCTCCACATCACCCCTGACCTAATTTACCACCTACACCAAAGTCATGTCAACCAGTGTAGAGATGGTCTAAGGATGATAGTAAGGATGTAAGGATGGGTGCTCAAAACTCACCCTAAAGAGCCTTTTTGACAGGCAAAAGCTGTAAATATCCAGCAGTGGAACAAATGCTCATTAAAAGCTCTTCTCTGTCTCACCCACGGCATTGTAGTGAATCATAGGTAAGCAAAAGATAGTCATTTGCAGGCAGGAGAGGTATGCCTTTTATGAAGATGTGGACAGACTTTATGAGAAAACTCAGAAAACTGAATTCCCAGGTTTATTGACATTTATTATTTATATGTTTTTATCAATTAACATAAGTTGGAAACTGAGGGCAAATGTGGGTCTGGAATTTACTGACTGGGAATGTCAGCAGTCTTAAGTATGCATGTGGCAATGATAAAACTCCTAGGCATGTGTCTGTCAGGGGTCCTACACCTCCTTCTGTTGTCCACATCCAAAGATCAGAGGCCTGGAAATTGCCCTGTGCACTGGCCGCTAAATCAGATCAAGTAGACTGGGATTGGTTTTCCGTGGAGACACGAAGGGAGCAATGCAGGCATGTCAAATATTCAGTTGATCTATTGTCATATCACCACAAGCTCGTCTACGGGTATAAATTAGCATGTGCATGTTTTGTAAAAGGCACTCTGGGTTCAGAGACAGGGCTTTAACATGGAAATGCATGTATTAGGGAACAGCCAAAGCTTGGTTATACTTAGTAAAACCTGTTTTGCTGGTTTCATCAAAATACACACGTACGTCAGCTGCACCTGCAGCTTCATTTCCCAGCCAATTAAAGCAGGACTATGGGTCTGTCCTTTTTGCAGTAAATGTCTGCACAGTTTAGAAACATCCATAACTCCCTGCAACAGCTGGAGCAAGTCAGAGAGCGATTAGTATTTATTTAGTTTTAGATTTGTACCCTTACAAGTAAAATTAAAGTCTCATATAAACTTAATCACTGGTTGTTATAAAATGCAGTTAATTCACTCATTCACACATTTTCTGACATTTTCCTTTCTAACGTATGTGCCCAGGCAGACATGGTGCAAATGCCTGCTCATCACATTCCTCACATTGTGGGGGAATGTCTGTGCTACGGGGGATGGTTGGTAGGCTTGTTTGAGACAGGGTGAGGGGAAACAAAATCCATTGTGGAAATGCAAGACTGTATAAAACATGTTTTCCTGAAATGAGTACTGAAACTGGGAATATGATACAGGGGGATCTGAGTACAGGTGGGTGTTGCTGTACACATACACACACAATACCACAAAAGTGTGAGGTTATAAATAGCCAGTAAACACAGGCGTGGGTGTCCACAGCTCAGAGGCCTGATGTGCTGTTCTCACCAGCTGTGAGAAGGGGATACCACAACTTGATTGTAAACACTGGAAACCAGTGTGTTTCTTTGTTGGTTGTTCTCCTTGACTGAAATAAATAACACCAGAAGGTTACTGTTAATGTGAAGTGACTGTTTTCCTTTCTAATTTGGGTGTGGGTATTACAGGTGACATTTTAGTAATATTGTTTTTGGATTCCTTTGTCACTATTTCTTTATTCATAGAGCTTTGTCACTCCAATTCCATTGTCTACCACTTTATCCTCGACACGAGGGTTGCAATCCGCTGGAGTCGATCCCAGCTGGCACATGTGTGGTACATCACAGGGCCAATTAACTCCTGTGTGTGGGAGGAAACTGGAGAAAACCCATATGCACATGAGGAGAACATACAAACCCTTTACAGAGAGGCCCGTGGTCGGACTGGGTCACAAACTTTTATTTGGGTCTATTTGCTGTAAGGCAACAGTGCTAGCCCACTTTAACTAAACTAAAATAATTGTTGTATCTTAAACCAGGATACAGCACAAATGTGAGCCTTCAAATGATCATGCTTCAAATAAAACTAGATTGTATTTAGAGAAGAATATATTTTGAGGTAAAAACTATTTTTTGTTTGTGTTCTTCAAGCTAGTAGTATCTAACCATTTTTAAAATTGTCTTAAAAAATTATGAAAACATGATATGTCGTGATTAGAATATTTTACCCCAACCCTACAGGGCGCTCAGGGTACAGGGTAAAATTAAGAATGCTAATGTTATCTCTTCCTCCATGTGTTTTCTTGCAGAATGATTGCCCAGAGTGGAGAGGTTTGGCAGATTCTCCGACAATGCAAAACCCCACAGAGGAGGAGGTATTCTCATGGCCGAGGCCCAAAACTGTGCGTTTACGTCGCACCTCCCAAGGCTTCGGCTTCACACTACGGCACTTCATTGTGTACCCACCAGAGTCGACCATGCACTGCTTCCCGGTAAATTTTAAGTTTTCTCTCAAGTGTTTTATACACCCGAGTATTGCTTGTTGCGTAAAATAACAAATACATTGACACCTAATTTCTGTGACCATTTGTGTTCTTTTTACAGGAGGAAGATTATGGCAGAGGTAAGCAAAAAAAAACTTGGTTGTTCTTCTTCATGCCTGCACTTCAGCACTGCTGAGTCAGAGCGGTGCTTTGACTTCTAATGACTTTTAATCCTTCCACTCTTTTGGCTCCATTTGCTTCCTTATGCAATGGAAACAATGTAGCGACTGTGTGTGACCGACCTTTGTGTAGGCATGAAAAGGTTTGGTTAGCACCACCTGTTTCTGTCCAACACTGACCCACCTCTTCATATTGTTTCTCTTTGTTGCTGTAGCTGGTTTTCACTCTCACCATATAAAGCTGTCGGAAAGCAATGGCCTCAATTTACTTGTTGTAGTTGGTTAGTTGGTTAGGTGTGACCCTGTTTCCCCTTGTTTTTCTCTTCATGAATTAGATGAGATATGAACTGTATGGCACCAGTTAATGTTACTTGATTACATTTAAAAAAATGATCTGTAGGATTAACAATGTTTTATTGTAGCTTTTTGTTTTCTAAGCTACATATTGTCATTTCAATTTAGTTTTTATCAGTATTCTATTTTTAACAAAAAGACGAGCAAAGCTGTTCCCCAACATTCATGTTCTACAAACCTTGTTAGAAAACTAAAATACTTCATATGAAGGATTGATATTTTATTGAAATAACAAAACAAAAAAGCCCCATTCTTCGAGGACCTTAAGTAAGCGAAGATCGAGAAAGAAAGACAAGATAGGATCTTATTTATTTTTATTTGTCCCACAATGGGGAAATGTATGGGGTTACAGCAGCAAGTAATTAACATGCATTTTAACATCTATGATTGTACAATATAGAAAAAAATACTGAGTATTAAGATATTATAATATGCAGTGTAAACACTGTAAATTATGACGTGCAATATTGCGCTTATGTGACTTACAATGGTTATGTTGCACAAATTAGGTTCATGTGGTCTACTGAGAGCAGTGTTTGTTGTACAGCTGTATAATAAGCTTAAGATGTTGTGCACATATTTGAGATTCCCCATCTAGAATATATTTCATTCATTTCCTGAAATACTTGGAATGCTCTTTGTTTTGGTTAACTCTGCAGCTGCCTGTTTCCTCTTGACATGTTCACTATGAAGTGTTTTCAGTGACAACAGCAATGCTATTCTATCTGTTGATGTTTATATTCCTTGGAGTGGGTAGTTGCTTCTGAAAACAGCCATTATAATTAATCTTTTGTACTCTCTGTTATCATTATGCACAGGGAAACCCCATAAAAAAAATTATTTTAACATTTGCCATAGCTTATCAGTTGTTCAGAATTTCACAAAATCTACTTTCTAATGAATTGACAGCATGTAATTATATGACTTTTTGGTGGCTCCTAGAAAATTCAATTAGATGGGTTTTAATAATTTGGTACCTAAGAAATGGTGCCAAACGGTGCCAAAAGAGAGAACGCCTAGACATCTCTTTACTAAAACCTCTGTATTTATTCTGCTTCACTTCAGCAGCATCAGACTTTGCACAGCTCATGTCCACATGTTGTTACATGACCTCCATGTGCTTGTTTTAGCTTGTATTTGTAATGCATATTTTAAAGTGTGATATTTGCTTTAAAGGGACAATATGTAGTATTTATGGGTTTATATTACCCAAAATCCACTTTTGTATACATATTATGTGCTCCTGCATTGTCTAGTCGCTGTATAATATTCTTTGTTTCATTTTCGTAGTGTTCCAAAAAGTCATTTAAAATAACATGGTCACGGGCCGCGGTCGCATAGCCACTGTTAGCAGCGAGACGCCATGTTTCTGCCGGAGCCTGAAAGGACCATCGCGAGAGAACAAATCAAGCGTCTCTTTACTTGTAGCGGAAGTCCCGCCTCCTCTCTCTCCGCTTCGTCTGCTACGGCCGCGGTAGCTCGCCCTCTCCCTCGCCTCACGAACCTCATCTGCTGATACGGAGAAAGACAACGAGGACGACATTTGACCGGCTGCGGATACCGTAGCGCTCAGCGAAGGGAGGGGGTGAGCAGAGCAGCAGGTCTTTGTTGTAAATTTCAGCCTCTCCTCTAGATGGCACTATAAACTACTTACTTCCCCTTTAAAATGCAATATTTTTTAGGCGAGAGAAAAACAATCCTTCATTTATGCTATGTTCCATGTGCATTTACTTTGACACAGTGGCATCTACAGTGAAACTTACACCTCTGGTAGAATCCAAAAAGAGGGCCAGGGAAGAAGAGGTTAAGTTATATACATGACATGTATGTAATAGTTGAATGGTTAAGACATTCATAAGTAATGTCTCATACACAATGCAACAGTCACACATGACTGCAAAGCACATTTTAAAGGATAAGGTCACAGTTGTTTTTTAGCTGTAATTATTCCTATTCATAGATGCCTTCTTTATGTTCTTCCAGTGAAAGTGATCAACAACAAAATCCAGTCATTGTTGCATTGGTTGTTGTTTTTTAATTAAAAGTGCTTGTAAAAGCTAATGAGCCCTGAAACAATGTGAAAAATGTTCTTTTTTAAATAAGAAATGCTCAGCTACTATTACAATAATATAATCCAAAATTACTGTTTTATTTTCATAGCACAGTATTGATGTTATGTGAATGTGCGACCCAACTACAGATGTGAGATAATGAACTGTGTGGTGCATCTGATCATTCAGTATGACATGGAGACACCCTTCATTAAAGAGCGGAATACACAGTCGCATGGTCATCTGCATATACTCTCTAACACATGCTTGAATTAGTTTGCTGTCCTCGACTAATGGTTGCATTCATCCAATTAAGATCTTAGATGGACTGTATGTGAGGCACACTGATTAATTTGTATACATTTACATGCACACGCTCGCACAGCTGTTTCTCTTGATGGAGCCTGCTCGAAATAGCAGATGACTTAATGTATGTTTTATGCAGCATTGTAGACACATGGAAGTCCCTGTTAATGTTAACACTATAAAAGAATAGAGGAGCCAGATCATATTAAAACATTCATGATTTACGGTAGATAATGGATGGATGTTCAAAGCAACACTGTGGAAGACATAGATGTGGTATGGAGCTTTGATGCTTTGGACTCTTAAGCAATATGAATACAAGCAATATTAAATACTCTAATATTCTGCCTTAGAAAAGTGTACAACATTATATTTTGTTTGTATTGCTAGTAAAATGATCAATGTTTTTCATGAAACAATATGAGATGTTGATGTGTAACAGGGGAACGGTGTCTGTCTGCCTGCCTGTCTTTTCTGCTCGCGGGGATAGGGGCAGGCCAACAATCTTCATGGTGACAAAACAATGGCTCTAAGCTCAAGTACTCATGATGATGGTGCTCGGCTTGTCAAAAAAGACAACACCTGAAGCAAAATATGGGGCAGTCTGAACAAGCCCCATGCATACTGCACACTACAAAGACTAATATAAATAAAGACCAAAGTAGCCAACATGTTCAGCCTATTAAAGCATCTTCCTAACAAACGTGATGTGTAAGTTATTTAATATTTTATAAGTGCAACAATTATTGCCCTAAAATAGATTGAACACTAATATCTGTTTTTCATGTTATTATCAAAGGTCTGTGCTTTACTGAGTGTGTTTTCCGGTTTTGGAATTCATCAAATTAGATTTAATATGATTTTCTAAGTCCCTTGTTCTGCCATTTATTATCCCATTGCTGTTCCTGATTCTCTGATTTAATGTCATTATTACGATGGAGATATTCAGACTGGTATTAAATCACAGTCTGAAATTTAGTATCATGTCAACAATTTGCTAGATACAAGAGAGTGAAGGCATGAGGCAAAAAAAAAGGAGAAGAAAAGATGACCCAGTATGACTTCAGGCTGGGATGGGTGAACCAAAGCCCTTCACAATACCACACCAACAAAACAAAAGTTCTGGCAGACATTCAAATAAGGGAACAGAGAGGTGCATTCTCATAACTCTGTTTTTGCCACTAAAGGCCCTCTTCAGATTAAATAGTGGTGGGAACAAAATGTAGACCCTTACACTGTCCGTCAATGGAAAAATAATCTATGTTATTTTGATGATTTCCCATCAACACATCTGACCAAACAGATGTGGTGAGGTTTAATTTGAAGAAATATGGCCCAAAGTATTTTTAAAATCACTGTTGTAGGTGTGCAACTCTTTTCACACCATAGTGCCACCACGTCACCATCATTTTAAGAATGAAAGAATAAAAGCTAACTGTTGTTGCCTGAGCCACTGCGTTGTCTTTACCAAGCCATCCTTTCTACATTTGCCAGGTGGTTACAATACTAAATGATCATCATTGTTGATCATCATAACTGTAGTGATGTGTAAATGAAACATGCCAATGTTTTATATATCCTCAGACAGGGTTTGCTGTGGTTTTAAAATAACACACACATTTTTCTGTCGGTGTAATGAACACATAATACCACTAGAGGGATTGTGAGTCATATGCTGTTTAGGACTCCAGTTGCACTGTTGCATAATGTGACCCTTAACATTAAGGAGAGAAAAACAGAGACACAAGTGTGTCCTTATTGGTGATGTTTACAGACGTTATTGATTTAACAGGTTGATTGTCTAAAGCAGTTTTAAGTAGCTTTTCCCCCCTGTGTTAATTTCCCAACACTTTACCAGAACTAAATATTAAAATATAACATCATAATAATGTGAATTGTCAAAGGGCCAAATACACATCTTACTCTTATGTACTTATGTATTGGTGATGCTGAGAATATTTTCTATTTTTCATTTAGTAAGCTGTTATTTCCACTTTGTTTAACCACTGTTGCTGTTAGCCACTGGGTGCTGACTTTCTATTAGAATGTTAACTACAGGGAAGGAGTTCAGCTGCTCTTTGGCTGTACCCGGAGCCATTTCTCAGTTTTTAAGGAAAGAGTGGGAGTTGTGCAGCTGAGCACACTGTCACTCTACCTCTTGGTCTCTTTTTCTCCCACACCCTCCCTCTTTCTTTTCTTTCCTTTTTTGCAGCTGCTAGGAAACGAGAGCAGCATGAGCAAACAGGTTTTCTTCTATGGAGCTGCTTTTATCTTTTTCGAAAACCACACAATTTCCCCCACTGAGATTTTTTTTCTCTCTCTGAACCAATTAATGACTATTCAAACGGTTGAAATGTGGGCACACATTGGCCAGAGCACAGGCGGTTGCGCTGTCATAATGTTGATTCACATGCCTCCAAATCTTGTGACAAACCTCCCAGTTTGTCTCTCATTCTCATTCACACAGTCTCTTCTCCCATATAAATGACGTGAAAGTTTTTTTGAAGTTCTTGTTTTTCACTTTTTATGCTCGGTGCATATGAGAGGTTACAAATTAACCTTCACTTTAGGACTGCTTGTTCTTGTATTTTTGTTAATTTTTTATTTTTACTTGCAAATGCTCTTTGACATGGGAACTCTTTATCTGGTTGACACCATAGCAACCAGAGAAGAATGCATGTTGCATAAAGCAAAATAAACCTATACTACACTGTGTGATTGTATGTGTCTATACTAATTTAAACTTCTCTCTACCATTACCAGGGAGACCACGAAATAGGCTTGATCCAATGGACACCATATTTGTAAAGCAGGTCAAAGAAGGTAGTCCTGCTCATGGAGCTGGGCTTTGCACAGGTAAAAAAAAACACTGTCATTAATCAGTCAGTCCTCTCGACTGACTAAAATCTACAAGGGATTTACTTGAAGTGTGAGGGTTTAACAAGATAATGCTGTGCATGATGCATACAGAGCAGTCACATTGATTTTGTTTGTGTTTTAAGCAAAAGGGAAAAAATATATTTAAAAAAAATAAAAGTCTCTCTTGGTTTTCGACTGTCAACTTTGAATTGACAAAAGCAAACACAATTCACCTTAGGTCCATCAACCCTTGTAACCTTTAGTATTATACTACTGTCTATTATAGTTGTCATTCCCGTTTTTTTTGTTTTGTTTGTTTTTTAATTCTCTGTTAGGTGATCGCATAGTGAAGGTGAATGGAGCAAGCATCATTGGAAAAGCCTATTGTGAAGTTATATCCTTAATTCAAGACAGGTGAGGTTTAATATAGATTTGTGTCATAGATTTTTGGTCAGTTTGTTTATTTTACTGATTTTAAGACTACATTTTGTTCACAACAGTGGTGACTTTCTTGAACTTTGTGTGATGCCAAAAGATGAGGATATACTTCAGCTGGTAAGTTTCACTTTAATATTGCATTTTATTAAGTGGATGAAGTGTTATCTGTTCCCACCCATCTTAAAATAAAAACATGCTCACTGTTGAATGCTTGTTTTTAGAAAAATTTAAACGGCTACTATTTTGTCCAAAAATTGCCCATAATACAAAAATATTACATTGATGTATTTTTGTTAGGGCAGTAGTCATAAGATGCGGGGAGACTGGCCCATCAAAGCTCTCTATCTAGGCCTCCTAATCAGGCCAGAGTAAGTTTTGTTCCTGCAAAACAGTGACAGTTCTGCTGAAATGGACCACTAAGAGGACTGGAAGTGTAGAGGATGATCTACTTAAAATGAATTAAAAAGACAGTATAATATAATGTTATTTACTTATTTGTGTGTTTACTTTTTAATTTTTTTAAAGTACTATTTGATTAAATGAAAATCTATGAAGCAATCACAAAAGAGATATCTCTTTGGAGCTCACCCCATGCAAAGTTAAGTGAGAATTTGCGAAATAATCCTGAAATTATCTAAATTTACCAAAGTCGGTATGTATCCCAACGATATGTGGCGTATATAGTGTACACCTAACCTGCATAAGCTTTGTTTATTGACTTTGGATTTATCTTTCCTTGCCCAAACCTGACTTTAAAAAATAAATAAATAAAAAAGGAATCAAAATGTGAGTATTGAATGTTTCCCAAAATAATTTCAGGTGTAGAAATGTGTGTGCTTTGAAGCTCATCATTAACATTTAATGTATGCTGCCGGCAGCAAAGTAAGCTTGCACTCAACTGTTCAATTTCTATAGCAAATCACTCTTAAGTGCTTTGTCAGGATGCTGAGGAATCTGCTCCCAAGAGCTTCTTGTTAACTGACAGCCTGTTTATGAATTATATAATGAAGAGCTGGGCTGTTAGCTTTACCTGTAAATTCCCCATGTGGCTTCTTTATGGCTGCATTGAATATTCATAATCAACCTGATAGATAATTCAATTAAACATTTGAGAGGACTCCTGCAATTTCAATTGAAACATGTATTGTCAATACAGTCATCTCTCTGTCTAAGCAAAAAATATCCAAGCATTTTTTTAATTAAAAACATGGTGTTAATGCCTGTTCTATCCTATTATGAGTCATATTTATTGAATTTATTATATATTAACTCTCTGCTTACATCCAATTCATTTCTCCTGTCTCATAATCAAATAAGCCTTTCTTCCCGTGAAGGACCGCCTTCTCTCTGACTCAGTTTTTACTTCTGTACCAGCCCATTACATCTTACACATGTGTTGTGATAATGCTGACACAACTGCACAGTAAATGACCAGCAGCCATCAAAATGTTTATTAATGCAGGCAAAGAGACTGATGAGAGATGCCTGTAAGAATAAGTGGGTTATCAGAGACGCAAGCAGGATGACTTATCACTGTAGGAGGCAGCACACACCAACTGCTTGGAGACAGGCAGCAGTTGCCTAGCAAAGAGATGGAGAGAGCAGAAAAGGGAGGGAACTGTACACAGGGAAAGCAGAGGAAATATCAAGCAGAGAAAGGCTAGGGAATGGCACGAACGATGTAGTGAATCCAGTAGATGAAATCAGCTGACTGTGTTTGGAACAGGTTGATGCAGAGGGAAAAGGAGAGAGGAGGAAAGAGTAGGAGGGGGAGTTGTACCATCACAGCTGAATGTATAATCAGCAGCTGCTGCTTCTGTCATGTGAGCAATAGCGGAGAGAGAAGGGGGGGAGAGAGACGTAGACTGGAGGCACCTTCTTCAGTTAGCGTAATATTCTGGCTGAAGATGGATAGAACCATGGAGATGTAACGGCAGAAAGAAAGGCAAGCTTTTGCTCTCTGCCACCTCGTCCAGGACAAACTGGCACAGGCAGGTTGTAACGTGGCAACCCCTATTACATCTCTGCTCCTTCATCTCTTAACTGCTACTGCAGGTCTTGTATATTTTTAGCATGTCAAGCATAGGCATTGCTATGGCTGGTAAACGTTCTCTCCTCTCTGATCATCTGTTTTTTAAATGGCATCTTTATTTCTTCCGTCCTCTCTCTCTTGATGTCTTGACATTCTTGTTTTGATATACTGTATCGGTAGCCTGTTTCTTGGGAAACCACTAATCCGGTAAGCAAACGGCAGATTGGGCAGCCTCTTCACTTTGACGTGTTGTGGTTCATGTCTCATTTTCAATGTGTCATGCATGTCGGCATCATCATTACCATTATATCTGTTCAGTTGCCTCAGATGGTTGTGTAATGGTCAGCTCTGTGTTGGTGAATTAAATGTGCAGACTGTTGAAATGGCTGATGCACTGTGCCTGCAGTACCTGTTAGATTGAGCGCTCGAGTTGGCATCCAGCTGGCTTCATACAAAAACCTCACCCTCTTTATCCTTGATGCCATTTGTCATTATTGTGATAAAGGCCAGTGACTTCTGAACTCTCCTGTACACTCATGCTTACAAAGGGAGGAACAGAGTCTGGCACTGATTGCAAGCGCACACATAGTTTTATCTAAGATTGTAATTTGACACTAGCTTGTAGCAGGATCAAAGTCCTCATACCTCTACACACCTTTGCTTGTTGCATGAACAGTGTATTATGAGTAAAGCAGATAAATACAGCACAAACTTACAAACACATATTTTATGGATTGGAATGAGCACTCACTTTTATTTGGTATTCATCACAGTCACATGACTACTCTACAGGGAAATGGTGTAAGCTTCAGTCAGGTAGAGGCCGTCAATCTGAGGTGGGTAGATGGAAACACATAGTTTTACATACATTTGTATGTTATTAGGTTTGTTAAATGGTTACAGCACATGCTAAATAGTGATGGATTTTTATATAATTAACCATTCAGTTTTATTTCGATGAAAAAGAAGTTTCCTTTATATTAAATATCACAGTTGTTGTCAGCACTATTGCTTCTTAAATCCATTAGTAATTATAATAAAATAATATTATCTGCCATGCAGCAGAACCGTGAGAACTCTAAATAAGAAGCAGATGAAGTCCACTGACACCCCTGAACTGCAAACGCCTCCACACACTCGCACTGCAACACACCATGCCCACACACATGTATCCAGTAGCATTTGTAATATTGCGCTTGACTTCTCTGTAAGAATCTTGTAGCACACTGTTGAATTTTACACACACTAACGAATGGCATTTTTCAAACGATATTTATTGTAACACTGCTTTGTTTCTATGTCTTTAGGCCTACTCACAGGATGCCTACCCCCGTGGCCATAGCACCTACAGTGGAAATGCACGTCACATTCCTGAACCACCCCCAGTATGTTATCCCAGAATAGACTGTAAGCCTTCGGGCATGTCCCAGGTGACAGACCCGGCTGGGCCGGTCTGCAGAGGGCCAGCTGCACCTCTTGACCATGGATATCGCAAGGAGATCACCGTGCCGCCACCTCCTGCTCCTCAATCTTTTCCAAAAAGCCAGATGGCAGTTTGCATGCGCAGTGACGGTGTGAGGACTGTGGTGGTGCCTCCAGATGCAGCCCACACAGGGCGCATGGGTCCAGCTCACAGGATGGATTACATGGACCCTGTCTTTGTCAAGGGGAGGCCTGGGTCATTGGCTCAGTATCCTCACCCTCGAAAGGCTGATGTCTACCCCAATGTTCCAGGAATGGGCCCGTATGGAGGTCAGATGCCTCACTACCCAGGAAATCATCAAAATATTGACTGGCGCACTTACCAGACATACAGGGAGTACATTGACAACAAAGGAATTCATTCCCATGGTAGTCGGACTATCCAGGAGAGGCTCGACAGTTTGCGATCTTCCGGTCAAATGAATGCTTCTCATCACATTCCCCAAGGAGACTGGGCTCCTAAGGGGATACGTCGGAGAAGTACCTCCCACGAACGGTCCTACCAGGGACATCCACCCCACTTTCAGATTGCCCCACGCAGTGCCTCGCAGGATCGCATGAGCGCTGCAGAGAGGATAAGCAGGAACTGGCCCCCGAGAAGTGTATCCCAAGATGGCCTTGTACACAAAGCCCGGGCACACTCCACAGACTATGCTGAGGCTGCTGAGCTAGTTCGAGTCAGTGAGAGGAGAGGAGGGTATGCACAGACAGACCAAGGTACGAGGCCCAGCAGACAGTCTATACCTCGGCATGCCATGCTTATCAGGCCTAATGTTGGATACATTGGTGGCATGAGGGGGGCACCCAACCCTTCTCTTTACTCTAAAGGACCAGACTCCCTTCAGACTCGCTCCTCACCCATGCTTTCCGACAGACCCTCACATTTTTCAAAAAGCACAAGTACTGATCATTCTTTTGCTGACCAAAGAGTTTCAGTCAAAGGAAACCATTCGGGTCACCAACGTCAGGGCAGGATACAGGTGGAATCGTTGCAGCCTATAGACACAGGCAGAGATGCTGCACTGGTGGGAAACAGGTCATCTTCAGGTTCCACCCAAAAACAGGTGCCGCAGAGACCTAGCATCCTAAAGCCACCACACCCAAACACACAGAGTCAGGTCAATGGGCGAAGCCCAACAGAGACGGGGGTGGTTCTGAGGCAGAAGTCCCCTGCTGGAAAGAACCCCAGTCCTCTGCGTCATCCTTCCTACATCCTGGCTGTAAATGATGATGGCACAGATTCCACAGGAGATGTGGTGGCATGCTGGCTTCCCAATGATGCACGGCGAGAAATGCACATGCGCCGCCTTGTGGAACAACATCACACCTCCTGTTCCAGCAACCTGGATGAGTCTCTGGACTCCATTCCATTCATTGGTAAGAGAATAATCAGTTGTAAGCATTGACATCCCATGTTGTCATGGCAACCACCACATGCAGTAGTAACATGAAGCAGGCTGGCAGGGCCTATACTGTAGCTAATTAAAGGCCTTTTACCATAGATGCTTATAGAAATCACTTTAAAATAGGTTTAAAAGTGGCTAATAGCCTATTAGGCACTTTAATTTTATTGATAATCTGATTCAGTTTATCATCTTGTTTGTGTGCTAAGGCAATGATGACAAATAAATCAATCTTCCTTCTGTTTTTGGCTTTCAGAAAGGGTTTGTGTGATATTTGACTTAACTGGGGCAGAGAGAAACAAGGCTTGAGTCTATTAAATATATTGGATTTGACTCCTGCATACACACGGTTAGGGTTAGTTTCCCTCCATACTATTGTCTCATAATGGATTTCAGTATTCTGCAGTGGTGCACAAATGCATTTTGTGGTTAAATGATTGTCATCTCAAAATCCCAATCTGTCAAACAACATAAGTGATACTACTTCATTAGGTCTTGCTTTTGGTTGCTTTGTATCAGGATAAGAAAATGATACCAAACAGATTGCTCAATGGCATCTGTCTTTAAATGGACAGAGTACCCTAAATTTCAATGTGTTGTAATCAGTTCAGCAGCAAGAAAACATTCATTATGGATCTCTCAGTGTGTTTACTTGCCCTTATGAGGACATTGCTAATAACAGATATATGCCTGGTGCTTATCTGTCATATGGTGCTTTTTAGAGTTTGTGAATCACGTTTCAAATCTTTATATTTTCTTCATCTTCAGATATTCATATGTCTTGTGTCTCCAGCTCAGTCTCTTGTATGTAATATTGATGCCTGTCGGTCTCTTTTTCATTCCACTGAATGCAGGAAAAGTGAATTGAAAGGACTCTGTAACAGTTAAGGGTCAATTCCTGCTGGTTGCAAAAAGATACTAAATCTAAAAGATCAGATCCAGCATATTTCTGTGGTTCTAAATAGTACAATTTTGGTAAGAACATAAAGGAAACAGTTTGTACTGTTCAGGAAGACCTTAAACAGAAAGTAGGTCACAAGCAGCACTCAAAGTTTTCAGTTTGACCCATGGGAGAGAAGTAATAATATATATGTATATGTATCGACTCAAAGGTAGATAGCCATATGTCTCTTCATTTATATTAATTAGAATTACCTGCTTAAGGAATTAGGTAATCATATAGCACTACCAATGGAGCAAGCCCAGTAAATAAGACACACAAGGACAACACCTCAGTAGAAATCATTGTATGACAAAGGTAATCAGACTTTGAATATTTCAGCGAGATGAGAAGCAGAGGACATTTTCACAATAACACAAGAAAAATTGAACAAGATGTGCAGACAGCAATAGTTAGCAATTGGTAATAATTTCCCTCTCCTGGAGAAAATGTAACTGCTTATTCATCTGTTCTCAAGACTAAAAGAATGACTGCTTCCTGTGCATGTGCTCTGTAAAATCACCTCACATTTTCTGATTGTGTGAACTGGTTTTGAAAGTTAAGACATCCTTTCTCGTATGTGATGCTAATATCCAGACTCATTTTTGATCAAATGTTTATGGTCTTGAGAAGTTGTTTTTGGAGTAAATTGATTATTTGTTAGGTCCACACACTTGTGGTTTAGCGATAGTTTATTCTCTTAGTTGGTAGTCTATCTGTAATGTTGGTTATTCATGAGGTTGTAGAGTCCAGGTGCAGAGAAAGCAGGCAGTGATGGTGACGATGCCGCAACACCAACATTCGGAGACTGGTGCCATGTCTCAGGAGAACACTGCCCTGATTGACAAGATTGCTGGACCTCCATCAATGACCTGTTTGAAAACCCACTGTGGCTTTTGGTCCTATAACCCAAATCATCATTTAAGTTATATTTCAAAGACAGATTTTAATTAGAACAGCTTTTTATAGCAAAGTTGTTTTATTTTATATTGACACTATGAAACCTCTTTTAGTAACTTTCTGTATTTCTTGGATGAATATCAGATGTTGTACTCTTAATTCAGCTTTGAGGTAGTTGCACACAGAGAATTATATTGCCCTTCAGTTAAGGTATCCAGGGCAGAATCACCTATCCAACCAACCTGGTGAAAGTCTTGGCAGTACAATCATCATCGAACCAGCATCGGAAAAAATATGCATGTTTTTGAGTGTCGAATCTTTGCATTTGTGTATGACTTGAGATGTGCAGACAACAATCACAGAGATTGGTCATCTTGTGTTTTACAGAGATGGTAAAGTTTTAGAGTGTTGATGACGTCCGTTTCCCTTGCCCTGTTTCAAAGTTGGCTACGGGCAGGATCTAGGACGACTCCTTTTAAATTTAGCTCCAAAAGCCCCTCAGCTGCAGAGAGCAGCTTTGTTTTCTGAGCTGTTTCAGGCTTGAAGTGCCAGGAGCGGGCGGTACTCAAGAGTAAAGAACTTCCTTCTCTCTCACAGAAAATCAAGGCTGAAAATGATCTGTTCCCACTTTGACTCACCCCTTAGTGAGACACTGTTTATGGACAAAACAGCATATTCATAACACACCTTTCACAAATGTAATGTGGTTAAATCTTTGCCATTAGCTGAATTTCATCTCTATACACAGACTTTTTGCTTTATTGTCTTTAGATGAGCCAGTCAGTCCCAGTGTCGACCGGGAGGCCACTCCTATTCCACCCTCCGCTGTGATATCTGTCGCGCCATCCATAATTTCAGGCTCCTCCACTCCAGGCTCACCTTGTCCTACCATCCGACGTCAGCTATCACATGACCAAGGTAAAAAAAAAAAAAAAGTTCTAGGTTGGCTGAGTCACACTTAACCCATATAGTTTTATTTCCCCTATGAAATGACTTCCCCGTAACTGGGTACCACCTTTTTCAATCCACAAATAATTTTACCTGAAGTTCGTAAATGTATTTATTTTGGTGAATAAAATACAGATTAATTACCTCAACCAGCAAGTTGTGCATTTCTTAAAATCTACTATTTTCTCCTGTGGTACCTTAATGTTAGCCACATTTAAATGTTATTATTTGAGTTATAAATTAAAATTAACATAGTGTATAAACCTTTTGCAGAGTCATTGAGAAGTGCTTTGTTGGAGTCGGAAACAGCCAGCAAAACGGAGAGATCCAAATCTTATGATGAGGGTCTAGACAACTACCAAGAGGAGGGAAGAGGGTGAGTGCATACCTGTACTTGATTAAAAGGATGTTGCTTTTTATCATTTTCGTTGAGTTATGGATATACCTGGCTTTGTCTCTGAATTAAAATCAGTTATCTCTCCTCTGCTTGGCTTCTTCTTCCTTAGGAGATCCTCCAGTAAACACATGCCGAGTTTTAAGGGCTTCAGAAAGGTGAGAAACTCATGGATTAAAAACTACATGCTCCTGATTCATTAACCATTGTAGACCTCTGAAATGTTGTCAGTGTTCATGTACTGTATATATTTAGTAATTTGTAATGGTGGCCCTGATATTGAATTGCACCTGGGTTGATGAAATAGTAACGTGTTATTAGATAAATCATGGTATAACCGCAAACACCTGTAGGATTGAACTTGTGCAACAACTTCAGAACCAAATTGTCAGTTTAAATATAACATTTATAGCAAATGTAAATGTATTAACATTCTAAACCTTCTCATTTATTCATGATCCCTTTTCAATTTATCTTCACTGGCATCCTTGAGAAATGTTTTCAGACACAAATGTACACTAGATGGTTATATTGCTTGTTGACAAAGTAACTATGGCATCCCCTGTTAGATTTCATCTGGAGATCTTTGTTTTATGTTTTCCTCGTCCCTCACCATTGTCGGCTCTAAAGGAAAAAACAATAATGTATTTACACTTACAGGCCCTGGATGGACATAAATCCTCTGGAGATTCTGGTTCTCGAAGGGATTCTTCTTTAGACGTCTTTGCTGATTCCTCCAAAGAAGGCCCGCTAAACTTTAGGCAGTTTAGTACAGATAAAAACAAGGTATGCATACGCACACAGTTACAAATTCACTCAATTGACTTATGCTTATCGCTAATGTTGATGTGTCTCTTGTTTCTATAGCGTGTCAGTGGCGGAATGAAGTCATGGAAGCAGATGTATGCTGTTCTACAAGGTCATACACTCACTCTCTACAAAGACAGGAAGGATGCACTTTCTCACTCTTCGGCACCATCTGAGGAGGACCCCGTACGGATCTGTATCAAGGCCTGTCTGATTGACATCTCCTACAGTGAGACCAGGCGTAAGAATGTGCTGCGACTCACCACCTCAGACTGCGACTACTTGTTCCAGGCGGAAGGGAGGGATGACATGCTCTCCTGGATTAGAGTCATACAGGAAAACACTAATCCTGATGAAGAGGTAAGTTCTACTTGGACATTTATATCAGACCAATGCTATAGTTTTGAGAGGAAAAAAGTAATTCCCATCAATTTAACGACAAAGGGAATGCAAGTCTCTTTTAAATTAAACATGAATGTGACTGCAAGAAAAAAGAGCCTAACAGACCCTACTACTGTTACTGTATACAAGGCATGTGAAAAGAAACTTGATGGTGTTCTATAGTCTCTTGACATACTGTAGTTGATTCTGTAAATCTGCCATTTGCCTTCTCTACAATCAATGTGAAATAAATCTAATGAAACACAGTTTTAATGTTTACCCTTATTTCATGTCTTTAATGTTCCTAATTGTATTTTGTGCGTTACAGAATGCAGCTGTTACAAACCAGGAATTGATCAGTCGAAAGATCAAAGAATACAACCTGATGAGGTATGAAGGACTCCACGTTGACCAACTTGGCTCATAATTATTTATATGCTGACCTAATGTTGACATTTGTCTGTTTGTGTATCTTTTTGTGGATCAGTGCACCCAGCAGCAGGTCTGAACCTTCCCCCAAACCCTCCCGTCAGTCCCTCAGCATCAAACAAGCCTTCATGGGAGGTAAAGGGGACGGCAAGATCTACAGTCCTCATTCACCGAAAACAGGAGAGGACCGGAGGGCGCTGAAAGGTAGACGCCAACTCCTTTTGGTGTGGTAAAATGTAATTTGTCATCTCGCACATCACTAACTCATATATGCATTTTGTGTAGATGATTCCAGCCCACCAAGAGACAGAGCAGCTTGGAAAATTGGCATTCCAGGAATCATAAGGAAGCCCTTTGAGAAAAAGACTCCTGCTGGGGTCACGTTCGGGGTGCGGCTTGATGACTGTCCACCTGCACAGAGCAACAGAGTGAGTCCCTGTCTAAAATTATGTTAACTCTTTAGAAATAAAGTAAAAAAAATAATTTGTGTGTAGTTGAGGAATAGTGTGATGTGAGTGGTTTCACACCACTACTAATTCACACAGTATGTACATTTCTGTTGAGATTTGACATGGTGAATTTCTTGTAATACTGTCTGCTGTGTTCTGTGCAGTTTGTTCCTCTGATCGTGGAGGTTTGCTGCAATGTGGTGGAGGAGCGAGGTCTGGAGTACACGGGGATCTACAGGGTTCCGGGGAACAACGCTGCCATTTCAAGCATGCAGGAGGAGCTCAACAGCAAAGGCATGAATGACATCGACGTCCAGGAAGATGTGAGTGACGGACAGTTTTGTTACACAATACACTTATGCTTTCATGACTGACAGCAGCTTTTCGGTGATTGATTTGTACTGTAAAAACTAAAGATGTCTCAATTGTTTTACCTCTGCAGAAATGGCGAGACCTTAATGTCATCAGTAGTTTACTGAAGTCGTTTTTCAGAAAACTTCCAGAACCTCTGTTTACAAATGGTAGGATCTTTTAATGTTGCAGACAAGTATAACAAAACATTCCATTAAATCTCTGGATGTTTAATTAATATAATCTCTTCATTTGACAGAAAAGTATGCAGATTTTATTGAAGCCAACAGAACAGAAGACTCGGTGGAGAGATTAAAGGAGCTCAAGAGGCTTGTAAGTAAAAGTCTAACATAATAAGGGTTTAGTTTAATAGAATTACAATTAGGCATGCAATTAACTCTCAGACACTGTTCATATTGTCAATTCTTTTAGATCCATGAATTACCTGATCATCACTATGAAACCCTGAACTTCCTCTGTGCTCACCTCAAGAGGGTTTCTGACAACTGTGAAAAAAACAAGGTATGACAGTCAGCAGGAGCTGGCAGAGTTAGTGGCAGTTATACAACACACTCCACTCCAGTGGCTTTGTGAGGATTATTTCTTTAACATCTGATTTATTTTAACCTAATCTTTTTAGATGGAGCCTCGTAACCTGGCCATAGTGTTTGGACCAACATTGGTCAGAACTTCAGAGGACAACATGACCAACATGGTCAATCACATGCCGGATCAGTGCAAAATAGTTGAGAACCTTATCCAGCAATACGACTGGTTCTTCACTGACGACGGTGACGAGGACCCTGTTGTATGTTTCAATCTAATCTCTCTTAATATTCAGTCTGTGCTTATTAGATTATTAAATGTGTATTAAGGATATTCTCCAACCACTATCGACAACATTAGTTATTCTTACACTTACTATCTCAATGTGAGGTTGCTTCTTCTAATCTTTTACTTGTGTGGAGCTAAGAGCTAAGCTAACTTTTCAGATGCGTTGGTGTTGTGATTGTCCCCCCAGGGTAACCCTAGTTTGCTTGTGTTCTCCATTTTCATGGCAAAAACTTATGCCTAAGAAGTTAACCCAGTTCTGAGAACAGTATAACATCACTGTTTCATTTTTCTGAAGGATTTGAAGTCGATCTACAACCAAGCTGCATGCACAGTGTTCCACAGTGTGATGGGCTTCTATTCTTGGCAAACGTTTAAATCACAGTGTATAAATTGAATTTATTGTGACGTTAGCAGCAGGCCACTTATTGTTTCAGCCACTAGATCTAAACAGCCACACATTTATCTTTAAACAAAGCTAAATAATAGGATCTCTTAGTTTCAATAACAGGCAACTGATGCCTTATTTGTGGTCAGCCATTTGTCTTACTCCTGGTCTCTCTGTTATTCCTTCCATGTGTGGCTCCAGACCACAGCTGAGAAAGAAAGCACAGTGCAGTCTCAGCCTGTGCCCAATATCGACCACCTGCTGTCCAACATTGGACGGACCGCACCATCACCGGGTGAAGTCTCAGGTAACTCACTGGGTTTTTCTCCTCAGGGCTCATTGCTTTACCATCACTACAGCAAATATTTTATCACACTAGTAATTCTGCATTTTATGAATATTCTTACAGCAAAAGAATGTGAAAAAGATTTGTTGTATAGATGATTAAATGTTAGCTGTGTTTGAGTCCTTTATGTTAAGATGAGAATCATCATGCGTGTTTTCGTTAAGTTTTAATGCTTTGAGCAAAAACAAGCCTACCAAATTTACTTTTTTAGGCATGCTTTTTCAGTAACATTTTCACTATTGGAAAATTGTTGCCCAAATTTTTGCCTGTTTGCCCTTTTTTAAATTAATTTCCTCTTTTTTTGAAGTCTGTTTTGATTTAACATTGGCATTTTTTTTGCCCAAAGAGAAAAATGTCCTCAAGTTTTATTTTGTTCATTTCTTTGCTTTATTTATATATTTCTTATGCTCAAGTTATTTTTTTCTCCCTGTGCTTTACCTGTGTTGAGACGACGACTCCTTTTCTTTCAGTTCTTTTCTTCCCCTCCTCCTCGTCTCTCACATGATCCCGGCATGTTCTTTCCCAAAGAAAATCTAACAAACAAAAACAAACAAAGTTTTAACCCTTCTGACCTCTGCCCTTCTGTGTGTAGTGTGTTGTTTTTTCTCCCCTATCCCTGTCCAGCACTCACACATTACCCAATCTTGACACAGGCCAAGTGAGCGGCGTCTATCACTCGATGATCTCACTGATGGACTCTGTTTTGTCAGTGATGGACAGCTGGGACTGTAGGAAGAAGGACGAGTGTTGTGCCCAGTGTAGCTGCCTAGTCTGCAGAAACCCGCAGCTCTTTTAAATTTGGGCGAAAGGAGGAAAAAAGATAAAAAAGAAAGAAAGAGAAGTCGATGTTTGTCATTTTTCCTGTGGTGTGCACGTCTCATATTTAAATCAATACCCTAAAATGAGGGGATACAGAGTGATGCTTCTGTACTTTCTCTGAAAGCCCTTCTGCTGTCTCTTGTTGTCTCTTAAGCTGATCGCACGGACAAGTAGCATGGTACGGTCAACCTCAGGTTTTCTTCCGGTCATGTGGCATAATGTGTCATGATGTCTAAGGGTGGGCTCGTGATGGTGGGACTGAGCTGGATGTTCCCCAGTACACATGCGTTTACACAACAGCAAACCCACACATGTGCAACCACATCTCAGGCCACTGGGTTTGTAGTGACTCATGCAGATGCACACATAGCAGTGGATGGTGATCCAAGCAGGCAGCAGTATCAGTATTTGCAGTGACAGATTTTTTGTTTTATTTATTTATTCATGTGCCTCTTCTTGTATCTTTTTTGTTTAAATTGTCGTGTGTGAGGTGTGTATTTCCGAAGCTTTGTTGTTATTCAGCATTCAAGGCATCACACTGACAACTACAGACAAACACTGCCTCGCACTGTACATCCTCATCTCATGCTGTTACATAATGTATAACACCTACACCGATCACAAACACTTTCCCTCACATTCTCCATTCCCAACCTGTATACACACCTATATACAATGATGCACACATTTTGAACCTAAAATAGGTCATCAATAGTCCATTTGCACTACAGGAACCATTTCAAGAACTTGCAACCTGCAATTTGACCCCCAAGAACTAAATTTAGTTTTCCTTTCACTAAGGAAGCCCTTGTTCCAAGACTGCACTGTCTGGTGACCCTGGAACAGTTTCCTGTGGAGTTGCAGCGTTGTTGCATTTCCATCAGCCTGTTTCTATGTGCATTTTTGAGATGGAAAATTCTAAAAGAAATCTTGAAATATTATATTGGAAAAGAAGCAATTAAGTTAATCCTATTTGTAGGAAGGCAGACGTGAATGAGTGGAATAGAAGCTGTTATAGTGAATGAAAGAACGATTAGAAATCATCTGACTGAAACCTTCCTCCCATTTCATGTCAACAGCTATTGATCGTCTTTGTTTGTGTAATCAAGTTGCTCCTAGTTAACTCTGTGGTGACGTGCACTTTTGTGCCACCTACTGCTTATCTTGGTGAACTAAATCCTAGTATTCACTATAGAGCAGTTGATAGAGACTCGGGTAGATGTGCATTGTTCTTCGAACAATGCTTTGAATGGTGTGAATGGAAACCTAGCTAGTATTAGTGAATTAAAGGTTTCTTAACAAGTCTTAAGTTAAAAACATCTGTTGCAGTTTTCCCAAAATGAAACAGTGCTGATTATGTCAGTATTATATTTTAATACATGAATGTCACCATGAAACTAACCGGTCATCTACATTCAAAACAGCCAAATTCTATGTTCTAGAGGTTTCAAGATTTGTTTTAGTTGCTGCTGGACTCTTCATCGCATCATCATTAATCACATGCCCCATTAAATATTAGAGCCTTGTTAAATAAATGGGAACAACGCAGGAAAGCAAACACAGGTGCTCTGAGGTTGTGTTGAGTTCCTGAATTAAGATCCTGTGGTTCCATAAATCCATGGACTTTTGGTCTTGTTGTCAAAAAGGCAGATTAGGCTGCTTATTCTTATGTGCTGCAGTTTGCATGTTTTCTTCTCTCTCTCTTATTGTTTTATAACACTGAGAAGATGACGTTTTGTGATTGCTTTGTTTTTTTTGTTGCTGAAATTGATGGGCTACGTTTTAAAGGGCACTGTAGGAGTTTATCTAGCGTGGATGAATGCTATATTAATAGTAGTGTGTGTGCCAGCTTTATCTCCCACAACACTCGCACTGATCTATTCAGCTCAGGCCCCTCAGTCTCTCACTCACTCATCACTTCCTCCCGTCTGTGATGTTTTGAGTTGGGAAAGAATGCCCACAGCTGGTCGGTGGCTACATTTGATGCTCTGTGACTGGCGTGTTTGTCCGTGATGTGCCGTCGTCTCATCGATACATGAGCATGAGCTGCTTTTTTGTGTCTTTGTTTGTTGCCGGGTTTTCACCTCCTCTCCTCTCATCATTCATCCCAGGCCTCTTCTGCTACTTTGTTCACTGTCCTGTGTATTGCTAGTGTGGATACATGTAATCCTGTGTCTGTCTCTGTGAGCCAAAAAAGTGTCACCTGCTTTCATTCAGCTGCTCTCATCATATTCAACGTGTCTGTCAGTTTCAATCTGAGCAAACTTGTGACCTCTTTCTTTGTAATTGTTGAATATTTTCAGACGTCACATAGTTCACAGACTTTTATTAACACCTCTCTTCTTTTTGATGCAGATTCAGCATGTAGTGACTCCTCTAAAGGAAAGGTAAGGACCTCATTTTTGTTTGGCTACAGAGATTGCTCCATTTACTGTCTTTTCTGTTCTTACATTCTTGCACTGATGATTCCTTCTGACTCTATTGTGTTCTTCTTCCAGCAGGGCTTGTGGGGGTCAGGGAAGGATCAGTGTAGCAAGGAGATGCTGCGCTCCTCCTTCTTTGCGAGCCGTAAACGCAAGAAGCCCAAGGACAAAGTTAATCCCAGCAGTTCAGATGACGACCTGGATGCTGCCTTCCCTAAGAAGGAGCTCCCAGTGGAAAGTCGGCAGCAGCCTCTGTGGTCCCCAGACAGCCGCACCGAGGAGGAGGAGGAGGAGACTGATGAAACCCGTGAAAAAGAGAAGCTCAGAAACAGATCGGAGGAACAGCAGGACAAAACCAACAGGAAAGAGTCTCTCTCCAGCAGCCTCATGTCAGAAACATCTCCCTCCCTGCCTCCAGAACACATTTCGTCCACCATTCACACCGACTCACCCTACAACTCGCCCTCACATTCCCCCAACCTCAGTTACCGCATGCCGATGGCTCACCAGTCCTCTCTGTCAGACCCTCCCTCAAACTACGATGACACGGTGTCCGACCTTGGTACGATGAACAGCACCAGCTCTCAGGCTTCGGTGCCGAGGGTGAGACGTGGCAAGATGGTGGCTCTGAGCCCAGAGGCGTGTCCCAGTGGACTGGGAGCAGAAGTTTGCTCCATCACCTCCGACTACTCCACCACCTCCTCCATGACGTTCCTAACTGGAGCTGAGCTCAACACACTCAGTCCTGAAGTGCAGTCTGTGGCTGAAAGCCGGGGTGGAGACGATGCAGATGACGAGAGAAGCGAGCTCATCAGTGAGGGAAGGCCAATGGAGACGGACAGCGAGAGCGACCTGTCTGTGTTTACTGTAGGGAAAATTGATCCGAGAGAACCGCAAGAAGCCCCGCGACCTCTCGCCTCCCACAGACTAATTGAATGTGATACACTCTCCAGAAAGAAAGCCCAACAGAAAACTGACAGCGAGTCGTCCCTAGAGGGAGCAAGAAGCGATAAAGATTCCAACAGACTGTCTCACGTTGTGGGGTCGGTGAAAGGCCGTTCGACCAGTAGCCTGAGCTCCTCGTCTCGTAATGAGCTGGATAATGAGCCTGCATGGAAGCTGAAGATCACCGACCGACTGAAGGTGCGCCTGCGGACGTCTGTAGATGACATGTTTGGTGTGGGCAGCCAGAGGAGCCGGTCCCCGGAGCGCCGCAGTAAGAAGAAGAACATCAGACGCAGACACACCATGGGCGGTCAGAGGGACTTTGCAGAGCTGTCTGTGTTGGGAGACTGGCCGCAGCAGATTGGCATTGGTTCAGGCTCTCGGTCGGAGTTGTCCGCCGTGGACAGGCTAAAGCCAAAGTGTAGCTCTCAAGACTTCTCCATTGGCGACTGGATCGCCCGAGAACGCCACCGCACCAGCAATCCCGAGGTCAGCCTGGATTTTTACGAACAACAGGGGGCGCTGTGCAGCCCTAATGCCCAAAACCTCAGAGCCTCGTCCTCTTCTGAACTGCCACATCGCTCAGCTGACGTGGCAAACGGGGATGTACCACAGAGTAAAAATCTGAGCCTTTCTGCCACCGCTCACCCACATAAACTCACCAGTTCCCAGGTGGTTCATTCACGGTTCTATCAGTACCTGTGACGGGGCGTAAATGTGTGACTGTGTATGTTCTTACTCGTGTACTTAATTGGGAGTCAGTATAATGTCTGTGTGACCAATGTCAGTGAATGAGCATGTTGTGTAAACATTGTCTGTAAGTGGTGTGCGTGCTTGTGAAAAGAGAATTACTGTACACAGGGATGTTGGCCTTGCTCATATATAAGGCATGGAACAAAATCATTTTTGTAACATTTTAATTTCTTTCTTTCTTCTTTTTTTTTAAAACGACAAATGACTTTGGGGTGGGTAAGTAGGAGGATTCCCTCCCTTCTCATATGCTTCCCTGTTATGCTGATGATTGAAAGGACCTGTTGCTCATGAAAAGTGAGCCTGAGAAATAAGCGTGAACACTCTCTAGTCAAGTGTTTTAACGGTTTAGTAAGTGGCTTTAAGGATGATCTGACTTCTAGGACGAGTAGGAAGTAGTGAAAAGTACAGATTTTTAGAATTGCAGAGAAAATTATTTTTGTGTTAAGAAAGTTATGATGTTAAAAGTCAGTGAATCTCTCAGTAACCAAATGAAGAATGTATAGATATGCTTGCTGTAAAACTGACTAAAAGCTTTAGACGCTTGTGTTCACTCTGAAGTGTACATATCCCTATTTTCTGTGTACTTGAATTGTTTTTTTGGTACAGCCTGTGTGTAGACTGCTTACAAGCGCTCTGCTGACAAAACGGGGCCTTTCTAAAGGTACGGAGGTGACGTGGAGACACTGGAGTTATGCAAATGGTAAAGCAGGTGTCCTTCATCCCAGCTGTGTGGTTTACAGAGCAGCGAACAACATCCGTGTGATGCAAATGTTAACGCTGTGTTTCAAAGTGTTTGTGGTTCACATGTCCGTCGGTGACTGGCAGCAGGTTGCGAAGAGGAAGAAAAAGAACACGAGATTGTGAAATCAGAAAAGAGAATTATGTTTTTTCACATCAGGAAGTGCCTCACAATGAAATGTTATGGGTGCCATGATGTCTTTGTCGACAACACAAAGATGTTACTGTTAATGACGCGTTTATTGTCGACTGTCATTCTACAGGTTATATAACAAATGCCGAGCTTCCATTCCTTAGGCATTCCACTCTGGTCTTAACACGTTTTATACTTTTGTTTCTCCCCTCTCTCTTCCCATTTTTCATTTTTTGATTTTTAACAGAACTTGAATTTTAAATATTCCTTGTAAAATAAGTAACTTAAATGTACATATAAATGCCATGTTTTAGCTGCTTTACTTGACATTTCCATCAGATTACAGGATTAAGTACAGTATTGAGAGATGACGCTCATGAGGCTTGTGTGTGTGGGGTAATGTGGGCAGTTACAGTAGGTACTTCTCTGACGAGAGAGAACAAGAAGGAATCCAGAGGTCCCTGTCAGAGGAAACACTTCATTGAGTTGGACCATTTGTACCAATGTCGTGTTTCTAACTGTGAGAGGTGTGTCCTGAAACACTGGAAATAAATTTTGTCAATGGCAAATTCCCATGTATGTTTTTTTTGTTAAACAGTCACTAACGTAGTGTAAATTGACAAAGCCCCCCCAAAAAACACAATCTTTCAAAATGCTTTATATACAAGTTGCACATACAACATAAACATAAAGACTTAAACAATATAGGATTTATACACTTTGTACATTAGCTGACTGGAAACCACAGACAACACGAACAGAAGTGACGTGAGAGAAAGAGATTCAAGCTATTTAACACACAAGAAATCAGGGAAATCCACAAAACAATGAAAGGTCCAGCAGAGTTAACTCACCGTTACACAGGTGTGGAAGGTAAATAGACAAAAGCGTATCTGCAAATGAAATATTCTCAACATTTGCTTCAGTATGATGCCATCTTTCAAACAGTTATTTTGCACTCAGTCTTTTCCATGTTCTAAGATTAAATGACCAATACTCTGCTCTTTTTTTTTTCCTCACCCAGCTATGCTTTCAGGAAAATAAAATCATGATTTGTGTTTGAGACAGAATGCACACTTCAGACAAAGCCGACCCATATTTACTCATTTTCAGTGGGCTGCTAACATGAACATTTCACCCACAGTAAGGCACAGTGACAAAGAGTTGAATTCAGATTTACACTATGTGGAGGGAAATTATGGTCATGTTGTTTATTTTTGTTGTTTAATATTCTCTAGTATTGTAAAGCAACTGCTGCAGTCAGACATCAACTTGTAGACAGGTTACTATTTTAAGAACACTGAACAGAGAAAATTCTGAGAAACAAGTAGCTGTAATCGTACTCGGGTTGAACACAATAATCAGTAAGTCAGTTGGCAAAGGTTGTCAGAAACGGTCAGCCTTTTAAAAGATGAATTTGATCTTCTCTGGGGATGTGTTTATTGTGTGTGTGCTGCAAAGCCCTCAGTTTAGGTGCCTGCTCTGGAATGGTGACATTTGCCCAACGTTGGTCCTCTATTTGTCCACCAGAGGGAGCGCTACTCCACTCATTCCAATGGCAGGGAGCGATAATAAAATAACTGATCCCATCTGAGATTTAACTCAACATATTTCTGTCTGGTTTCCAGGCAGCACGGGGTGAGGTAAAGTGAGGTCCAAGGCCGCTGCACTTCAGAGTTGAGGTCAAATCAGACGGGACGGCAGGTTTATGGGTTGACTGGGGTTCGAAAGATCTGTTGCATATTGTGCTGTGTAGGTATAGTTGGCCAAGGAGTGAGCGAGGGGGGTGGGCTGGAGGGAGGGAGAGGCGGCTGCTCAGGGGAGCAGGTTTAACTGTCATCCTCCTCCTCCTCCTCCTGTTGGTCGTCTGTTAGAACCTCCGGCACCCGGAAACACTCCTCGAAGAAGTTGACCAGCGACTGACTCAGGTGCTGCTGTGTCCCAACACTGTGGAGAAAGTGTCCTTCATCTGGGTAGATCTGAAGGTTAGAAAAAAACAAGGAAAGTTAATGTTTATGTGAATATAAAAACTAACTAAAATGACACTAAGGGCCCTGCTTTACAAAGGCTTCCATCTTCCATCGCCATGCTTCAAACCAGTGAAGGTTACCATGCAAATTAAGTACAACATCATTTCTGGTTTGTGAAGGCCACCGTAGTTCGTAACACACTCGAACTACGGTGGCCTTCAGCTGTGTCAGCTGCATCACGACAAAAAGAAATGCTCATCTGCTGAAGGTGTAAAAACAAGCCAGTCATTGCTGCACATTTGCATTATTAATCTAAAATGTCACTTTATTAGGTACACCCAATCATCTGCATGAATACTGCAAGTATCGTATCAGCCAATCAGATGGCAGCAACTCAATGCATGTTTTTGCTGCCCCCTCTTTGCCAAAAACATGGGTATATTGCCACATATCCTTTATGCTTTCAGCAGATTTCCCCTGAACATTACACCTTACCCTACACCATCTCTGCCTTTTATATTGTGCTCACAGGACTGAACATTTGTGTTGACCATGTAAAGGCCTGTACATACTCCGCAAGAACAGAGAAATTTGTTTTTTTTCTCAAGGTGACGGAAGAACAAGAACAACGTTAGTTCTGGCCAGGACAAGTGCAGAACTCCTCACAGGGAATGACAACATCTCTGCATCAAATTCCTGGCCGATCACAATAGTTGTCGGACACCACAAAACTGCAAAACAAACTGCAAGGAGAGTATGTATAGGCTCTTTGACTTCAGACTCACTCACCTGCAGAGTGTAGTTTGCTTTCCTGTTGATTAAATGGTTGATAAATTTAGCCGTGTGCTGGAAGTGAACCTTTTCTGTTGAGCAGAGAGATGAATTAGACACCATTAATAGCGTTTCATGCTTTGCAGCGCTGGGAAGAAAAATATATCCAAATTATTTCTGTTACCGTCAGCAGTCGGGTGAATTATCAAGTACTGTTTTTCCAGAAGCTGACCCGCTCTGTGTGCTAGGTTTGCCATCTGAAGGAAAGAGGGAGTTCACGATCAATCACGGCGTCAACAATGGAGCTGTTGTCTGAGTGCCATTGCAGAAATTGCATCATGACACACAGAGGAGTTGTAAATCCACTGATGTCTCCATTGTTAGGTTAAATGTGTTTCAAAATCCAGCAGCTAATGTGCAGTCAACATTTTAACTAAGGAAAAAATACCAGAGGATGTCAGTGAGGTACGTTTAGATGTAATCCAGGACTTTTGTTACACTTTTTGCCAACACGTATATTCAGATTATCCTTAACCTTTGCAACAAGGTCCATTTTATTTGGTGTCCTTTAGATTTTGATAATAAAAATGCAAACTCTAGGCACTAGAAACAAACACTGAAATCTTGTGACGGGACAACAGGTCAACGGCATGGCTTGGAAATCATAGAAAGAGTTTAGAAATAAGATGAACAGTAAATTAGTAGACTGCTCATGTGTCCTTTTGAGATAAAAATCCAGATTTTCTTAATGAAACCTGTAGAACTTGGTGCAGAAGAGTGAGTAGTTTACTATCTTCAGTTTACAGCCAGGAAAAGTTGTCATATTCAAAGGATGTATCTTCAAGCAGGCCTCAATTTTATTGGGTGAACCTTTTTTTTTATATGGTTTCTGAGTCAATGTCTCAATTCCTCATACAATCACACTTAAATACACCTGAAATTCCAGGTTAAGTCAGAAAAAAACATTCTAATCTGAAAGGGACTTTACCGCATACACTCGAGAATCTGTCTTTAATCCGAGGTATCGCTCCGAAAAAGCAGAGGCTGCAATTTAGAAGAGGAAGGGGGGGGGGGGTGGGAGAAAACAAAAACAAAAAACAAAAAACAAGTTTACAAAAGATCAGTCGTAAAAACATCCATAAATGAAAGTGTGAGAACCTTATACCATATAGTTCAAAATCAGTGATGGGCGAGACAGCTGCTCCACACTTTAGTTGGTTAAACTCTTCAGAGCTCAGAAGCATCGTGGATAAATATCCTCCATAGGCCTGGACAGAACAAACATAAACATGATAAAGCATGAAGTGTAATTAATGACACAGTGCAAGTGATTTCCATGTAATACAGGTGCTGTATAACAATCACAGGAGCCTCTTTACCTGTCCATAAACTCCCATTCGATTCTTATCAATGTAGGGCTCCTTAGATATGAACCTGAAAAATAAAAGAATATGAATCAAACTGAAGAAAATACAATTTCTGCTCACAGGTCCAGTAGAGAAGTCTGACCTGAGCGCCTCCTGCTGGTCCCGCTCCTCTAACTTCCCCAGCTTCCTCCTGACTTTGTGGAGAAGGTTGGTTCCCTGAAAGCCGCTGCCGTGGCCGTCGAAGCGGATCACGATGGTGCTGAAGCTGCTGACCAGAACTGTGTCCCAGTCCACCTGGAACTGCTCTGTCACCATCTGACCACCGGGCGTACCATCACTGTGGGGGAAATATTGAGTCAAACTAGGAAAATCCCTCTCATGATACCATACACACACACAAATGCTGAGAACTGTTTGTGTTCTTTACTGTCCTACATTACATTAACGTAGGACAGTATGTATAATATGTACAAACACCACAAGCACAGGTATACATATGCCATGTATACCTGTGCTTGTGGGTTTTTAGGTTTGTACAGAGTGGCAGTTGTGTACGTAAACTAAGATCGAATCCAAGTACAACATGTGACCATCATCTCTGCAAGTTTTGATCAAGTGAAGCAGAACAAAATTAGAGAGGTTTTAGTACAGAAAGTACAGGCGAGGTCTCATTTATCACATTTTAGAAACATCTGTGCCATTTGTATTTTCATGTATTATCATGTATTACTTATTAATATTATAATCATATTTATAATATTATACTTATAATTAGCTACTTTTATTATATTATACTTGCTTCTATTACTTACTTATATTATACTAATAATTAACAACTTTTTTCACTTTTATATCACTATTAGTGTTCAATAAGTTCCTGCAGAATTCTATGTATTTTCCATTCCACAAATGAACACCAGATGGCGCGATTGAGCTGTGTTTCTCTTTGTTGGCCTGCATCTCAGCGGGATCGGTCTATATGAATGATTGACACCTCGTTGGTTTCCTTAGAAGGGAGCTGTCGTCTTGAAATTTTGATTGACAAGCTTTGTTAGCCAATGAGAAGCAGCAGAACACCCGGATGTGACTGGCTGCTGCTTTTGTATAGGGTAATGCTTCCCCTGGGGTCGTTAAGTCAGCTGGAGACACCCGAAATGTTTTGAGTGCAACACAGGAAGTCAGGCTGACTGGAGAGTGCTTTGTTTGCACTGAAAAATCAACTTTTCATGGTAAGAGCAATGTTACAGTTGACGTTCGGTGAACTGATTTCTGTTGTCTTTGTTATTTGGCTGTTGTAATGCTCTGTAACGCTTTTGGAGTGTGTTTTGCAAAAAGTGTCGGCGATTCAGAAATGCGGCGAGTGGGTTGACGTAGTGGTTCCATATGAAGTAATATGTCTTTTAGTTGTTATTTGAGCATTGTTTGTCACATTTAAAATAGGTTTATACAGCCTTGTAGCACCCCAGATTCTGCTGTTTACTTTGATGCCCAGAATCAATATATTCTCTCAAGGTTCACTTTTCACGCAAACTTGTTTCTGAATTCTTTACAAAGAATCTCTCAGGGTCCCCCACTGGGGGATGTTCAGGATTAAGGGGTTGTGTAATAATATTAGCGTCTTTTCTAATGTCTAATATTTAATATACAGAATATTTTAATATACTATATTTCTGCAATAATAGTGAATAATACCGACCGGTGCTGAAACAATGATTCCATCAGCTGAATGACAGCTAATTAATTAGAAATTATTTTAATGATGCATTATCTTCTCAGTAATTAATCCAGCAGTAACTTTTTTTTAAACGCAGCTTTCATTCAAATAAACGAACAAAATCACAAATATTTGGGGTTACTCCACAAGGGCCAAACCTTTTCTACACATTTCTATTTTTGAAATAACGCCAGATTTCGATTTGGAAGTGACGCATAGGAATCACTGGAGGAGGAGTCGTACTGTGTGCAGTCATACGTACACAAGCAGAAGTAAAGGATAATGTGCAGTTTCTACGAATCCAGCTGGCTTCAGGATCTGCATCGTCAGGGCTGCAACGCACAGGAATAGCAAACTTATTGTACACTGTGACAGATGGCTCAAGTCACACTGTTTTCTGACCAGTCAACATGAAAATAGACACGTACTGTAGTCGTCTATGGTGATGGTCTTGTACTCCACTTTGGGCATTTGCATGTTGTTGTACGTGTTGTTCACTCTTTCATTTGTCTCCACGTCAAACACTTCTGCAGTCAAAGAGAGGACAGGCCCTTTGTTATAATCTCTCAATCTATCAATAGAAAACATGTTTGCTGTGAATGTAGAGCAGGGGTTTTGTGACTTGTGGAAGCAGAGTGTGCAGTTAAAGATGACGTATGGGGTTAGGAGGGTTTATTATGCTTGTATAAGAGTATAGTCGTTTTAAAATAAAAATGCATTTGAATGGATACACCAGACAGAGCATGGATCTCATGTTTAAAGGAGATGCTTAGTATGCAAAGAAAGAAGAATGACATCACTTGTGTAGTTCCCATAAGTGCTTGGGAAGGGCTGGGATTGTACTGTATTATGTGCAATTTTATATATCTATATATATATATATATATATATGTATATTGATGCGTGTGTGTATGTGTATATATATATGTATATACTGTATATATGTGTGTATGTATGTATGTATATGTGTGATTGTATGTGTGTATAAATATATATATATATATATATATATATGTATATATGTATATATGTGTATATATATATATATGTATATATGTATATATGTATATATGTATATATATATATATATATATATATATGTATATATGTATATATGTATATATATATATATATATATATGTATATATGTGTGTATATATATATGTATGTATATATATATATATATATATATATATATATATATATATATATATACACAGTTATCTGAGAAGTATATCAAAATTAGTAATACAACAAACTAAAAAACAAAAACCTGGAGGAAATAAATAGATCATACATATAAATGTATGTATGTGGACATCACTCACTTAGTTTGTCCTCTGTGCTGTATAGAGCCACATGTGGGACGTCTGGGCCTATAAAAAACAATTCAGGGGTTAAAAAACACAAACAAGAATGTACTAATTGTAGTAAAAAATATAACCATAAAAAAACATCAGTTAGAGAGAAAAAAAAAAGGCTCCAGCAAACCAGTGATGAAAAATAATCACGTATTCTACGGGAGTCATCTCGGTCTTATCTTCCACCGACTTGAAAACAGGCCTCTCATTTCATCCAGCTTCTCAGTTAATTATCTACTTCTGTCTCATGAGGACCAAGCTTATCACTTCACAATGGAGCCACTCTCTATAGATCCAATTAATAAAGGAAGCCTCTGGCACTTTTCATCCCCTTTATATAAGTCAGCCTCCATTATATAAATATATTGTTGTGGCCCAGTGTTGTTGTGTCTCTGAAGAACACAAAAAAAAACACATGTAGTAAACAGATGATAATCTCTGGGCTTTGCCTCCTTCCCATTTGAATCATTTGAAAGCTACTCTGTCTGCTGCAGAGATATTCACATGACGGTCAAATATTTAATCCTGCGCATAATCAGAGAAATCCAGCTCTAGGTTTGCGGTCACTGGCACTGTCCGGTTCGATTAGTCGTCAACCTGATGTGGAGCACTGCTAATTCAATTACACTTGTACCCCAGCAGACTTCCTCTCTCAGGAATTCTTTAATGAGGCTTGGGGGGAAAAAAAAGACCTTAGACTTCAGAGATATGAGGTGGGTGACGCTCACCTTTACAGTTGAGTAAGAAGTACTGCATGCTGTGGCTGAACGAAACGTCCATGTAGCCGCACTTGAACTCACAAGACAGGCATCGGCGGTTGAACGGAGGGATTGTGTCGGCGCTGTGGGATGAAACTCCGTGAGCGGCACTCGTGGGAAACGTAAAATCAAATCAATTTTTGCCAAATGAACGACTCAATCCTACCTGTATAAGTGCCGTCGTTTGGGGTCGTCCTCTGTGCTCAGGAAGTATCTTGAAAAAAACGTGCAGAAAATCATCAGCAAATAACAATGTCATCTCTGCAGAAGTGGCTCTTCTGACTGAGCGAGAAATATCACCACGTCTTACATGAGGTTCCTTTCATGATTGTACGCCAAGATGTTAGTGATGTCCCAGTCTCCAGAGGTGAGCGACTGAAGGATGTCTGTGCTTGTGTTCGGCTGAGCAACGACAAAAAAAAAGAAGTGTAAAACTGTTTAAAAGTGCTGTCAGATTATTTCTGTTATGATTTGGCCTAAAAGCTGCAGTGTGTTTTGACCTTTGATGATTTTCATCATCATTCTGCCTCTGTTTGGTCTTTGTGGTTATTTGAGAACTCTCTGATTCTTCATCTTGTGTTGTCCCCTTTTTGAACTTACAATTCATTGCTGTATAATTAGTATAGTTCCTCTATGATGTAACTTCGTCCCATGCTTGCACAATTATCATGTTGGGGAAAGTAAAAGAGGAGGATAAACTTCCGACTGTAATATTCTGAGCACTTCTCTGTGACATTCAAACTGTGTTACTCTGTAACTGCTCCACCTTACAAGACTGAAACTTTGATCATTGGCAACCTTTTTTCTCTTAACAGGCTCTGTTGCTTAACAAGCAATACTATCAGACCTGACTAGGGGAGCACTTGTGTGTATATAACAGCAATGCAGGTCACTCTTAGAAATAAAAGTGCAAAGTAGAACCACATACGGTTCTTCAGTTTGTCCTCATAGGAGAACCCTGTTTGAATCCAGGTAGAACCTTTTTATAAAGGTTCCACCTGGAACCCTTTTGGAAGGTTCCACCAAGAACATTTTTAAAACCCTTTTATTCAGGAAAGGGGTTTTAAAGGGTTCTTTGGATCAAAATGTTTTTTACTGGATCCATTAGTGTTACCAAGAATGGTTCCAGGTAGAACCTCAGCCCTTGTTGAAGGACCCTTTTGGAACCCTTATTTCTAAGAGTGTAGACAAGAAGCGTTTATCCCATCAAACTGCTAAATGACCAGGTGTTTTTGAGCAGTACAATTGACATGTTTGTGTTTTCAGTCGTACTCCAACGTGCAGCCGTCTCGCTTTATAAGCACGGTCTTGTTGTTGTCTCTTTCCGTCTTGACACGAAAACAAATCATTTCCTTTGTGCAGTAAAAGTCAACACAAGCTTTAAATACCGCTATACTGAGACACACAGATGCTACGTTTCCATGGACTGAAATAATAATGATAAAAGCGTGATGGGAATAAAAGTACTTTGTGTTATCGCGGTAATCCGAATAATCTGGTCTGAAGGAATTTCATTGAGAAGCAACAACAGGGTTTTTACATCGTAGGCAGAAGTGAAGCTTCTCGTCTTCTACGACTATTTTCAGACAATTAGACTACACACTACAGTTTTTTGACTTGATAATTTGGCAACAACAACTACCATGGATGTGGACATAGAGATGTGGAAGAACTTTCCTCTCCCACCCTGAGGTATTGCCCGGGTGAAGAAAAACTTGTGTCCATCGTGGGAAAACAGTGGCAGTTCGTTCTGCACAGAGGAGAGAAATAACAATAAAAAATGAAGTAAACATAGTCTGCATAGGTTTGTGTCCAAAATGTGTCTGCAGCTCGTTTAAAGCATAAACCAACTGCTAATGAAACAACAGGGGAGCAGTGTTTTTGATGACCTACCTGTCTGTGCAGCCAGCTCTCACTCTCATCCTCAAGTTTCTGAAAAACAATAAGAGACTTTAAAAGTTCAAAGCCAAAAAAACAACATCATAAAAAAGGAATTCATCTAATGAAGGGAAGTTTAAATTGGGGAAAAAAATGTAGCATTCAGTTCCTAATGTCACTCTAAAGGATAAGAGAGCAAAACAAATTATTGTTTTTAATTAATACATTCATTTTGTAAATGTCACAGACATGACGGCACGGTAAAAGATGTAGTTCAAACTGACATTAGGGGGCAGCGGGGGTAGATTTGAGTTAGACTTGATTAATTATCTCGGTTACATATCTCTTCTGTACAGTTTGTGTGTTGTCAAATAAGAATTAAAATCTAATTAAAAGACCCGTCACAAGCGTCTGGCTCCTCAGTTCTCACCGAGGATCTTAAAATAAAAGTTTGACATTTAGAAATTCATTACTAAATCAGAACATCTCAAGAAAGTTAACATCATCAGGTTCATCCATGACCTTGTGATGTGAAAGAGAGAAGCCCAACAAGTCATTAAAAAAAGACTTGATCAGAAAGGGACTAAGATTTATTTTTTATTTTCATGTAGAAAATCAAGCTCCATGAATGTACCATATAATATTATGGTTCCTTGCCCATCCAAAATACATATATATATATGTGTAGGGTGTTTTTAATATATAAAGCTATGGCACAGATGCACAAGGTAACACAAAAAGTACTTGTTGCTGAGTCAAATCCATTTTCTCATTAGGTTCATTGACGGTAAGAAAACACAGGATATCACCAGAAACATCATTTTCCAAACATGAAGCCCCAGTGGCTTAACATTTCAGACTCTGCAAAGTTTCACCTTGATGCAGACTCCAGTTGTGGCCTCACACAGTGTCAGGATGGAGTTGTTCTGGGCTCTACTGAGCCAGTTAACAGCCAGTTTGGTGTTGGTGGCCCACGTCACCATGGTGATATAATATTCCCTCCTGGAAAATCAGAAGATTCAAATACATCATCGGTGTCGTTAACCTGTTCCGTCCGCCACCGCGAGAAATGACTCCGGTGCTATTTTTGGTGCTTTAACAAGGCTCCGTCGTGCCGTCACTCACCCTATACGAGGGTCATCGGGTTTCTTCATCACCACCGTGTGCAGAGGGCCGTTGAGGCTCACCACGGACAAGTGCACCACAGGGTTTACTTCACCGGCCTGCAATGGCCCAAGAGGAAATTAGAGAGGTCAGACTGGATTTCAGTCAAAGACGATGAGAAGTTGTCTCTCTCTGTTGTCTTCAGCTGTAAACAAACTTTAAAAAAGGTCGTCAATTTACAGAAATTTGCTCTACGTCTAATTGACTGATTAAATAATGGGTGTTGTATCCATTTATTTATGATTAAATGTGTTTATTGATTATCACTACTTTTTGTTTGCTTGCTTATTACTTTATGCTTTTAATTATTGCCAAGCAACGTTTTTCATGTTCATACTTATTTTCTTGAAAAATAATTCCTGTTAATTGTGTTCTATGTGACGACCTGATAAACAAAATATGAAGGTTAATCACAGAAGAGTTTGTCAACTTTGACAGCACTTATGCTTACATGTACTAAATGTAAATATTACAACATTTTATACCACATATGATATACATCTGACATATACTTAATAGCATTCATGATGTGTATATATGTATACATGTTTATATATGTATGTATATAATAATTAGTTTAGAGAGCAGATAGTAGGTTCTATCAGTTACACCAGTTGCTGCATTGCATTTGCATTTCCCCAAGCTCCTACTACACAAAATGAAAAAATAAATGTTTTTTCTAAGATATAACTTCATGTGTTGATGGTTAATATCCAGATGTGACAAAGATTTCAACATACAGTACAGTCCATTATAACATAAAAAGAAAAAACATTAAAGAAACCATTTACGACCTCAAACGTTGATGGAACCATTTTGCATAATTAGTGCTTTTACTTTTGATAAGTTAATCCTGTCCATTTCGCTATAAAAAAATATAGAAATTTCACATGCAATGGGGGTATTTTTTGTTTGTAGGTTTTATACATAAAAAATAAACTAAATAAGTCAATCAATCAATCTATATTTGTATAGTACTTTTCATAAACGGTAACACAAAGGGCTTCACATAAAGCTCACATTAAAAATAACATCTATAATCCCATCTATCTATCTATAAAGCAAGTTGTGTCTGTGTGTCTGTCTGGCTACGGTCGTATCTCGATGGTGTGCATCCTTGATTTTCAATTTTTGCTGGCAGGTAGCGGCTCATCAGCAGCAGCTGCGCTGTCTGGAGCGGGGAGGTGGGAGTGAAGAGGCTGTCCTCACGGTGGGTGAGACATTTTCACACGGTTCACCGCAGAACATGGTGTTATACTGAAACGATGAAGTGTCCATTCACCAATACGCGAGTACATATTTATTTTGCATTAGTATGCTACTACTTTGCGGCTAACTTGGGGAACCTGTTTCCATAGGTAAGCTAGCGAGGCTACGATTAGCGTAGGGCTAACAGTGGCGTGGCTGACAGTCACAATAGCTAGCTACGCTAATGCAAATGGAAAATGAAAACGTTTGCGTTGCACAGTGTTTGTATTATGTTAGCCTTTACGTTCCTTATCATGCATTACCATAACTGAAAAATCTTCTTCAGCTCCCACTATAGGAATGCATACTTCTTACGGGCACTGCACAAGTTTAATATGATCAATAAACCAGCCTTTCTGCATTGAGTTTTGCATGTTCTCCCCCGTTTCCTCCCATAGTCCAAAAACATGCAGATTGAGGAATGAGACAAACTGGACACTCTAAATCAGGGGTCACCAACCTTTTTGAGACAGAGAGCTACCTCAAGGGTAAAAAATAATATGGATGAAATGATATATATATATATATAATATTTTTTTGTTTGTTTACCATTTAAATGATTAATATTATGCATTTAACTGCATACACATTCATTCCAGTGCTTACTCCTAACGATTACCAGTTTTTATAAACAATATCAAAGATATTTTACTGAGAGATCATACGGATACATGCAAGTGAGGTGAAGTGAAGTGAGCCCGCGGGCACCGTATTGGCTGCCTGCGGGCTACCAGGTGCCCACGGGCACCACGCTGGTGACCCCTGCTCTAAATCGACCGTAGGTGTGAGAGTGAATGGTTGTTTGTCTCTATATGTGTCTCTGTGATGGACTAGTGATCTGTCCAGGGTGAACCCTGCCTTTCACCATAATGTCAGCTGAGATTGACACCAGCTCCCCCCACGGCCCTCATGTGGAGGATAAAGTGGTAGAAGATGGATGATTGGATGGATAATCAATAGACCAAATTACTGAGGCTAATTACTTTTACACTTTCTTATTTCTGATTGTAAAACTTGCCTTTGGGTAGTGGTACTCTCGATTGGCAGGGTACGGCATTCCAGTGAAAACTGGGATTTCCATCTTGGGCACCAGGGAGTCGTTGATGGTCATGTAGGCCAACCGCAGCCCGTCAGGAGACCACCAGTGGGTAATGTGGCTCTGCAGGATCTCCTCTGAAATAACAACAAGCACATAATACAATATGCACAATGTGAAGAAGACATAGGATCAGAACACTGTTGTGTCGTTGTCATTGCAGCCAGAAAAGACTCACAGTAACTAACACAAACTACATGACATGTTTTACAACAAAGTAATCACAATGCAGTACTTCACGTAAAAAAAGTTTGCTGAAAAAGCCTGCTGTGTTTAAATTAGCTGGCGTTTCTGTGACACTGATAAAGACATTTACAACATGTCGGCATTCGCACGAGACACGTGTTTAATATTTACAGCCACAGTGATTTATGACGCCCCATCGCAAACAGCGAATAAATCAATTACTCATTTAAACATTTTTGACGGTCATAGAATTCAAATACATGAAACCAGAGGCTGTTGTTTTTTAAATTTTTTATTTATTTAAATAAACTAAGCTGATGAAGATTTAATGCTTGTGAAATGAATAACAACAATTAAGAATCATAAATTATGGTTAGGCTGGATTTTCTGGCACGACTGCCGTCGTCATTAATCATGAACAGTCAGAGAATAATTCTACCGTTCGTGTTCAGGTAACCACAAACTTCATTTGCGGGGCGTTTTCTTTCTTCTTAATTCATTTAGTTTTTTTGTTTTGTTTATGTATGAATAAAAGGTCACAGAACAAAAGTCGAGCCTTATTTTTCCATCATGATCTCTGTAAGATTTGACATTTTGGAACTAACCTAGACAAAGATGACAGGAATAAATCAACATCCAGTCAAAAATAATGATTATTTAAAGGTGAGCTTTCAGTTAAAAACTGGTGAGACACTTTAATCCAGAAGGGGGCAGAAAAACGTAATGAATACGCATCTCCTGTGTACAGTTACAGTAAATGCACACATATTTATGTGGAGATCCAGACGAGAGGTCATAACTGATCAGCTCAACGTCATTGTCAGGCAATAATTATGTTTTCCCTTTGCAGAGCACTCATAAAGTGAAGTTTGTTATTGCAGGGTCAGAGGAGGCAGAGGAGACTATTCAGTGCTGGATTGTGAACAGAAGTCCTCTCTTGAACTATACTTTGCTGCAGTTTCAAGGCCTTTGCAAATGAAACACCCCCGCAGTTTCCTTGATAACTATCTTTTTTCTTTTCTTTTCTTGGGAAAGCTCGACATTAAAAACATTTAATCCTTCCTTTTGTTAAGGTCAGAGGACTTAATAAAACTCTTGGTATGTTCTGCTTCATAACTACAGGATGCACTGGATCTAGAACCACTCGTACGAAACAAAAACACTCATTCATGCCCATTATGCTGCGTTGAAAACAGACTGGCAGGGCCACGGAGTTATTGAAGAGTCTGCATGTACCAGTGTGTGTGTGTTGGTTTTCTCCGGGTTCACCGTTTTCCTCCCACAGTCCAAAAAACATGCAGAGGTCTCTACATAATATCTCACCACAACAACACAGTCCAGTAAGTAATGTCTATATGATCTTTGTTTTTTATGCGACAGCTTGTTATCTGCTAAAAAATCCACAAAACAAAAAGGGAAAATATGGCTATTATGAATCTTTGTTTAGCCTTGAAAATGGATTGCATCTTTCATAATGTCGTGTCTACGCAACAAAGAAATAATCCCAAAAAAAGCTGTTAAAACCGACCCTGCAGCAGTTCTTCTTCTTTTTTTTTTGTTGCACAATTATTCCACAATCATTATCCTGAATGCATCAAGCATAAATAATGCAACAGTTTCAGAAACAGGTGTTTTTTTTCCTAGTAAGTAAAGCACCCATGTCTGTATGCAGCAGCAGAAATGTGAACATCAACTTCTCTCAAGTCATTGTCCATACAGTACTTTATTCTATGTTTAATGCTAAATTTAACTTGTGTTTTAATCTGAAATGTATAACTGCAGCTGTGTTTATTTGTACTTATTCACTGTATTACCCACTGCCTTTGTATAATTGCATTTATTGCATTCAGAATATTTTATTCTATTCTGAAGCCTGACCACGGGCAAAATTAGCTGGAGGTAGACGTCTTATATGCATCACATTTTCCCATTTTCTGTGGCAATTTTGCATGTATCGTCCCTGTTAAATAAAATAAAAAATAAACCTTGCAGAGGAATGGAAATAACAGACATCTATAAGCGAAGCAAAATTCAAGTGGCACATGACCGGAATGTCTGTGTCAGGTACGCAGTATTGAGAAAATCTCTCATATTTCATTACAAGCACATTGACTTTTGAACATCTGCTGAGAGAGAAGATTACACAACAGACATGAACTAATTAAAATAGCCTGAACACAAAGACAAGAGTATGGAAGCTTAGTGAAGGAGGGACGCTGAGGAAAAAAAAGCCAGATGTGATCTTCTAAAAATGAATCGTGCACGCAGACAATCATCGAAACTCTCTGGGAGGAGAAGGTGGTTGATTTATTTCTGCTTTGGCTTCATATTAAAGCTGCTTTGGTCGATATTTTCATTCAATAGTGGCTCACAGGTGGTGTCAGGAGGTGAAATCTACCGTTCCCCACATCTTTGTGGAGCACCTAACTTTACATTCTTTAATTAATTTAATTTAATTTAAAGGACTCATATTATACCCTATTTCTCCAAGTTAACCTAGTTCCCTGGTGTCCTAATGAACATGACATGCTTTGGTCAAAATACCATAAGAATGAAGCGCCACAGCAGTTCAATCACCGTCCCAAAAAAGTCAAACAAAACTTAAGGAACAGGAAATGAAATCAGCCACAAAGGCTACTGGGAGCTAACAGCAGTTAGCATTTGGAATAGTGATCATTTGCAGGCTCTAGCAGGCACATTGCCGTCATATATAACATGTATCCACTGGACAGATAAATCCTCTGAGTCTGGAAGTTTGTGTAGAACTCTGTGCTGCACCGTGGACTTCCGGTTTTCGGATGCCGTTGCCCTCACCAGCACTCTCGCATGTTTTACGGACAAAGCGGAGCTCCGCGAGACAACAATTCCAGGAATTTATCGCATTGTGACGTCCCAATGAGTGTGGAAGTCAACATCGCGTGTTTTATCTCCTGTACTTAGACTGAGGAGGACCACAAAAACATGAGTGAGTCATCATTTTTCACACTTTGCCGACTGATAGGGCCTCCAGATTCCCAAATATAAGGATTTACATGATTAAAAAGTTGATTTTGCATAATATGGGACCTTTAATGCTTTGCTATGAATGTTAGCACCTCATTGATGAACCTAATGAAGCCACGTGTAATTTCAAGGTGTTTTCATAGCTTATATTGGATTTTTAATCATTCGGTTTAATGAGACAAATTGATCCAAATTAGGGTTAATTTGTTGTTCAGTGTTTGTGATATTTAAATATGTACGACAATGCATTCACCACATTAATGTAACAGTGACATTACTCTCGTGTTTGAATAATTATATTATACTGTTTGAGTTGTGTTGCACTAGCTCGGCGAAGATTCTTTTTCAAAATAACAACGCCTCAGTGAAAAGACCAAAGGTCAACCGGTTTTCCCGGTCTTTGTGTGTGTGGGTCTGAACCTCATCCAACACCTTTGGGATTAATTAAAATGCTGACCATGATCTGGGCCTTGTTGTTCTACATTAGCCTCAACAGAGCCGCTGTTACTGAAGTGAGATGTTCAATGGGCACATAAATAGTGGAAGTACGTTTGTCCATATTTAATATGGCGCTCTTCTGGTCCTAATGAGCACTCTTACCCTCATACAGCCAGTCGGCGAGGCCGTTGAAGATGACTCCCTCTTGTCCAGTGGAAACCAGGCGGATGGCTCGGCTCTCTATTGTTGTTTTGTAGTAGATGTTGTTCTCAAATATGAAGATCTGTACAGAGAAATGCAGAGCAGTTTTCCATCATTATTCTCTTTATCGACGCAATTCTAATTTCCTGCAGGGGGGAAACATGGCGTGATTTGCTTCAGAATCTTGCGTTTCACAATTGTTTATCTGTGCCCTGAGCCATTTGATGTTGTGAGAACCAGATCGAAAAATGTCCTCACAAAACATATCTTTGAATCGCAATATTTGTCCTCACAGCCTCCTACAAACACGTGCACACACAAACACACATTACTGGAGACATACATGTTTTATTCTCCGGGTTTTATTGCTACATTATGCTGTGTCCTCTGGGTGGACAATGATTTAAGCCCCCGGCATCAGCATCATGAATGGTAACGCATGTCGGAATTAAGACACAGCGCTGGCAGATGAGTGTGAGGATTTTAAAGTCCCAGCGTGTAACATTTAACAGCTTTTATAAGGGTATAATCCCCGTTTGTTTTAGCCTTTTATATGTACTTTGGGCTCTGCTTTGCAAAGGCCAACATATTCTTGTTTCTACATTTCACATTTGGAAGCGGACGTTTACATGTGGTTCATGCCAGACACGTGACATGTGCATCGCTCGATCTATGATGTTTTTAACGTTGGCGTGTTCACACTGCATGCGTGAGATGCCTGAAACGTGTTTGCAGCAAAAATAGACGGAGAAAATATCTGGTGATAATAAAAAAGCAAGTTGCGTCTGTTTGTCTGTCTGTCTGTCGATCTGTCTGTGTGTCTGTGACGGGCATATTTCGCTGACCATTAGTCAGATCGCCCTACGACTTTGGATATGGGTTGAGCATGGCCCGATGGTGTGCATCCTTGATTTTCAAATTTTTTGGAGGAATTATAACTTTCACTGATTTATCACGCGAGACATTTTCACACGGTTCACTGCAGAACATGGTGTTATACTGAAACGACGAGGTGTCCATTCACCAATACGCAAGGACATATTTATTTTCCATTAGCATGCTACTACTTTGCAGCTAACACGGCAAACCAAGTTTCCAAAGGTAAGCTTGCGAGGCTACGATTAGCATTAGCGTAGGGCTAACATAATACAAGCATGCTACTACTTCGCGGCTAATTTGGCGAACCTGTTTCCAAAGGTAAGCTAGCGAGGCTACGATTAGCATTAGCGCAGGGCTAACATAATACAAACACTGTGCAACCTCATTAGGCACAACGCAAATGCTGACAGTCACAACAGCTCGCTACGCTAATGCTAATCGAAAATGAAAACATTTGCGTTGTGCCTAATGAGGTTGTTTGCATTATGTTAGCCTTTACGTTCCTTATCATGCATTACCATAACTGAAAAATCTTCTTCAGCTCGCACTATAGGAATGCATATTTCCTACGGGCACTGCACTAGTTACATAAAATGTAAACCTTTCACAGTACTGTTAGGGTGGAGGAGTCCTGTGTTTGTCTGTTTTTTTACAGTCTACAGTCTCACTATCAGATGTCAATTATTCTCACACACAGGACCTTTAAAACCTGTTGTCAGGCCACTGTCACTTTCACTGCTTCATCTGGTTCCATTGTATGGGAGATGAATGTGGAATCGAGTGGCACCTGAAGCCCTCGCTGTGTGACGGCACTGGCAGCTAAAACGCACCCCCCCCCCCCCCCTCAGTTAAATGGAAGCCTCAAAGAAGAGAAAGATGTGGCTAACCCTTTCACTCAGATCTGTGCCTGCTGTTTTATAAAAATATAGGTTTTATATTTTGGGATCGACGTCTGAGAAACACAGATCAATAGAGGGCAGTGAAAAGCAGAGGAACTGGTGGGTGGTGAATGTTTTTAAAAAAAGTGCCGTGACAGCTTTCAAAGAATAAAACTGAAAAATTGAATGCTATTTTTTAAAAAGTATTCTTATTTGACTGACACCACGAAAATCCTCAAAATTCAACCTAAAAAGCTTCATTCACCGGCACAATATTAACTCCAAATGACTGATGACGTCTCAAACATTCATTGTAGGCAGAAAACCCAGCATTTTTAGTCACAAGCCGATCCTGAACGACTTCTGAAAACTAGAATAATCTGTCGAGAAGTTGGTAATCTCGTTCACTTTTAAATCTTTTCAACTAGAAAATGGAGAATAAGCAAAAAAGAAAGCTGAAAATGAAGGAGAAAAGGAGCTATTGTAAGTGTGGAGATGTGAAAGTATATGTCACGTCAAAAGAGTGCTACCTGTGGCTCTCGGAAAAGCAGGATTTGTTATTCATGTTCACAAGTGTCCATATGAGTGTGTGTGTGTCACATATTTTTCTCTTCATGCCTCTTATTTTGCATGAATATAACCTTTTCCTCAGGTGTGTGCACGCCCGTGTGCGTGTTCGTGTGCGTGTGTTGACACAGCCTCACTGATTGCTCTGTCATGGTAGAGTAATTGCCTGCAATTTAGTGAGCGGTGTGTGGCACAATCCATCTCCATGCTCCTCTCACTATACATCTGATGCTTTACCACACACAGCCAGCGTTGCCACGGACACCCACACACCTTTTTGTTTTTTAACATGCTGATGAAACACTTAATGTTTGTGAGGTTCATATTTCCTCACAGGAACGTATCTGTAATTGAATCTAATAAATTCATAAAAGCAATTATGGAGGAGGGGAAAGCTTTTAAGTAATAGCTTTTGAGATGTCTGCCGCGTGAGAGCAGCGAGCAAAACAAATTCAGTCAAGTCAACAAAGAGAAAAATGAAAGAAATTGGATTGTTTAAGAAAGAGGGGAAACCAAAAGATTAGGGATTATTTGATCATTTTATTTTCTCTGTCAACAAATCCTTAATTAATCCTTATTAAAAAAGACCAAAAACTAGTATTTTCTTAATACTTCCTTAAATAACCGGTGCTATTTGTTTAAAAATGGTTCACAAAGTTCTCTAATGTCCTTAAAACAACAGGACACAGCTGTTCCTCGCACACTTTAGGCAAACAACAGTGAAATAGTACAAAACAAACTCAAGTGCCCATGTTAACAGACACAGAGCAACTCTCGCTGATGTGGTTTCACAACAGTTCTACGTGTCCATGAGCTCTCTGCTGGCACAGAGTGAATAAATGAGGATTCTACCTCCTGTCCCACTTTGCATCCTGCCAGTCTTGCATTGTCAGTAGAAATGTGATGAGTCTTTTATCCCTTTTCGTCAAAAACAACCTGTGTGGAGTGCTAGTTTGGAACACGGAACATATTTTATTGTAATTGTCCATCCAAATACCCTGTCGAGGGAGAAAAGCTGTTTGTTTTACTTGTTTTGAATCCAAGGACGTCAATTCACCCTTAGTGCTCAACAGATCTGTGCCGCAGGTGCACAGTCCCCCCCCTGTTTTCTTATGTGTTGTTGAGTCAAAGTTATGATTCATATTATCCAAATTTCACAAATTCAATCCGATGTTAAACATTTTGAGGACTTTTTGCTCAGGTGTGTTATAAATGTTATAGCTGATGAAAATTAAAGACATCTTTTTTGATTGCCTAGGTTGTGCAGAAAAAGAGGAAATAAGAAACTCTATAGTGCACATTCTTATATCCTCTGTATATACTGTATGTCAATAACATAGTCATGGAAAAAAGCAGCCAGAATGCTCTGTGTTCTAAGAGTGAAACAGTTTGCCAGCTTTTTTGTTGCAGCTGTTTTGTTTGCAGCAGCAAAGACACTCTCTCTATCTCTATCTCTCTGTCTAAACCGGGGGGGTCAATGAGTGTCTATTCTTGTCAAGAGGGGGTCGGTCTAGAGCAAAAAAGTGTGAAAAAATAACAGCTCAGTCGCGGGTTTGCAATATGAGCTTCAAATTACAACATAATATTTCATCATAATATCGATAGCATAAAGATGTTCATCATAATATTTCACAGAATTTCAAAGTAAACTTGCTTGTGTTTTGATGTGGAAAAATGTGATGTTATAACATTTATTATTATTATTATTATTTATAATAACATTTATGATATCAAAAAAAGAGAAATTAATGAATGAATATTTTTTTGTGATAATTACTCTCATACTATGATAAAAATAAAAAAAAATAAAAAATATTGCTAATAAACATATTTAGTATTATATTGTATTGTATATTGAGGTCGCAGGACACGTTTTCATTAAAACAGGATATTAAGTGGTGGTGGGATGCATGTAATCGCTTGGGCTGCCAGTTTGACACATTTGGTCTAAACAAAACATTATAATTAACCTTAACCATAAGCAGTTCATCCCTAACACTAACCATAACCTAACCACAATTCTTCTTCTTAGCCCTAAACTTAACCAGTTCATCAGTAATGAGGTTCTGCCATATTGAACATGTTTAAGTCTCCATGAGGACAACAGGTCCTGACGAGGTCAGTATTTATACCAGAAAAGCTCCTAAAGAGGTAACAAGTACAAACACACACACGCTGCCTTGTGGACACCACAGACTGTCCAGACCAGGGGTTCTGCCTCTAAGACGCCATCTGCCACTGTGACTCTCACAAGCTCATGTGTTGTTGTGAAATTAAAAACTATTTTGGTCAAGGTCAAAGCAAAGAAAGCTCCCTTCAGGTACTTTAAAGCAGCCGTGACATTATTTAGAAACCTCCTGTCTGTTCCACTGTGACAAAGCCATAAATCACATGTGAGTCTCATCTGCCATGACAAGCTGCTTCTGAGAGATACCCCAGTATTAGATGCTGTGCCCGTGTTTAATGTGTACTGTCAAGGGTGTGGCCCTTCTTACCAGCTGCTGGCCACGAGGTCCCCATCCAGCAAACTGCAGGGCAGCTTCATGCACCTCAGGGGGATTCAGAGGCCACTTTTCCCTGTAGAGATGACACATTCCGGAATGAATTCACAAGTTGTCTGTGCGCACGCTGCATGCACAATGTGTGCCGCGTAACGCAATACGAATGCAAAGTAAGAGCTTACTCCCTCACTTTAGGCTTCATCAATCATACGCAAACTTTTTTAGCACAACCTGACTTTGCTTGGCTCGCTGCAAATACAGAAGGGTGAGGAAATAAGCAGACATAGGTGGATGAATGGCGGAAAAACAGGCCAGGCTCAATGTGATGCAGCAATTGAGCTTAAAAACTCTCCGACAGAGTGGCCCTGAGAGCAGGTAAGAGTGGCTGACATCAGTGGACTGTCTCCATGAGGTCAGGCTGAGGACGTAATGTCCATCTAGAGATCTGATAGAGGGACAATAACAGAAGACATAGGAGGTGATTCTTACGGTGTCACAAGGCTGTAAATAATGTACTTGGCCTCATAGGAGTGTTGGTAGAGCTGAGGAAACAAAAGAGTCACAGTTTTATTGAGTATGACAAAGTCTTTGAAAGTTCTATGCTGTGAGGTCACACACTGAGCTTTCTCACCGGTTTCACTTCAAAAGCAAACAACACATGTTTCATGTCTGGAGATACTTGGTACTTGGCGGCTCTGGATAGCTCCTGAATGTGAGAGAAAACACACACACATTCATAGTAGTAACACACGCTTAACATAAACAGCAGCATCCTTATTCACTGCTTTGGAAGTAAGATGATACTCACAAACAACTGGTTCGGCACGATAACTGTTCTCTCGTCCATGTCCACGTTAAAATTGACAACATCCCCGTCCCTTGCGCGATACAGAAGCTCATAATCTGTGAATGGCAAATAATAATAAAAAAAATAACCATAAGAGAGTGGGGAAGAAGAAGCTGCACCAGCTACTCACAGATCACATTTTATATCGTCTTTATATGGCCTTTTTCATCCTCCTTGACCTCCATCAGCATTTTTAATAAGCCAGGATGCTATTCTGCTTGCTCAAGCTCATTCTGGGGGAAATGGAGTCAAGCTATAAACACAACACGGCCTTATCACTGTGTGTGGATTTGGAGTTCTTAGTAGGACTGAAGGATTTGGGGAACATAATGAAGTACACATTTTCTGCCAGATATTGAAATTGTGATTTGATTTGCAAATTTTAAATGTCATCATCAAAACATGACCTACTGTGCATTGCATTCCAAGAATGAGAACGTAAAGATATGAATTGTTTTCACCATGAATGGGTTCTTTTTTTATTTGCAAGATATCACATCAATAACAAGAATTCAATTGCAGCCTTATTTTTCTCCTGCTTTATGAGGGCTGACAGGCGGGGTACACCCCATGGACAGGGCCATATAGAGACAAAAAAAAAGCATTCCCAGTCAATTTAGAATGTCTAATTTACTTAATCCTCATGTTTTTGGACTGTGATGGGAAACCAGAGAACCTGGAGAAAACCCATGCAACCTCAATACAGAAAGGCCCTTGTTCCAACCGGGGCTCAAACCCGGGTCTTCTTGCTGCAAAGGCAAGAGTGCTAACCACTACACCAACCGTGTGGACTGCAGCAGTGACATTCTCTCTGAATACCTGCTTATATTTGCCCTTCACCAACTCCCGGTGCTAAATATCCGAGTATAAATCTGTGAGATGTTCCAGCCAGATACTTTGACCGTCTGCAGTTGGAGTCAGTCTGCAGGTAACGCAGATTGTGTTTCTTGCCACCTTATCTAAACCATCTCATCGTTTTTGTGTTTAAACCTGAATTGCTTTCTCTCAGCACTAAAATCCTGTGTTTGAAAATGAAGGTGCATTTTTCTCAACCTCTAATTCAAAGCCTGTCTCGGGGAGGTTTTAAACTAAACCTTCGGGAACAGAAAATTGGGTCTGAAAGAATGGGATGGCAAATGACTCAGGTGAAGATATATGTTAGCCCGACCACTGAGGTCCAGGATAGAAAGTGAATTCAAGCCAAATACACTGAATACGTAGATCTGAGCTGAGATAACAAAGGGGAGAGATGATCAATTCAGCCGACTCAGTTCGAAGCTGCTTAATTTGTTTTCATTGTTGAACAACACATACTGTTATCACTGCTTCCATTTCGTAATTAAAAGGTGAGTCTGCAGGTCCACTCCTTTCTCTTTGGACCTGTTTCTGTAACTAACTGAGCCAACGACTACAGAGGCAAACAGTGATCAAAGAGCAACAGGGATCAATTACACACTGCTGGGAATAAAGCCCACAAAATATTGATGAGCGCTACTGAACTGTGAAGGTGTTCCATTGGGCATCTCATCACAAGGTCATTAGCACCAAATGGGAACTGATTGTATTAAGTTAACTGACACAAGACAATGACACACACACACACACACACACACACACACACACACACACACACACACACACACACACACACACACACCACGCCATTGATCGCCAGGGATTTGTCAGGTGCTACGGACATTTTCATCAAAGGTACAGAAACACAGGAACTTCATCAACTGTAGATCAATAAGCACATTTTGAGTGAGTCTGCAGAACGGTCATAATGTGTGGTGGTACGGGAGTTTCTATATATACATATGTGTGTGTAGGTGTTTCAGGTACAGCTGCATTCAATGGTGCACCTTTGGTAAATTGCCATAGGAATAATACACAACTCCTTATAGAGACATCCTGGGGGGGGGGGGGGGGGGTGTTTATATGTCACACATATTCAGGCATTACAAAAAATAATAATCTCCTTGTGTGTGTTATTGAGGGTCAAGGCTATGATTAATTTAATTTTATATCAAATTTTTAGTAGTGACATAAATTAGCAATACTTGTGCAGAAGTCACAAAATGAGACTGTTTTTCTTTTCTTTTCCTTCATAAAAATGAGCCATGTAAACTTTGATCTGGGACGTATTACCAAATTTCACGAATTCAATACGATTTTAAACATTTTGAGTACTTTTTGCTCAGGTGTGTTTATATTTGTAACGCCCTTTAGTTCCACACACAGCGTATTTGTTGCAGTTCTTGATTTTCGCCAGCAGGGCGCGCTACTCACGGTCATAATTCCTTAGTTTTTTTTTCCGGCTCTGCATTTTTTTTCCTGCACTGACACCGATGAGCACAGACATGCTACAGCCGAGAGAGAGAGCAATTCATGTTAATAATTAGATGTAGAGTGGATAAAACGTTATTTTGTTCTGAGTCATTGGTTCTGAAAGGTATCCGCCCCCGTGAGAAGATTTTTGTGTTGCCGGACATCGCAGTTTTATCAAGAGAAAACTCCGGTGAGTAGTACTGATTAGCGCTTAGCATAGCATGCTAGCGGCTGCCGACCAGCTAATTACTCACTCATTTCATGAATATATCATTAGTATGTGCCGTTATGCCTCTGAGAAAATGTTTAAAACCAACCGGAGGTATACAAGAGTGTATTGAATTTAAGAATGTGACTGGTTTTGTATTTCTGTATGGATAATTGTCCGTATTAATCAAACTAGTGCTATGTATTAGCAATTGGGCTATTGCTATACATCGTGTTACTGATACATCAGCATACCTGTGCTATTGTGCTAGCTAATGCTACAAAGCTAAACAAGTTGGTTTTGTGTGCTAAAACGCATGCAGTTGTGTGCATTTCAGTTATCGAGAGACAGTAATTCAATTAATAATTTTCAAACATGATTTATATGTTATTTAATTCATAATTTGTGTGCACTATGTGTTGGTAAAGGTTAAGAACATTTAAAAATATTTCATATACACACCATTTTGTGTATGGGCTGTTAAAAATAATTTTATTGCTGTATATGATATGTTGTCAATGTGAATGGTTCAAGTTCATTGATTTAAGATTTAAGAAAAGAGAGGATAAATGCTTGGGATGAACAATTAATCCAAATTTAATCAAAATCCCAGTACAGCTTACTGCAATTTTCAAATCGCAGGAGGCGCAATATTTGTTCAAGCCAAAATGTTTGTCAAAATATAATTTTAGATGAATTATTATGAATTATTTCTCACAGACCTGCACACATATTATACTTTAATCATTTAAAATATGTTTTTTGAATGAAAATGAGAATAATGTAAAAATGATGTCGCAAATCATATTACAATTGCATTTCCTGTCATAATAATCACAATTAAATATTTATTCAAAATCATTCAGCCCAAATAAATACTGTACAGTTGATTGAAATAAATGTTGATAGAGATAAATAATAGATCTAAAGAGAAAAACTGCTGCTCTATGCAGGTTTTTTTTGTGTATGAATTGATTCTGATGGGGAGCCAGAGCCCGGGAGCAGAGCACCGGCTTACACGTTTACAAGCGTGTGACTTCGGAAGCAGCTTCACCAACCATCTGGAGAAAGCACATCTAAAACATCATACAGATAAGAAACAAAATCACACGTCCCTGGTAGATGAACAATTACACAACTATATATTACTAGGTCTAATACACACTGATTACGGACGAACCGTGGACACTAAATTATCAGGACGGTTGACTTAATTTTTGACTTTGTTGCACTTTCCTTTGTTTGTTACTTTGGTCCCATTTTGTTCTATTTTATTTGCACTTTGAACAGTATTACTTGTTTCATATTGTACATTTGTTTATTTTGTTTATTGATAATTTCTAAGTTGATACCTTTATTATTATTATTCATAATAATAATAATAATAATAATAATATTGAGACATATACATTCAGTCATAGCTGGACTATTTTATTTGTTGCAATTGCAGAGTGGCTTCCAGCCAATAAGGAATATTTCTGTTACTCTTCCTGTAATTGTTGTCCATGTCATACATATCCATATCATGAGTGAAACTAAATCTTCTGATTTGGCCTGATGATTAGAGCTGCAACTAATGATTATTTTTCGTAATCCATTAATCCGTCAATTGTTTTCTCGATTAATCGTTTGTTTCATAAAATGTTAAAAAATGCTGGATCGGTGTTTGTCAATTCAGTTTGATGAATGATTTCTTTATGTGGAGCAAAGAAACAAAGAAAATATTCACATTTAACAAGCTTAAACAATCAGAAATCTTGTTTTAATAATGAAAAAAGCTTCAAACCGATCAATCAATTGTCAAAATAGTTGACTATTAATTTAGCTCTATACATGATATTCACCACAGCTCATGCACAATAGACAGTGTTAGATCCGTTACATATAGTTTTTTTATCGATTTTTTTCATCAGATTGCCTAGGTTGTGCTGGAAAAAAGGATATACGAAACTCTATATTGTGCATTCTTATACCCTCTGTATATACTGTATGTTTAAACATGGTAATGAAAACAGCAGCCAAAATACTCTGTGTTCTCAAGGTTAACAGGTCTAGGTGTATAAAGATTAAATTATCTGCACCTGATCACATTGTATGTGATCTGACTTGAGCTTTTATTTATGTCATGCACAAAAAAGTGCCTGGGTTTGTTGGGGTTGATTGCATGTCATTACATAAAATAACTCTTCTTAAAAATGCAAGCCCTGAGATCAACAGAGCTCAACAGATTAATTAAAGCAGAGTAAAAATCAGATTAAAAGTATATAAAAAATGTTAGTTTTAAATAAATATAAGAATGAAGAACAGCAGCTTAAGAAGAACGTTGATGAAATGGTTGTGTTTAAAGCCAGATGTATACTTGTGTTAATAACATTGTATAAAATACTGTAAATATGATGGTATTTGTTGATGGAAGTTGTCTATAAATTGAGCTGTGTGTAATAGGAATGGGGTAGGAACATATAAATCTTCTGCCTACTCCTTTTCTTACTTGTTCTTGTGTTTATGCAAATATATGATAATGCATTACATTTGCCTGTGTTTAAAACTATACCAGAACATATATTGTACAAATCAAATTGCACAATAAGATCTCTTATACTTTCTTTTAGCTCAATCTATATAATACATTCTTATTATGAACTGTTATCACAATAAATCCTCATTTTTTTTCAACTCTCTTTGCCAACACTAATTAAGTTAGTACTTTTGCAGTGGAACAGCAGAGGGCACTGAGTGACCTGCTCTAACATTTGAGCTTCCTGCTGGAGACGAGTCAAGGTTACAGAGGCCATCCATCCGTTTATCTATTTATCTTTGTCTATCTATTCAGCTCACACCATCTTACCAAGCACTTGTGCACAACATGCTGAATTGGTAGTATTGATTAATAAAGCATGAAACTACTGTAGACATGTTTCATCCGAGCACATAGAATGTATTTATGCATATTTACATGTGCATCATCAAGAAAGATAATCATTTTTTGGTTTTCGTTTTTTTGCAATTGTTTTCTATGAGAACAGAGTTGCATCTCTAACATCTTTGTGTTCACAGTTCATACATCCAACACCATCATTAGCTTGCTGTGATCGTGATGTGATTTAAAATAATAACACAAAACGACTTTCACATGCAATTTTTGTGCACGCTCTCTGTCAGCAATCCTAAGTAAATTATTTTGTGATGATTATTGTTTTGCAACTGAATCACTGCATTTTTATGAGCTCGGCACCACTGTTATGTGTGGAAAAACCAAGAAAATGCTCACATTTTGATATCATAGTGACAAAATCACCCGTCTATTGCTCGTGGAGCAGTTCCAAAATTACATGCTGACTGACTGACTCAACCAGATTTACACAGCTCAGTTGCTTCTTCACTACATTTGCAGTTTGGTTCCATGTAAACCTTGGACAGCTGAACAGTAGATCACCTTGTCTGCATCAGCCAAAACTTGATACCGCTCCTCTCTGCAGTAACAAAGGTTTTTTTTTCCATCTATTTCATCTGCCCAGCGGACATGAGAGTTTCGTCTGAAAGGTTCCTTGGTCTCCATCTTTTTTCACCTCATTTCATACAGTGGAAAATTTCAACCTGGAAGCAACTCTATTTATAGCACCTTTTTCTTTGTAGCCATCAATTAGCTTCACTTCAGATCCTCAGTAATTTGCTTGGTGGAGCTCATGAGGTTTACCACAAGGTTTACAGAATTTATCACCATATATACACTTCAAGTCAATTAAAGAGTTGCCAAATTTAAAGTTCTTTACAATTAAACCGTTGTCTGTGATATGCCACGATTGTTTATTTGCAAACGTTCTTTAATGGGTTGTATTTACTTCCTTTCACAAAATAATTAGGATTCTTTTTTCACGGAAACAATCAATCCTCACATGTTTTGACACAAGAGACAAAGTCTCAAAGTGGTCACTCACCACTGAGCCATTTTGCTTTGGGGTCATGGATGTGAAGGTCGGGACCGAAAACATCCTCGATAGTCACTTTCTTTTTAAGGGCAAGGCTGTCGTCTTCACCTGTCCAGTGCAACACCAAAAGAGACACGTACATGCGTTAAATAAGCATGTTTCCATACACTCACATACAGTACAACAGTGTTTCCTAAACATTTTATTTAGGGACTCATCTTTTTAAAATGACAGCATATCACAACACAAAATCACAATATAAATTGTGGAAAGAGCATATGGGTGCATAATATCATGTTTCTGGCTATTTTAGCAGTATATCTGTATGCCTAATATTTAGAATAGGTTGTGTGTGTATATATATATATATATATATATATATGTATGTTCAACTTCATCCTTGTGTTATTAGATATATGGTGCATAAAAGCCAAAGACTGAAAATGTATTTGACAATCCAGAATATTTCTCTTATATTGACTTTGACTTTTGGCAATGCTTCAAACGCATGTCAGGTTTTAATTTCTTCATTGCATTTCTCTGAAGCAATAATTTTTTTTTTAACTTTTTTTTTCTAGCAGTAAATTGCTTTGCTCAGGGGGATCCAGCCTCATACCACAGACACTGTCGCTGTTTCTCTTAAGTACAACGACACACGTATTTAGAATTGCTGGAGATAACACCTTTTCCCCACTATAGGTTCAAAGATTTTAGAGCAGGCCCAATCATTAGAGGGACCAGCACTATTGATCTATTGCTGAAAGAGCATTAAGTCACAACTGCCTCCTTTATTTTTCAGTAGCAGTCAAGCAACTCCTTCCATACTTAAAACCAAGAACGATATCTTAATCTGCCAACTGAACTGCAGTCACGAGGCGAACACAAATGACTAAGTCAATGTGATCTACCACACTAACTGTGTTTGCCACAGTGGTGCTCAGGAAAGTCTAGTTTTCACAATGTCTGACAGCTCAACCGTACTGTGTGACACAGTGAGCAGACAGACGGTTCAGCAGGCTTCACACTGACTGAGTGGAGAAATCTGAGTGAGTAAATACCATGTCAGACATTATGAAGTGTTTTCTGACTTAAGAAATCTGTCTGCTGCACTGTTGCTGCTGCTCCACCATGACAAACGCTTTGTGCATCATCATAAAACACATCTGATAACCAGATGAGGTGAGGACATTAAAAATAATGACTTAAGACAAAAGCAGAACTCCAAATATCAGAGGTTTTTGAATGCAAAGACTCACAAAAAGGCAAATATAAGCAGAACATCAAACAACAAAGCAAAGACTTGACACAAGAAAAAAGGTGCAGCACAAAGACAAGTGAATACATCTATAATCTGACAGTTAAACTTATTCAAATACATTTTCCTCTTCTGGGACTAATTAAATATTGTCCTGTCTTTTTCTGAATAAGACATCACTTTGACACAGAGTTGCTAATAGAATATTTATATTCCTGTTTATATCTTACCAGAGGTGGAAAGAGTCCTGAAATATTCTATTCAAGTAAAAGTACCACAATTTTTGATTTATTTTTACTAAGTACAAGTAAAAGTACTGGTCTAAACGAGTAAATGTAATTCATTACTTCCACCTCTGCATGTTACATAGCGTAATCATAATCATGCCTACAATGCTGCACAAACTCAAGTAGGACATCTGATCATATGTCTAATGTGACTCAGATCATAATGCTTCACATGAAATGTTTTGACCAGAGATGCACAGTGAGACATGACAGAACATCTCTATTGTACTAACCAGACTGTCATTTCATATAAAAAATTGCCATGGAGAAACCATGTCACCTGTCAAACTGGGCCCCACTGAAACAAGTAGCTTCCTATACTCATTAACACAGTATACACAATAATGCTGAATATCTAAAAAGATGCACGCAGTGAATTTGAAATTTCAAGGGCTATGTGTCCTTGGCAGAGGTATGTAGTCTCTCACTTTGATCTGAGGTTAAATGTGTCACCACCAAGGCTATGTACAACATGTACTGAGTCAGTTTACGATCTGAATTAGTTTGGTTTTTACTCATTCGGTCATGGGTAAACAAGGTACAGTGAATGGTTGTTGACAAGTATATGTAAAAGAATAAATTACTGTTGCCATGATGATGATGAGTCGTTTCAAACTCTGGCACTGGCTCAATGTATTTCAATGTCTTTAACTTTCAATAAACAGTCAAAAAAGACTATACATTCTGATATAAGAGCTGGATTATTATTATAATTATGTTATTATTTTACTGCAATGTTCAAATGATAGTTCAAGCATTTAAAAAGCTGCTGTTGTCAGGGAGGTAGGGATGGGGCCGATCCGATCCAGTATCGGTATCGGGTTCCGATACAGACTTAATTGACGGATCGGAAATCTCTATAGTTGTATCGGAAATTTCCGATCCGTCTGTGTGTGTGTCTGCTGAAATGTCTCCACAAGTGATTCCCTGACATCTCTGCTAGCTGGCTGTAAAAATTGGAATGGGTTTCCTGAACCGAGGAGTGTCTCGATGAGACGCGGAGTAATGATGCACGACTCCGTTCAGGAAATCCATTCCACAGTTTACAGCCAGCTAGCAGGCGAGCATGATTGACCAGGAGTTAACCAGGAAGTTTAGCTCTGCAACCTGCAGCCGACGTAAAACGCCTGCTCGCTGAGGAGAACAGTTCTGACAGCGGCATAAAAACAGTGAAAACCACACTCCTTCAAGCCAGGGTTCACGTTCGCCGGTATATGTGCCGGTTTTTGGCCGTTGTCACGTTAATTTGGCTGGCGAAAAAAAATATCACCAGCCAAAATGTCAGGTGAAATCAATGATTAACACGGAGACGGTATTTATTTATTTTAAATGCCGGCATCGCGTTGTGTTTGGAGATTGAACATTCACAGCTCGTCTGTGACTCCATTTATGTGTGTCTGTGACTCCGTTTGTGTGTGCGCTGCTATGCGCTCACTGTGTGTGTGCGCTGCTATGCGATCACTGTTTGTGTGTGTGTGTGTGTGTGTGTGTGTGTGTGTGTGTGTGTGTGTGTGTGTGTGTGTGTGTGTGTGTGTGTGTGTGTGTGTGTGTGTGTGTGTGTGTGTGTGTGTGTGTGTGTGTGTGTGTGTGTGTGTGTGTGTGTGTGTGTGTGTGTGTGTGTGTGTGTGTGTGTGTGTGTCTGTAAAGTCGCTGTAAACGTTGTAAAAGTCGTACATATCATACTTGCCTGTATAAAGGAGTTTATTAAAGCCATATAATCAAAATGATGACAAAATATTATATGATAATATAATATTAAAGCAAACAGAGCATCCATATCGGAATAGTATTGGAGTATCAGCAGCTATCTAAAGTCAGATATCGGGATCGGATCGGAAGTGAAAAAAGGTGGATCGGTGCATCCCTACAGGGAGGAGCCTGAGACACAGTCACTTAACGAAAGTGGCTAGAGTGTAACCTCCAATCATTGCCTGCTGAAGTTTACGACATCTTAACAATAGATTTGCCACTTTATGTTGCCATTAGACACCATTTGTCCAAAGAGGAAGTAGTGATTTTAATTCACAGGGACAAACATGAGCTGCTGGTCCACTGATGCTTTATTTAATACGTTTATTTCACTTGCTGTAGGTATATCTGAAGAAAGGACGGGAACACCCGTCACATGATGTGCAATTGCTGATTTTCTGTATGGAATTAGAGATAAAAAAATACTCAAATAGTCATGTAATGATTGGAAGGGATTTATGCCAAAGGGAAGTATTTACTTTGTCTTTGTTATTATTTCTCTTGCTGGTGTTTTCTCTACTGCGGGTGTTTTGGCATTTGTGTGTGTTTTCAGTTTTGCATCGTTTTGTTTTTTGCAGCATGTTTCTGTCGATGCATGTGTTTTGGATTTCCACAGTGCGTTTCTCACTTTGCATTTGTTTTCATGTGCTTTTGAATCTGCAGCGTTTTTGAATATGCAACTCGTTTCTCCTTCTGCATGTGTTTTGGGCCTTTGCGGTGCATTTGCCCCAGTCGGCCACCGTACATGTGGCCATTTAAACACTTGGGACATGTTGAGGGAAATTTTGTGTTTATGGATAATGAACACAATGGCTCATTTCTAGCATAGCTGTTAATGAGTGTGTGTGTGTGTGTATGTGTTTTTTTCTGAACTTACGTGGTGTCAGCAGGATGACGGAGGTGACGATCAGGGAACAGATGATGAGGATGACCAGCAGGGCAATGGCTATTCCCTTCCAGTTCCTCTGAGGCGGGGCACTGCCCACAAGGTCCTGAGAAACACACACGACATGCATCACACCTAACACAAAAATATCATCATTACAGCTCTGCGTGATAAAATCCTGTATATGCAGTGTCGGTGGATTTCATCCCATTATAGATAAGATGGATGAATTTTGTTCTGTCACAGTTGGAGGCTGGAGGACAGTTCACTCTCTGTCAGACAGATGCTGTCGACTCAGCCACTTATGTGTAGAAACACTCCATCCTCCTGTTAACTCCTGCTGTTCGTATGTGGGAAAAGTCCCCAAAGCTTTGTTTGATAACTGGAGAGGAGCTGTGGCTTCCATGCAGATGCAAGAGGGAGAATACTGAGCTGAACAGCAGATGGTAGATGGTCCTATTTGAGTCAAGTCAACTTTATTTGTAGAGCACATTTGAAAACAACCAATGTATCACTTTACCAGATTTAAAGGTACAGCAACATAAAAGGTATACAACATAACATAATAAAATATTCAACCTAGATAGAGGTATCCAAGTTGACTATTCTTGAAACATATGTCACAAAAACACAGGACAACAAAGCAGTGTAGGAGGCAGCAGGCATGTTTTTTCTTTTGTTAACCAAATGCTCTTAGATTTATTGTGTGATTTCTCTGACCTCTCTAACATTGAGTATAGGTGTGAGAGTGGACTGTTTGTTTTCTATATAGCCCCTTTTCTACCTATGGTCCCAGCTCACCTCTGCACAGTTCAGGTTGTTTTTCCACTACAAAATATTACCGGCTCAAAGTGGACGGAGTCATCACTGGACGGCTACTTGAAACTGCCGTGCCTTTGTTAAACACGAATGAGTGACTAGTGATGTGTAAAGCAGTTGTTTTCAGTGTAACTGAATCAGTCGAGTCAATTAATTAAAAAAAACATTTGTTCAGTTCTTCCTCCATGACCAGACTCCGTCTGACACAGTGACTACTGAAATACAGCGACAGGGGTTTTTGATGTCGCTCACGATCAGCAGTGCTGTCATTAAATACACTCCTCTGTTAAATATTGAGATTGTAGACATTTCCCTGGTAATTGTTGGAGATTAACCCAAGTTTTTATGACTGTTAAGTCTTTTTAACTGATCAACAGTTTGGCATTGTTTGGCTTGATTCTTGTGTCGGACATCTCTTCCTGTGACCGCACTCTGACCAATCCGTGACCGGCAGTCTGGCGACGTCACACATAGTATCACCTCAGCTCCTCGCCAGAGCAGATGGAAGCGCGAGTGGAAATTCAAAATAAGCGTGCTGTGCCAAAAGAGAGTTGAGTTGAGCCGGCGGAAACGCGCCATATGTGTCCCTGTGATGGACTGGTGACCTGTCCATTGTTTACCCCGCCTACTACCGTATGTTAGCTGGGATTGGCACCAGTAGCCCTGCAACCCATATGTGGAGGGTAAATCGGTAGACATGGATGGATGGATATTGGGTACGTTCAACATCAAATTTGACACAATGTAATTGTATCCATTACTTTCATCTCAGCCCTCCATACACATTTTTTACTCCATGCTTTTTGCTGTTTTTGACGATAACCTGTAATTTTCTAAACCTTTCAAAAAGTCTCAAATATATCCATTATTTCAATTTCACCACGACAACTCCAGTGAACAATAACAGCTTCATCAAATACTTAGTTTCCTCATTGACAGCAAGTGTGAGTGACATAATTAGTACCTTGAAAATTATAATTTATACAACAATTCTGTTTTCCCGGAATGTCTGCAGTGAGATTAATTAGGTCCAATAAATAATGAATAGTTATCAGTAAGAAATCTGAAGATTTCTCTCCTCTTCAAGAATGCATGACAAGGTTTTTCATTAGACAATAGCAAAACATATTTTGTTATCTATAACTTTTAACATTTGGCAGGTGTGTTGACAGAAGAGACCATCATTTCTAGATGAGTGTGCAGACTATTTTGTGCCTGCAATGCACATGTATGTTTTTGTAGAGGCATGGTATACTTGCTGTATGTATTGTATGTACTACTTGGACTACAATTACTTTTTTTGGTAACACTTTATAATAAGTACACACTATTAGCATTATTTTAGCATTAATAAATATTGAATTCAGCATTCATAACGCATGAATACTCATTAGTTTGTAGTTTATAGACACAGTTCTAAATGTTTTACTCAACCCGTCAGCTGAGGAATAGTGTCTAAATAGCTGTTGTGCTCAAGCAGCCAATCAGCATCCACCTCCAACAAATGAGCTCTTTGATTGGCTTACAAGGGACTGTTCTCTCACCTCTCTGTGTGTCCAGCAGTCAATCAGTACATGCCAACACTTCAGCACGAATAAAACATTTAGAACTGTGTTTATAAACTACATACTAATGAGTATTCATGCATTATAAATGATGAATTCAATATGTATTAATGCTTTACTAACGCTAATAGTGTGTACTTATTATAAAGTGTTACCCTTTTTGTTGTTGTTTGCTTTGGTGGCTTAATCAATATGTGGATTTTGGAAATGTAGTTCTTATAAATGAGTTGGATATGGTGCATTTTTTTTTACCACATGATGCCAACATACATAAAAACAAGCAAGCAAGTAGTTATAAATCTTGCATCATTGGCTTCACTAAAATATGTGTGATTGCTGCACTAGCAAGTGAGACCAAGTAAAGACGGAGGCTGTTTATGTCAGAAACTGAGTAAGCATATTGGTCTAAATTTCATAGAATATATCTGTCAGATATTTGCCACACAGTTGGTGTAGTGGTTAGAACTCTTGCCTTGATTGATTGATTGATTTACTTTAATATCCCCAAAGGGGCAATTTAGTATACAACAGCAGTTGGCACAATAAACACACCAGATGCAACACATAGGTAGCAATAAATAGATAGAAATACATCGTATATTAAAACATAACGATACAAAAAATAGAAATACCAGGATACATCATAAAAATTATTACCTGCAAGTCACATCAAATCATCAGCTACAGCTGGTTCAAATATTTAACAGCTAGCGGGACGAATGATCTCAAGTATCTATTTGACCTGGCCTTCCTAGTAAAAGACATCCTCCTTCCTGAGGGTAACAATCTAAACTCCTTGTTCAGAGGATGAAGACCTGGGTTCGTGACCTGGTCAGAACAAGACATGCCGATTTGTGGATTAGGCGAATTGGACACCAAATGTGCGAATGTGAGAGTGGATGATCGCTAGTTTCTATATGTGGCCCTACAATGAACTGATGATGGACCCCTCCTATTGCCCTATGTCAAATGAAATTGGCACAACACTCCCCCTGACCCTTGTGTGGAGGATAAATAGTGGTAGAAGATGGATGGATGAATATTTGTCATTCAAACTTGTTGTTGCTGGCTCTAGCATCTTGAGGCGAGTAGCCACTGGTTGTCTTTACGTGCATTACTTACATGAGTGATACGATTTCAACACGAATGATCCAGCAACACAGTAACAGCCAACAGAAAGAGAAATTGCATTGCACATGGTGTGAAATCTTCAAGGGTAGGAGAGAAGTTCAGAATGAAGCACTGACACTGGAGTGACAGAACTGCCTCCCCCAAACCCAACAGAGATTGTAATGAACTATCAAGCCACTCTTAAAAACTCACCTATTCTGAACCACTTTTAAAAAACACTGTTGTTTGTTTCTTTATATGATGTTTTTAATATATGATGTTCTACTATTTTAACCATAAAACATCTTTGGGAATATTTGATTTATAAATATACACAATAATGCATACATTATTTTTTATTATAATATCAGATGTCATTCTGTAATTTCTGCCCAAGTAATCCTCTCAGACAGACAGAAAGACACACACACACACACACACACACACACTTATCTCTCTGGTCACAGTCAGTGAGGAAACTGAGCAGCTCCAGCCACCCGTATCGCTCCAGCTGTTGATATCCTTGTAACCAATTAGACCTGGTCTACACAGTATGCAGCAGCTCAGTGAACCATCTACAAGCTAATGAGGTTGTGTGTGTGTATGTGTATCTGCATGTGCATGTCCATGTGAGAGTGAAACAGACGTCACACTTGGGCTGATGCAGGCCTTTTATATCCTTGAAGACTCTTAATTGCTACATCGTGAGTTACTTTCCGTTTAAATTTTTAAAATGTACCTGTGTGTGTGCATTTATGTTACCTGGGCACTTAGTGTCTCGGCATAGTTTGTCTCACAACAAAGCTAATCGATACTGTAGGCAGTGAGTACACATAGAAAAACAACAGGCACATCAATAAGCTGATTTATGGCTGCACAGGTAAGGATTTTCACCATAACGTGCACAGACTTGTGTTCTGGATTCATAAGATATTAATCTCTTCGTGTTATCATACTCTAATCGGAAAGGCGTGCTGCTGAAGGCGCCGTTGCTATCAGCAATCGCTTCAGACCTCTGACCGAGGGAAAAATAAAATAATCAGATGCTTAGACAGGCATGGAGATAACACACTCGTTTCCGCATCTGCATGCTTGTTTTTCTGTGTATATCCTCGCTGCAAATGGCAAACTATGAGGTGTTGGTAGGTGATTTAAATACATCCCAGTCCTGCATCCTGCAGCTCAGCACAGCCAGTACCGGCGAGGTACAGATCTATAAATGTGACAGCTGGACTTGTGCCACATAAAGGGAGAAGTATCTCTCAGCCAGAGAGGCAATGAAAATAAATTTTTATAATTTCTCTGCTAATGAGAAATGCAGCAGCTTTTTCTGAGCACTTATTCAGTGAAAATGCTGGATAGAGACAGATTTGACTGGTAGCTTCCCTTGGCACTTGGCATTTCTGCAAACAGACACCCACTTATTCAAACAGAGGTTAGGGAGCTTTTTTCACATTTCAGATCAATAGACGGTCAAATACTGTGTCAGATGTTTGCCTTTCCACTCTGTAAAACCCTCAATAGAAGAGCATTTAGCTGAAAAGGATACGACTATTGACCTTCGCTGTCGATGCACAACAACAACCAACAAACACTGACTTTCTCAAGTCAGTGCATTGTGGTCGATGCTAATCATACTTCCTGTGGTCAACATGGGCATCAAGAACACCTGCCACGACTATTTAAAGCACCAGCTGAAATAACAAAAGCTACTGCAGCAGACAACGTTAAAACAAAGCCACAACAGATTTCTGATTGGGCCTTGAAGTGTTGGTGAACTTTTAAATACAAAATAATAGGTCAATGCAGTCAAACCATTGTCAAATGAGTTCAAACTATGCTGATTAAGCTTATCAGTGCCACGGGACTGTTTAGCACTTGCAGTGATGTGTTTCACGTCAACACAGATGGAGGCAACAACGTTGTGCTGGTAAAGGAATCCTTTCTTTAAACAGGAGCAAGCCGGCTGGACTATGACTGAAAACACAAAAAAGTGCCTACTCCTCAATTAACCCACCCCTGCACCACTGCTGTATACACACAAATGCTCCCTCAGTCAGGTCAGCTATTCCATAGCAGAGCTTGAACGCTTATGTTCACGAAGACAAACAACAACATCATTACACCGTTATTATATAACATATTTATTTTTTATTTTATTTTGGAAAATGACACAGTTACACACTGTTGCCTCACAGCAAAAAGGTTGCTGGTTTGTGTTCGGGGCCTTTTCTGTGTGGAGTTTCCATGCTTTCTGTGTGTGCGTGGGTTTTCTCCTCGTACTCCAGTTTCCTCCCACATGTCCAAAAAACATGCCAAGGTTCACTGAACACCGTAGATGTTTGTGTGTGAGTGAATGATTGTTTGTGTCTATGTGGTCCTGTGATGGACTGGCGATCTTTTGCCCTATGTCAGCTGGGATTGGCACCTGGAGCCTTGCGACCCTCATGTGGAGGATAAAGCGGTAGAAGATGAATGGATGGAACCGTTTGCCTACATTTCATCTTTAGTGTTACATGCACATCTTAATGTTATGTCTTGATTTCTCTGTGTGTCTCTGATAAGCTTGAGCGGTGATAATCCTTTTAATTTAAGCTCATATTTTTATGAGTGAGATTAAAAAGAACTCACGCTTACTGTGAGAATATTGTATAGGTCTGTCTGTCTATCAATCCAAATGGTGTTACAGTTAAAACTGTAGGATGAAAATTGTTGTGATATTTTCTGGAGGTCAGCAGTTGTGGAGGAAAAATAAAATAGAGTTGAGAGTGGAAATAGTTTTTACAATACACTGTCAGTAGCAGTGATGAGATTTGCCTTAGAATTTATTTGTATTTGTTCAAATCTGTGTGAGTTAGGGTTTGGACAATGCAAGCCAACAAAATACTTTTATTTAGTGACACTGGCTTCATGCACAGGGTCTGATTGGAATGGTACAGTAATTTGCGGCTCAGAAAGGGTTGAGAATAAAACGCTGAATCGCCAGGTGAGTTAAAATGTTCATGTTCAATAAGAAATTATTTCCCTTTCGCTGCTAAATCAGACGCTGCATGTCCACCTGTTAGTGGTTGATAGAAAAGACCAAACCTTTGGGAGGTTGAAAACCAATTTAAGGGACGGCAGCGTGGAGTTTTGGTAAAGTTTGTGTTTCGAGAAATATTCCAAAATCAAACACACAAGACTGAAAATACTATCAGTTTCTTTTCAAGGGCTTTCTTTTCTTTCACGTATAGTTAACTAAACTACACAAAAGTGGCATCATCTGCTTTTTTTCCTTTAAAAAGCAATATTCTCTCTTACAATTCATCGTTAAAGTGGCTCAGCTCTGACTGCTTTCTCTCTAACTGCTGTTTTTCTTGTGTGAAATGTGCAACATTTCACCTGCAAATGAAACCGAGAGATTCAAACACAGGCTGGCGTCTCTCATGAAGTGTACGAAAAACCATCACTTTTCTGCTGTCAAAAACCCTAAAGAGACGCGCTGCACAAACAAGCTGCTGCTTTGATTTGCCTGACGTTCAGACCGTGTAAGAGTTTAACAAACCAGCTGTAAACCCGAGCACTCTCGAGATGACCTTTCTGAACAGCTCTAAAAAAAGTGCAAGAGGAAATCTTGACCTCCAGCGATGTTTTCAGACATTTGCGAGATACTGCTGACCGTTCGCTTGAATCGACCTCTGGTTAGTCTCTGTGAGGAGCAGGCGTGCATATCTCACGGCCGATAACAATAAAGGCTGCATCAGTAAATGATAACTGCGGCCATTTCCACCGTCTAAACAAAACCCGGAGTATTCTGGCTGTGACAACTGAAGGATAGAAAATCCTCAGAGAGGAAGCAACAACACTGCATTTGATACCATTTTGTCTCTATTTTGAGAATGAGAATGAAGCATGTTTTAAGATCAAGCTTCCATTATACCCACGACCCCCAAACACCCCTCTCTCCTTCTCTAAACCTCCCTCACTCTTACTTTTTTTTTTGTCTAACCATCTCTTTGTCTCTCTGCTCGCAGCTCAAGTGTGAAATGGATCTTTCCTGATCTCTGAGCACCTGGTTTCCAAGGGAACCAAGAGAGCTATTTGAGTTAAAGTTGTAGTGAAAATGGTCCTGGCTGGTGCACAGAACGGTGGGGACTAATATTACTGCTGCCTGTCATGTGGGAAATGCATCCTGTGAGTCCAAAGATACAAACTCGGGAAGGAAGGGAATGAGACATACTGTAGACATTGGAAACAAAAGCAAACGTCACCTGTCGAAAGACATCCGACACTTGACATATGATATATCACTCAGCTGAAAGGCAGTCCCTGTCAGAGAGCAGTCAAACTACAGAGTGAAGCAGTAGACTTGGACATGGGGGTAAACTTTTTTTCCTCTGGAAGAGCATCAATAAATCATGGGCATTCATGAGTGAGATTAAGAATTCATGCCAACTAGCTTTAGGTTTATAGATAACAGGCCATGTGTCTACCCAGCCTGTTTCTGTCCACTTCAGATTATGTGGAGTGTGGGCTGCACTTAACAGAAGGAAGGCCAAGAAAAACCGATGACGCTCTTTAGATGAGATTGAGTTCTTTGCTGGTGAACTCTGATATGGAGAGGGAATTTAATCCATGTGACATTGGGGAAAAGTGCTGGAACACAATAATGAAGCTGTAGGATCTATTTTCTCTAAAAATGTACCCTCAATGTCTTCTCACCTGGAGAAGCTGCACAAAAAAGAAGTAAATAAGAGAGAAAATAATCAGTAATTCCTACATAAAATAAGAATAAAAAGAGTTAAATGAAAGCTTTAACTCGCCTCCAAGGTACTCTGCGGTGAACTAATCAAGAGGTCATTCCATGTTCTCATTACTTGGACAATCACACACTCATGAATTGCTCCTACTATGCTCTAATGTGATAATGACTTAATCTGCAATTACCTTTTCAGATCTGATTATCTCGAGCAGGGTTTCCTTAATCCTTGTCCTTGGGATGAGCTTGAATGGTCAGCTTGTCAACAAGCTCTGCAAAGTAACGAGTCATTCATTTCATTGATTCATGTGTGATGGAGCTGGGAAACATCTAAAAAAATGCATGGCAGTGGGTTCCAAGGACCAGTAGTGTGAAACCCTGATCTAGAGTATGTCATATTTTGGAGGTTGAGTTGAATTCTTTATTTTAAAAACTCTAGTAGTTTTGGGTTCTAAACTCAACCGAATAATGTTGGTACAACTGAGCCCTGATGACATAAATCAATCTGTGCTAAAGTTTAGAGACATTAATACTGAGTGGGACAGAGTGAAGCAGCTGCACCACAGAGTTTTTAGTATCCGACTCGTGCTCAATTAAGTCCATTTAAGCTTCCCGACCCTGTGTAGTCCAGTGAAATTGAGAGGTTTTGTCTTATTTTCCACAACTTAAAATACAGCTGAGCGGCTGTGTTTGAACCACACTTGATTTTACTTTAGGGAAATTAAAATCAGGTTAAACGGGTGAAATTAAGGAGGCAAATTGATTGTTAAGCTCTTCTGTATTTTTTCAAATTTTCTTTACAGTAATCACTGAAAGTTACCCCACTTATACCTTCAGTGTGGCTTATATGACATAGTGCTCTTGTTGAAAATCTACCCTGAAAAACAGTGGTCTACAATGAACTGTGCAAAATATCTCACACATTCATCAGGTAACGGCTTGATCTTTGATAAAATCATAGGTTTATTAGCCAAAACGGGCAACTGGAATTGGGTTCAAGGTGTTTATTGGTGGTGGTTTCACTGCTAATGTCAAGTTTCATGTATTGCTGAAGTAAGTGAGAGGAAGAAGACAAGTGCATTGCGTTGTTCTTTTATAACAAGTCAAAATAAAAGTAAATGATTTAGACCACTGCCTTTCATGCCGCTATTCGATTTCACCTGGGAATAAATAATTTAACATGTGATGAGATGCTTCTTTTCTCTTCCATGGTTCGCAGCCTGACGTTCTTCCAGTCATCTTTAGAATTGTCAATATTGACAAATTTACCTGAAATTGCAGTGGCTTTCATTTAAAAATAGCATAGCAGCAACGGTCTTAGTCATATTTCCAGTATGGATACATTATTTACCCCCCTCTCGCTCTGAATTTAATGTAACAGGGTGCTTAGATTGTAAAGATATGAATATAAGAACATACTAGAAACAAAACACAACATCCACACAGTGTGGAAGCCATAACTAAGTTACAGCAGAAATAGAAAAGAGTGTGATGGTGAGAAGTGAACAATAAAGATTAATAATAAAAGTCCCCTATAATCCTCGTTTTTATGATGGTGCTCCCTTTGGCATTGGGATGGGTCTTCATGAAAATGAACTTCATGTCACAAAGGAGTTATTCCATACCGATACAATGACACAAATAACATTCATCTTGTTTTTTGGGTGTTTTTATCGTAGAGGCTCTAATTCTGACACAACACCAGCTCAGAGGAAAACCAGTGTCCTGTAATCCAGCTGTGACAGCATTTATTGGATGTTTGTCAAACAGGGAAATAGTCATTTTTGAAAGAATTACTCTGTCTTACAGCTCTGTGTGGCTATACTTGCTAACGTGGGCCTGCTAACATGCTAACACACTGAGCTATGTTTACGATAGTGTGTTAGCATAATCCCGTCCACTGTTATGCAACTCCAGCAAAATTCGACATTGCTGTTTTCTTAACTGAACACACGGACTCACACTATTGACCACACACATCACATAACTCTCCATCTGTTATTCCGAATTTGCTAAAGAGGAACTCGAGCAGAGACTTAGCAGGGTGTTGTGATTGAAAGTGTATAGATTTCCTCTGTGACCCTTTCTGAAGTTAATTGTTTGGAAAAAAAAATCCACAAAGCAGATGGGGAGGAAATCCAACTCAATCGGTGTAAACAAATATTTGCACATCTGCTTCAGAGAGGTGAGGAGATGTAAGAAGGGAAAGTGGGAAACATGAGTTATTGAGACATACATAGACAAACCACTGACATCTGAGTTGTTATTCTGCAGTGGTTCATTCATCTCTGTAAGAATGAGATGTTGTACTATTTGAAACAACGTCAGAATAGAATGCGTCGGTGTTAACTCTGGCACTGGATTGTTAAAGAAAAATTTCTTCAGAGGATATGGATTATTACTTGCCTGTGGACAAAACTGGCACAGTATCTTTTAATCATTAGAGGAACCACAGCACCAAACACGACTGAAACTGCACAACTGTAGAATGGATGTGTTCAAAGTAACCCTCGCTGCTTTTCCTTTTTTCTTATTCACCCTCAAAACGTCCGTGAAAATTTATCTATTCCAAGGAACGATAAGAGACATATTATCCTTATGAATAATTATGTACTAACAAATCCGATGAAAGTGAAAATAAACCCCTTCAACGTTGAAACACAATTACATGGCTGTATTTCTGAGAACCCGGTGTTTGCTTTAATAACAGATCTTTTTTCTATAAATGCATTAGTGACCCTTGTTCCATCCAGGCTGGAATTAAAAAAAAAATCACTCCTGCTGTTGAGGATGGGGTGTTGTTTTTTTTTTTGTTTTTTTATAGAATCATGAATGATCAGCAACCATGAGAGCGTTGTTTGCAGTGGTGCTCAACAAGCATTTCCTGAGCCTGTAATGGCTTCACTAATGAAGACGGCTGCATTTCATGTGGAAAAGATGAGACAGCGTTCATTTTCTGTCTACTTATTGGCTTTTATTTCAGATTAAGACTGAAAGTGTAGGATAATGCATACATGGATTAAAACCTCCTGCAGCAGAGGGCTGAGGTTCACTTCTAAGATGTGGTTTTTTTTTTTAGCTACATGATATTTCCTGTGCTGTGATGTCTTAATTTCTCTGTCTCGCTCCGTGCTGCAGTAAGCATTTCAAACTGATATTACCAGTGAACAAGGTCATTGTTGAAGCTACCATGTCAGTGATGGGGGAGTATATATTTTCCATGATTCTCATCAAACAGGAAATGGTATACTTCGTACAATCTGTGCCAAATGGCAATCGAGCTTCAGTCATGAATGAAAAATCAAACTACATACATATAATTTTGTTCAGTCATTAAGCTGAAGTGAGAGGTTGAAGTTCATATTGAAGAAAATGAATTATGCTGTACCTTTTTCATGTTTGACATCTGATTTTCTCTTTACTCCCCCCATATTTGTGCGATGTGAACCTAGTTCAAGATCAACCACACTGCTGTATGCACTGCACTACTGCTCTCATTAATGTGCTCATAAGACACTTTACACTTCAGATATGCAAAGGTTCTAGCTGCACACAAGAGACCTAGATGTAGCAGTTTCTTCAGCAAAACCTCCTCCTAATTGGACAAATATCAGATTGAGTTATTTCCTGCCCATGAAACAATTACTGTATATTCAGAGCTCCTCAAACAATTTTCCCCAAATATTGCAGTGGTTTCCCTCGATATCTTTTCAGCAGTGGTGCTGGTGTCCATGTGTACATGCAGCAGACTCCACATTCATTCAATTAATTTGCCTGATAATCATTGCAGATTATTATTTTTTCTTCTTTGCATCTTAATTTGCAGCCTTTGGTGATTAAGACCCTATGAGGATGCAAATCATGGGAAGATAGCACTGAATACACGTCTGAATGCTCAGAGTCCGTCCTAAATGCGTCCTCAGATCTGATCACATTTGTAGGTGGTTTGAAGATCAATTCGTCCACATTCCAGAAATGTATGAACACAGAATGAATTTATGAATTAGAGACTGCCTCCTTAGCTCATGTTGTGTGATCTAGAGCTGTAACTAACGATTATTTTCGCAAACGATTAATCTGTCGATTATTTTCTCGAATAATCAATTTATCGGTACGTCAATAAAATGTCAGCAAATTTGAGTAAACGTTGATCAATGTTTGTCAAACCTGGAAATGAACGATGTTCTTGAATTTTTTCGTTTTGTCCACAAACCAAAATGATTCAGTTTTAATGACTTCTTTGTTGTGTTGAGCAAAGAAACCAAGAAAATATTCACATGTAAGAAGCTAAAACAATCAGAAATCTTGTTTTAATGATGAAAAAAGCTTCAAACTGATTAATCGATTATCAAAATAGTTGACGTTGATTAATAATAAATAAGTACAATTTTGCAGCTTTGCGCCATAATCTAGCAGTTATGATGTACAGCTGCTTGATGAATGAATAAATTAATGTAGAGGGAAAAACCTTTTTGGATTTTCACATTTTCATCAAAGCCTTTAACCATCTTATGACCACCTGGATTTATTTAGATTTTATGGCTGTAGAATTGACTGTGCTTCCATGCCTTTTCCCAAGATAACGTTCACTTTCGATATCTGGCAGTTATTCAACCATTTCGGAATTGGTGAATCTTGTCTGTGATTGGACGGTCGTTCCATGGAAGTCCTGATCAGTAATGATCGGTATATAGGGGCGCTAAGTTCTATTTCTTTGCTTTCCAGTAGTTTTTGAATTTTCTATATATCACAAACAGCCTAGGAATTATGGTAATGAGAAGTATGCATGCCAACTCTTTTCAGCGACAACAGGATGGCAACAGAAGGGTTAAAAGGCTCTGATAGAACCAAATGCTCGGCAATCAACAGCTGTTATGCAACATGAATTTTCAAGTATTTCTTTATATCAACAACAGTTTATTCTAGCGGAGCACCTTTCAACACGGATTGTAATGTCAGTGCCAAGAGCTGAGTTACATAAACCCAGGAGTGGATGGTGTGTCTATACTGTATATGTTGTTCCCTACAGAGCACAATTTAAGTCACTTGACAGAAAAGTGCAGAACAACAACCACTCTTTCCGTACTCGTCTGTCCTTCCTTTTCTCTCCGGCAAACACGTGCGCACGCCGTAAAACCTTTGTCTTCAGTCCACAAACAAAGACAAGTTGTTGATGAAAACAAGACACCACACACGCACACGGGCTGTTGTGGTAAAGGCAACACCTGCGAGTTGATGTTACAATGGGATTCATTCAATATTTAGGTAGAAGAGTAGAAGTTGTGTCTTGTTGTTGCACATGTTCAACCTGCAGCACTCAACCTTTTCCAGTCCACAAAGGAAACACGATTGTGATGAATAAACAAGGTTGTTTAAAAAAAAGAAAATTTGGTTTTATTTTCTATTGGTTATTTGTTTGGGTTTGCTGCTGTGTGTCGCTCTCTTTCCTTGAAGCGAACAATTAACATTGAAATCAGTGAAACAAAGAGAAAAGGGGATCAATTGTGGATCCATTGTCACTGAGATAGACAAACCAATCACAGTTTTTTACTATCTGCAACTCCAGGACTTCTATATATCTATGGAGGTGAGCACCAGGCTGGGCCATAACAGTAATATACACTGTACAACATGTTTCAGTGCAGAAAAAGCCTATAATTGTCCCAGCAGTGGCAACAGCAGCTCTCATCTTCTCCCGGGCCTCTCTGCCTTTGCCTGCTGCCAGTCATAAATCGCAAACATCACAACCACAAATAGTGTTAAAATGAAAACTTGGTAGTTTCACTTTAGCAGTGGAGAAGGTGGCACGTTCTCTTCTCGGGGTCTACCACAGCTTTGTGCACGTATACCGCTGAAACCAGACGCTGCTACAAATTAATAAATAAACCAGAGCCAAAGTTTTCAACACGTCTATAAAAAAACGCCGAGCTGCAGACAGTGACAGAGCTGACGAGACACCACGGGAGTCTTTCATGCACCAGAGTCAGACAGGTGACTGTGGGGTTTAGATAGCAATGCCCACTTTTCTAGAGTTAATATGCTTCAGTTTATTGACACAACTTTCAGTGCATCTTAATGTAACCTTGATTTCTGGATAGGATTTTCTGTGTTGTGGATTATATGTTTCTCTAATTTAACTCGATTCTGAACGCTACCGTGGTACTGGGCTACAGTGGTCTATGTATAAACAAGGCGCTACAGCTCTGTCTATTTGGGCTGTCATAGGACTTTTATAATTGCAGTTGCAACAAATTAAGTTAAAGGTCGAGTGTGTGTAACACTGAGCAGGGCTTCAAGACAAAATGTGAATATACTTGTTTATCTCTCTTGTTAATCACATAAAAAATGTTTTTTTTTTTTTATAGCCTTACAATAATCCTTTAATATGCACTTTAGGCAAGGACCTTGCTGTATAAAGGCCATCACCTTACACTGTGTTTCATTTGTTTCTTTGGAATAGGATGGGGTCAGTGGCGGAGTCGTCTGCTATTTGCAGTCTGCAGTCTCACCCATAGATGGCACTAATTCTGACAGACCGGACCTTTGGAATGATAGTCATCTTTAACGGTTACCATCGTAAAAACACAGGCAGGTGTAAACCACAAGTTAACAGTAAATATTAATAACACGTGAAGTCTCAAGCAAGTCCGAAGTCATCCTAGCAAGAAACGAGCACTGCTTCATGGTCCCATACAACTCAAAATAATGAATAAAACTATATAGCCTTACAAGTAAACAATTACATTAAAGTTTCAGGCACTTGTGACCAACTTATAACCCGCCTATACGTTAGAGTTAAAATAGCAACCAGATGAACCGAATTTCGGAAAGAAATCGCAACGCTAACCTTAATATTTGAGGAAAATGTATGTATATTTCATAAAAGAAGAGAAGTCATTTTACTCAAGTCTGAGTCGAGTCTAAGTCGAGTTGAGTCTTTAACCAGCGTTAGTTAAGCAAGTCTTAAATCACCAAATTTGTGACTTAGGTCAGACTCGAGTCAAGTCGCGCAACTCCAGTTCCCCACCTCTGGAACTCTCTGGTGTTAATAAAAACGCTAATATACATATTTACATACACACTTACAGTACATACAGTACTGTACACAAGTTTAAGGCACCACCAGCTCTGTTGTTTTTTCTGTTTGTCAAATTCTGTGATCATGTGAATTTGGAATGATGTGTTGCGACTTGAAGCGGGTCTTATATATTAGCGAGCTGTCAATGAGTTTAACTCATGCAACATGTAATGCTCAAGCATGTCTTGAATACACTTGGTGTAATATACTTTTTTTTTTTACAGCAGATATTTCTTTAAATTAAATAATGGGACAAACACAGGATTTACCAGTAACATTACCAGTGTAACCCTGGATTTCCACTGGACGCGTTACAGCCGCAGCACGTCAGCGGCGTGGTCGTGGTGCAAATAGCTTCCATTCAATCAATGAGAGCATTTCCACCAGACGTGCTGCGGAACGTCTCAGCAGAGTCCCAGAAGCAGTTTGCCGCAACGAATCGCTTTTGATAGGTAGCAGTACTATTTTTGCCGTTGCCGCTGCTGAACCCGTAAATTTAAACAGAGCAGATCGCACCAGACAGGAAGTGAGTCACAGACTCGAAGTAAATATTTCCGCCCCCCTTTCAAAATAAAACACAATACGCAGGTCATACAGCCTATCACAACTTCACCACTTCAACATTACGTCGTGACCAGTGCTACCAGGTCAACAGTCCATTAGTCAGAGCGTCTCGGAGAGTCATAACGTACGACGAGAGACTGATTGTTGAAGTGGAGAAACATGATTTATGACAACAGCAAAACAACATGCATATCTTCTGGATGTGTTCCAGTAAAGTGAAATAGAAATAATTTATCCTCTATTGTCTTTATAGCATTGCTAAAACAACAAATCTAATGGTGGCCTAAGACTTCTGCACAATACTGTATATACCATATTTAACCATTTTTAAATATAACATATTTATAAATATTCAACTAATTTAAAACTACATATACTTTATCTGATAATAATTGTTATTCACATATATATAAATACAATTTTGACAGTAGTAGTCAAAAGTAGTTAACATGACATAACACACAAAAGTTAAATAAAATTGTTGTGCAGCCTGTTGATTTAGACATGTCACATATAATCTCTGATGAACTGGGCCGAATTCAAAATCATTCAAAAATACTCAAAGAGGCTTCACACGTGGAGATCTCCACCGGGTACCGAGAGAGGGAAACACGCAAGGGTGGAGGGGGTGGTGGGTGGGGGGGGAGAAGATATCAATAAGTCTTACCGGATCCTGCTGCTGAGATGCTTTACCCGGCCCGTTTGCATCTTTAACAGAAGTCATGATGATGGTAAATCAAGAGGAGGAGAGGAGAGAGCGCACACCGGCGTCCGCTGCCGACAGGTGCAGACTCTGAGTATAATGAAGCGAGGGGAGGCAGAGACTGAGAGAGAGACTGAGAGAGAGAGATAGAGAGAGAGGCGTACAGCGTGTTCCAGAGTATCTGGTGATTTGGAAAGAATAAGGCAGAGACAGCGCGCGTGGTGTTCACAGGCTGATGTGCACCAACGTGGGAGGTCCAGATCACCTTTCACAGTGGCGGTGTCACCACCACCACCACCTGCTCCCACGCGTCATCCCACACCTGGATTTTATTTTTTTGTCTTTCAGCAGTTTAAATTGGTGTTATATTTGCGTCATGCACTTGGACATATGGGGGACTGGAGACACAGAAGTAGGATAAGGATATTCTCTTCAGCAGGAAGACAAGTGAATGTCAGACTGCGAGCACTTTCTTTCTAACAAAGTGAAATGTCTAAAAACAAAAAAACAAAAAAACAACACCTGAATGAAACAGGACATCGATCCTGGTAGATTATGTCACATCACATGAACAGAGAACCAACAAAAACAGTTGCGTTGCTGGTCTCCCTTTACCCCAAAACAATTAAATAAAGAGGAAACAATCATATTTTGAATAAAATTATAAGTGCAGGAGAAGAAACTGGGTTTAATAACCTCATTTTAAAAAGAAAAGAAAAAACTGCACAATTTTGTGTCAGCCACAGTGGGTGCCTTCATGCTTAATTGGCCAAAAAGAAAGGAAAAGCTGAAAAGAAAAAGAACAGAAAACAAACACTGTAACTGCAAAGGCGTCATTTCCACTCACCCATCACTATATACAGAATCTAAATTGTTCTTTCACCTGAACCTATATTTAAGTTGGCTTCACTGCTCAGCACTGTGCTCACAGCAGCTGATGATATGGAGACCTGTCAGTTGGGATCATATCATTTGTGAGCTCTCATTACTGGCAAATCCATTACACAGGAAATGGAAACAGGAATCAATGTAAGAAGAAGAAAATACTTTCAGTCCTTTTCAGGTTTTTTTTTTTTTTTTTTTTTAGTTTTCACCTCGCTGGAGCTCGACCACACTCGCGACTGACGGTGTTCTGATCGCTGCGGGTCAGGCAGCAGGAGAGAAAACATTTGCATAGTGTGTCTGTACCCATAAAAATCACATTCACTCCACTCTACTGTATCCCAGTGCAGCCGTATTGTCTGCCAATAAAATAAAAAGGGTTTGTGCTGGCCTGGCTTGAGAGCAGCAGTGCTTCCGTCCTCCCACATAGAACAGAAATAGTTCCAGTTCCCAACAAAAACATTGTTTGTGCTGGCGCTTTTCAACTGCTGTGTGTCACATCTCTGTGCACACAGAATCCACAGTCTTGTTAACACAGCTTGGCTGCCTATTTTGTGCCACACACACACACACAGTACTTTCATCAGGAGCCATGCTCAGTTTTCTGCCCTTTTGAACCAATCATCATCTGTTGGAGGGAAAGGAACAGAACAATCTTGGAGAAGAACGAAAGACAAAAAGTGTGAGTCACAGAGAGAGAGGGGAAATGTGTTTGGCGCCTGCGATGAAAGATGATCTTGTTGCAATACAGTAATATCTTCACTGCCTATCATCATCCACGGGGGTGTTTTATATTCGCAACTGGATCTACAAATCCAGAAAAATACATGGAGCACACTCTAGAGGCAATGTACCTATGCAATTATATAATAATATAGAGTGAATCATGTGTTTGAATACACCAGGAAATAAAAAAAAATGCAATCTGGCTTAATTTCAGATGCCATCGTTGTTTTTTTACTTACTGTTATGAATTTAAATGCTGCACGATCATTAGAGTAGCATAGAAAAAAGGAAATGCTGTCAACAGATTGTAGATTTGGTTGATGTTTTCTGAATGTGAGACTAAAAAGGGGTTGATTTTGTTCGACTGCGTCTCTAATTGTTCTGATCAACATCATCACCGTTGTCAGTTCATGTGAAAACAATGTGGCTGTGCATCTATCACAGTCTCTCTTAAATCTGAACTCCCATTTTTGAAGCCACCTGTGATGATACCAGCTGTCAATTACACTGGTTTATCATCCATCCATTTCCTACCGCTTTATCCTCCACATGAGGGTCGCGTGGGCACGCTGTGCCAATCTCAGCCGACATAGGACGATAGGCCGGGTACACCGTGGACAGGTCGCTAGTCCTATTTTCCTCTAAATGGGAATACCATTTAGAAAATTGACATCATGTTCTATTGAAGAAGATCAAAATCTAGAAATTCAGACCATTAACTCCTAAAGAAAAAGTTTATAAATGTAGTGAGTCGGCTCATTTTCCCAAAGACTTCCATTCAAACAAAGTTTCTTTTGTGACAGCGTAGGTGCCCCCTGGTGGCAATTCAATAGTTTCTTACTTCCTAGTTAGCTTTAACTGGCAAACAGGAAGACTATACCTATATGTATTTATATGCAGTTAAATTAATCAAGTTTTTTTCATTGTTTCATAATACATTTGTCTTTATTGTGAACTATGTATCCTCCACATCACAACAACGCTTTTATTTTGACACTTTTTTCCCCTAAAAAACACTAGCTCTATTTTAATTGAGCGGCCCCTTTCTGAGCAGACTAGACTTTCAGTGTCCCTCAGTCATTTCAGGTCTCTTTATACCCCCTATTTAATTACAGATATACTAATCCAGTCAATATTGGCCTTGTACCGCAATGACATTTATGCTAATGATCTAAATTAATTTGATTTTCTTTCTCATTAAAACATACTGGGTTTCTCCTTTGAGCTACATACAGTCAGTCACTGAGATATTTTTTAACCAGATTTATAAATTCCCTGTCCTCAAGTTAACATGATATTTTTCATAAAACCTCACCCTCGATGTGCACAGAGAATGCTGCTGTTGTAAAAGCCCATAAAAAAAATAGTACACATTCAACCACCACTCCAGCAAACAACAATTGTTATTATCAGGTACGTATACCTGAAAAGGGGAGAGATAATGAAAGATGCATGGGCACAATCTTTCCTCAGGTCATGGGTGTAATGACCGAGGGGAGGAAAGCTGTGTGCACAGTAATGTAGCTCAACAGCTATACGCTGCACCTGATGGAGCCCTCCAGTACTTAAAACTACTGTTACCACGTCTGGTGATATATCTTAAATATAAAGCATGAAAAAATACTGTACTGGAACTGCCGTAACAGACAGTGGACATTTAACTCTCATACAAAATTACAAAATGTGATAATACAGATTACGTCTGTCGTTTGGAAACCATAACGACAGATATCAGAATCAGAAATGAGTCAGACCAGTGTACTGAAGGTCCAGTGTGCAATACGTCGTCCTTCCATTCCCTCTATTTCGTTCTTCTTCTTTGTTGGTTTATATATGAGCGGAGGTGTTCTTTGTTTTGCACAGTAAGCTCCCGCTTCAAAATTCATACAGGCTGCTGTAGAGACATGTCAACACAAGATGACCGCCTCCAATAAGCAAGGCCCTTTTCTACAAACATATAAAAGATGTTCAAGGCTGCAAAAACGAAATGATTTGAGTGGTAATGCATCTATATTCATTATACTTGAATGAATGAATTATTCCCAAAGAGTCCGGACCCACAGATAACCCACTATTGCTATTTTCTTTCCAGCATTTAATGAATCAAGATTTACATCTGCATAAGGCTACATCGCTAAAGGATAACTGCTTTATCAAAGTAATATTATTTCAGAAATGGCACACATATCAGTCACAAACATTAAATTATGCACATATTCGCTCTTGATTCATGACTCATGGATTACATTGTGAATTGGGTCACGGTGGTTTGTAGGGAAACGGTTTGGGTCACACACACACACACATACTCTAGTGGAAGTGTAATTGAGGCAGTCGACTTAAAAAGGTCATGCATCATACCAAACACAACATTTGGCAGTGCTGTCACTGTGCAGCTTCACACATGGCCTGAGGGAACTGTGTGGACCAGCTCAGTGCAAAGACAGATTTCAGCACCTCGTCTGTGGACAGCTCCACTGAGACAAGACTAAAGAGGCCAGTTTGTTTCCCCCTTGTTAACTTTTAACCAAAACACATTCACATCATCTAATTCAAGTCCACATCCTGTCCAGTTGTGTCTGTTTGGCATGTCATAAATAAGAAAAAAAAGGTTTAATCCTCAAATGTGTGACATCCTCTCATACTAACGTGCTTTCCACAGTTATCCAGTGAAAGATTGCATTCACCTTGCCGTCTCCATACAAGCTCCTGACAATGAGCGGCATAGAATATATGAACAATGTTCTGAGTGGTGAAAGCCAACAGGACAGTATTTACAAAACAAGCGCTGCATTTAATCCAAAGCAAACATAGGGAGCGATTCAGTGACCTGCGGCCTGAGCCCAATATACAAGACAAGGCACTCAAACACAGCGAAGACTGATTATCAGTGGACATTACACATATAGGTTCTGGCGACAATTAATTACCATCCAAGGGAACAAAAGACCATCAGGATTAATTGGAGAAGCAAAAGAAAAATGAAGCCACGTGAGGTCAGAGTGTGCCAGCTGCCAGTGCCAATACTTTTTTTTAACAGAACACACTCTGCTTTAAGTAACTTTACATTTTATTTTATTTTAAAATCATCATATTTATTTGTGTTTATTCATTTATATGCTGCGTCAGACAGCATCTGCGGGTGGCATCTGTCAGATTAATCCTGTCTTCCAAAGCTTTTATAAAAGTGGTTTGCATCGTGTCTTGAGACCAACAATTGCTCATTTATCTAACTGTCAGTTAAAACTCAGCATCTTTGACTGCATGCTAGCTCCCTCCAGTGATCACTTGTTGTCTGGCATCTGGTGGTGAGAGCTTAATAAAAAAAAAAAATATATATATATATATATATATATTTCTTTCTGTCACAAGACAGCTCCAGTTTTTTTTTCTTTACTCTGTTGAATTTTTATGATTTCATTTTCAATAATACAGACATAAATCAGGTTTGAATATGCACGTTGGCAGGGTCATGGAGTTATTAAAGATGCACATAATTTCTCTTGATGAATGGGAGACAATGTGTTCTGAGGGAGATTGTGAACGGTGGATATAAAAGTCTCAATCCCTGTTGTCCACAGCCTTCAATCAAGGCCATTAGTGTGTCATTTTAAACCAGAGAGAGAGCGAGAGAGAGAGAAGAGAATACCTGGCAGCGTTACTTGAAAACCAATCATTATCAGCTGTGCTCTCTCCAAACACCAAACAGCGCACACAGCCACAGCCACTACAAACCAACAATGCCATGGTAGGGAGCCATTATAAGCCATGTTTCTCTGCAGCACAGACGCACAGCTGGCCGTTCTGACAGCACAATACGACCACAGCGATGACTATGGCAGGAATACAGTGCACTATTATCTGCAATACACTAGCTTTGTATGAAATTTTACATTTGCAAAGCCTGGTCATTTTCACATTTAGTAAAAAAAAAAAACTGTCACAGAACTGCCAAGGCTCATTCAGTTAATGTGTGGTTCGTTATTAATTAACAACTCATGTTTTAGTTTTACCCTTGGGCACTAAATATGTTAAAGTGTGATGTATAATTATGTGCAGCATTTTATAGCTCAGAGGGACTTGTGGGAATTATTGTTGTTTCCCTCCCGAAGAACCTATTCAAGAAAACTAGATCCAGATTCAGTCAAAAGACTCAGAGGAAGGTGATTGACAACATAAATGCGTGTTGAGCAGGATAAGGTTGTATTCTGGAGTAAAAGTTCTGATTTTAGGGGTCTCGATGTGAGGGATTGGCTTTGACCAGTGAGCAATAGGTTTGTTGTGTAGAGGGAGTGTGTTTTTTTAGGGATGGGGATTCAGCCAATGAGATTGTGTGAGGGAGATTTGAACGGGACAATGGAGTAGTGTCTGCTTGGAGGAGTTTTGGGGTGTGAATCAGGCAGTAGGGGGCAGGAAAGAGGTAGTGGTGGCTTTGGAAATGTTAATCTGGGTAAAGGGTATAGCACATTAATGTGCCGGTAGAAATGGCTTGTGACTTGTGCACATTTGTGGGCATTCAATGCTACTGGGTGTTTTTGTCCTGTATCAAATTTCCTTGCGATTGTGCTACAAACCTAACTGCCCCACAGGGATAATAAAGTTATCTACTACTACTACAACTATATCAACACTATAAAAGGAGCCTGAATATGCAAGGCCATTACCGAGATTTTAAAATGACTTCACTAAAAAATCAGTCAGTGCAAAGATGCAAGAATGAGGATGAAGTGATTTCCAAGGGTGTGTTAAAAGGCGAGCTGCAGCGATTTGGACAAGCTGAGGTAAAAATGGACTACTTTCTCTGGAGCGACTCCACTTTTTGCTTCTACTCTACTGTTTTGAAAGTGTTGCCAATGAAACTGAGGCCCTGGCATGCATTCAGTCAGGAAGACTACTCTGTTGCATGTTTTGATCATAGTCAACAAATAAGTACGTCACAAACAGTGCTTCCAGCTTTCATCTCCCCTTCGTCATGTGCACTGTCATTTCGGCACTGCAGTGTGAGCCTAACAAGTCTTGTCTTTTTTAAATATATTGTATTATATTACACTCTCTGTATTATATTCTGCTTTATCTTTATCTTACTCCATCTCACCAGTTTTACTAAGTCTTCACCATCTCATGTGACCAATCATTCTTTGTCCTTCATCACCACCAATGTCTGCACTTCAGGGGTTTTCCCAAGTGCTAAAGTTTCATTTAAACTTTATTATTCCACCACCAGGTTAATCTTACACTCTTAGAAATAAAAATGCTAAGTAGAACCATATAAGGTTCTTCGGCTTGTCCTCATAGGAGAACCCTTTTTGGCTCCAGGTATAACTTTTTTATAAAGGTTTCAACTGGAACCCTTTTGGAGGGTTCCACCAAGAACCCATTTGAAACCCTTTATTCAGGAAAGAGGTTTTAAAGGGTTCTCTGGATCAAAATGGTTCTTACTGGAACCATTAGTGTTACCAAGAACTTTCTTCTGGAAAGGGTTTTTCAGAAGCAAATGGTTCCAGGTAGAACCTCAGCCCTTGTAGAAGTCCTTGGAACCCTTATTTCTAAGAGTGTATTGAGATCAAGATTCTCTTTCTCAAGTGTGACCTGGCCATAAAGCAGCGGCACAGATGCATTGAAAGTCAGAAGAGATAAATTAACAACATTAAAATGTGCTCACATAAAACACCAGACAAGCTGGACTCCAAACTCGTAAAAGATCAGACTGTAAATATTCCATGTGTCAGGCTTCGGCTTTCTTTCCCAAATCACTTCAAACCTCAGGAACAACAAAGTATAATATGTCCAAAGAACAGGGATTATGGATTCCATAAAAAAAAGTAAGAAGGACTTACTAAGAAGTGACTGAGGTGACAAATACATAGTGACGACCAATTCACTTTAGAAAAAACATACAACAAGCAAATAAATGAAACAAGCAAACAACAAAAACTGAGCCAGTGTGGCAGTAGCTTCATCCACAGTACCAATCTAATCTAATCCAATCAATCAACAGTAGGAGTTGATTTAGGAACAAGCTGTTTCCATTCAGCCACGCTGCCTGCTGTCAGCCCAGGCCAAGTCAATCATCACTCATGTCCCCTTCACCCTGTGGCCCGCTGTGACTCTTTCAGCTATCCAACTGGCATCACACCTGCCTGAACCTGAGTGTAAATACTCCTGTTTGTAACTCCACTCCCCTCTGCTGAGCTGCAGCTGCAACTCACGGGTTTAAGATAAAAGCCCCCTCCGCTCTGTAGTTTATCACAGATCATTACTAAACTTAAAGGTCATCAATTTGCCCCAGAGGAAAGACAAAAGAAAGTTTTCAGACTGCAGGGAGAGGCAGTTCTTTACGGTCCGGACGTTAACTGATTACAGAGAGGTAATTAACAAACTTACACAAGAGTTTAATCAGACTCATTATTGGTCTTTTACCAAGAGAGGACTTTCCAGGGGAAACAATTAATCTACCATTGTCTCATCGGAACTGTTTGTGCACACACACGCATGCACACGCACACACAGGTTTGTGCAGCAGTTCTTCTCAGGACACTGCACCGACAACGTAAACAGAGCATTATCCCTAACATTAACTTAATCAGGACCAGGGTTTTGATTCCTGGTCCTGACACACACACACACATGTTTGTACAGCATTTGTAATGAGGACACTCATAAACATATGAGCCTTAGTCATCACAACTAAACACCTAACCCTGAACCTGAACCCAATTTTAACCCTGACACTAAAGGCCCTGGTATACTTCCACACACGGCAACATGGACCGGATGCGCAAACTGAATTTCCGCCCCACCAGTAGGTGGATTATTAAGCCCCGCTCATCAAGCAGAGACAAAATTTCGACAACAGAAGAAGTAGTAGCCAAGGACAGTCATCCGAGCCTCGACCTGGTGACCCTTGAACCAGCCAACACCCCAACTCCCCTGCATGACGGGCCTTTTATCGGTGAGCCGCTCAAACCAGGCACGTCTGAGGGAGCTGCAGCATCCTTCTCTTCTTCTTTGGTAGAAATGCGTCCTATTCCCTGCGTCCAGACTTGTACCGCCACCCAATGGTGAAGTGAGATACTACAGAGATGCTACAGGACCCTGGTGCACTAGTATACCAAGGTCTGCGCAATTCGATGCATACTTCGCCGTGTGTGGCATGTGCGTGGAAGTCTACCAGGGGATTCAAATCAAGTCTTAACCCTCAAAAAGTCCTTTCAAGGGGTGACTCACTAGGCTTATACATTTTTGGTCCTCTCAAAGACACTCATACAAGAACACAGACACACATGAAAAAATCACTTAAACCTTTTATCATTCCTTTTCCTCTAGGTCTTTATTTGACCCTCATCAATTCTTAAAAGTTTTTTTTTTGTGAAAGCTGCCCCACTGGTCAACTGACCCGTTAAGTAATAAAAAGAGTAACATTCACATTAGTCACTGACACTGAGCCCCTGTGAGTTTGTATTGTATAATACTGTAGTAGATTGTACTTGGAGTAAAAATTAAGTCCATGAGCATCCGATCGATAATGTTATATTAATCAGTTGCTGCACAGTAGTTTGAAACAAAACTGGATTTCTGGCACAACGTGTCGCGTTAAATGCATTACTGTAATGCTGCTGCTTTGTTTATTATCTCCCACTTGTATTATCTTCTTTTGGCTGATGAATCCTTTCCCCCCCTATGATTACTGACATAATACACAAAATCCAATATAGTGTGAATGAAGCAATGACATCCTCACACCTTTCTAGTTTAATTATGAGGACCTGTCAGTTCATGCTTTTAAATTCTCTATTTAGCACAACGCCTCAGTGTTCAGTCACTGTTTTAAACACTAATTGGACTGCATTTTATACTGCACAGTGTGTCACTTTGCCTTATTATGAAAGCATGTTCACATCGCATCCTCTGACAGAAGTTTCTTTTATGCTCCACACTCTAACTCTGTCGCTGGGTCGCCCCTTATAATAATCTCATATGCAGAAACCCGAACTCACTCCTGTGAACCGTAAACACGCTCCAGCAGCCACAAACCTGCACAGCACAAGTAAAGTTTCAACAGAAGACCTTCCTCTCGTCTGCACAGCAGACCACAGAGTTTTTCAGTAAATGCTTCCCAACTCAAATAGAAAAAAATAAAAGATCCACACAGCTCGTTGTCTGACAAAAGCATCGGCCCGCGGAGATCACAATGGGACTCTGCCAAAGGAAAGCTGCACCCTTGTAGAGAGTGAATGAGAGGGAAACAGGATTACAGTACGAAGGTTGTCAATAATGGAGGCTCACACTGTCTTCTCAATTTGGCCTCCATGGTAGATCTCAGCAGACCAGGACACCCAGACAGTCAAGCCTTCATTTACTGCCAGTGTTAGACTTTCATCTGAAGGCTGCTGCTCCATCCTTAATTTACCAGACACTTTCAAAAAGCGGACCTCAATATCTCCAGGGTTCGGGAGTCTGGCTCTGAAAAATCGAACTTAAAAGAAAGAATCTCAGTGCTTAGAAGAAGCATTCAGGGCCACTGCAGACCTGAGCAGAGACTTTTTTACTAACTAGTATTTGAGCTCAGGAGAGAAAGATCTTCATTTACTTGGGGAAAAAAACGTTTAATGCACCCAGAGTTTTGTTTTTAGCAGCTCACGAGGGCTGAATGATTGGGGCGGGAATATCTAACTGCAAATTGTGATTTTGTGCAAAATACAGTTCATGCATTATTACACGCTACATTTCAATATGGAGCCCCAGACATGACACGGGGGAAAAAACTAATTTGCGGTCACAAAATACTAAATTATGGCCATGAAATAGGTATAATGTGCACACGAAATACAAATTAAAGCTCCCATAGACCGGAAGTTCCAATTAACGTTGTTTTTTGGCGTGTATCTACGCCATTACCTCGTTTATGAATCCCTAAAGTTTCGAAACAAACGGTTCAGCCACTGCTGAGAATGCTGGGTTTTATTCTTAATTTCATGAAAAAAGACTGATATGAATATGCAAACACTTTTATTTTACAATGTTAAACTACGAAAGGAAATGTCCTCTGTTCAGAGGAGTGCATTACAGTGTTTGTGCAGTGGATGCTTCAATATTAGCCTCTGACTGGCTTCCAAACTTTGATGTTACAAAATCCTGCGCTAATGTGCAGATTTGGATGCTAGAGGGACGTTTTCACATCAGTGTGAAAAGCCCAAAGAAGCTTCTTCGTGCTCATTTTAAACCAAACCCACACACAGGATGAAGGTTTTGTGACATCAATTTTGGTTTACAATCTTTGTCGACTACAAATGACTTCAAACTTCGTGAGACACTTTGACGAGACACGAACTGATGAAAAACATTTTCTTTCTCAGAGTTGCTGCGACTTTACAAAAACATCCTTTATGGAACTGAGCAAACGGATTATCCGGGTGTATATGAATCTGATTGTAAAACACAACAGCGAGAAAATTCTGTCAACAAGGAAACGGTAAAGTAGTTCATTAAGTTTAACGTGGGGGCAGCTGGTGTATAGACAGACCGACATGAACAGGGAGAGTCAGCATGCATTTGCAGGGCATTAACCCATCTGCTGATCCCGCCCTTGTAAAACAGACTTACTAGCCTCATGAACTTTCATGGGCTCATCAAGGACTTACAAGAGGGATATAAAATGAAAAGAGAAGGAAAAAGTTAACTCTGCATTTTGACAAGTGCAGTGCTTATGTAAATTTGTCAGACATAAAGTGCGGTCATAAGAGCAATAAAGGAGGAATTAACAGCAACTCATGCTGTACATTCACATTATGGGAGTCACAAATCATCGAATAAACAAGAGTCACGGTTATAAAAATAAAGTCAGTGGACCAGTGAATCAGGTATTTAAAGGGGCACTGCATGTTTTCTTACTGCCGTTGTACAAGATATTGATAAATTATAATATGTGCCTCAATTAGCCTCACATATGTGACCATTTTCATGAATTTTCCTTCTGGAAGATGGACACTCTTTTTTACTGATAACACGGTTGCCATCATGGACACAGGAAGGAAAACAGTTTTTTATAATTGTGGCAAAATCTACAATGTCCACTTTCTTGCTGTTGTACTGCTGCCCCGTTTGGTAAGTTTGTGTCACTTAGGTAAACCGACCATGTTGCCTCTGTCGCCCCGTCATGTTGCTTTTTACTATTCAATATAAGAAAAATCAGGTTGTACATAACACAACAGGCTACCCAGCTCCTAGTACAAACATCTCTCGCCTCGACTACTGCAACACCCTGCTAACAGGCCTCCCGACCTGTGCTGTGAAACTGCTATAGATTGTCCAGCATACGCCAGCGTGCCTGGTCTTTCTGGCCTAAAAGGGCACATGTCACCCGTCTGTTCATTGAGCTCCACTGACTACCCTTAGCTGCCCGCATCAAATTCAAATAATTGATGCTAGCCTACAAAGTGCTTCATGGGTCTGCTCCCACCAACTTAATGCTCTCATAAATGCTTATGTTACCTCTCGACTACTCCGTTCATCAAAGGATTGTCGTCTGGCGGTGCCAACACCCCGCACAAGACAATCCAGACCCTTTTCATGTGTCGTTCTACCCTGGCGGAATAACCTAACGAGTGCTTCCAGAACAGGGCGTCTCTGTCTATCTTCAAGAAGCTCTTGAAGACCCAGCTCTTCCAAGAGCATCGTTCTGTCCTAGCACTTACCCTACCCCCCTCCCTCTGCACTCTCACCCTCCATCAGTCCGCTGTTCATATCTAGTGGATTTCTTTCCTAGACTACTTCTATGTAGCCTATTCCTCTTTTGTAAGTCGCTTTTGGATAAAAGCATCTGCTAAAAGCTTAAATGTAAATCCAAATGAAGGACTACATTAGTTGCAAGATATCACGTTTGAACTTACTCTTGGAGCAGTGGAGTAACGACTCCTATGTGCCCGTAAAATTGCTGAATTTCTCAGTGGAATTTGATACAGAGAAGAGAGCGGTTTACAAAATTGAGGCAGACAATAGTGACAAATTAGCTCCTAAGATATCATAGACTTGAGCAGGTATGGGTTTTATTAGTAATTTGTCTTGACAGCAGCAGTCTTATCAGTAAATGTGTCTGTGTTGCCATTTGTCAATACCTCGTATAACCACACTAAAAAGCTGAACTCTCCCTGTAAAAGAGCACTGTTGTTCTTCTGTTCTTCTTCAGAATGCGGTGGAGATGCTGAAGGGAGCAGTTAAAAGCAAATTAGAAACATCTGAGTGAATATAGCGCATCATTCATTGCACATCAAGGTTTTCATGATCGGGCTAAAGCACATCTCCAAGGACTCACTTCCAACTAACTGACAATTTCCAATTTAGTTTATGTTTAATTATTCTCTTTATCTCTTTCTTTTAGGGCTTCGGACGTAAACACAAACACAAAAACAGAGATGAAGACTAAAGAAGATTTAATAAACGTCCCCACCCAGAAAAAGTCATCTGTAGTCTTGTCAATGAGATTTTTTTTTTCCAACTGTGCTTAAAAAGGCCCAGGGCCACTTCGCCAAAAAGGACAAACAAGCCACTTCTCTGTCACATCTGTCTGTGAAGGGTAAAATAATCTTACAGCACCAAAATATATTTTTTAATATATTTCTTTTATTGATTTTCACACAAAAAAAGCAGCATTTTAAATTTAGAGGCTGTTGGAGAGACACATTTGATCATCACATAATGTAATGAAAAGATTCAGCCTAAACCCTTAGGGTCAAAATGTCTGTCTGGATCTTTTGCTCATTTTAACCATGAAAGGATCAGAAAGTGTCCTGTGAGTAAGTGCTTTTGTCCATTTTTCCAGAATAACGTTCAATATCTGGCAGTTATTTACAATTTACTGCTTGTTAAAATAGTGTATTAACAATTTAAAATGAGTTTTATTGAGGAGAAAAAAAACACTGTGGTTAAACGCCAGATTGTGCGTGTTAAATTTGAAAGTTGAACAGCATGAAACATAAAACAAGGCAATCAGAGATGGCAGACTTCACCCCATTCACGCGCCTCTGGCGGCCTCTGTTGGTCATGTTGGCAAGTGCAAGTGTGGAAGCACAAACAGACAGACACACGGAGCCATTAAAAACAATACTTCAATCCCACTCTGTGTCCAAAAACAGGCCAAAAAAATGAAAACTATGTACAGACGTTTTTTCCAACTCTCTCCTCTGTGGCCAAAATTGCTGATTTGCAACAGCGTGAGTGAAATAACTGTAATAACCACCGTTGGAATTTTTCCGATAGCACAAACCGTCACGTAATTACAATAATGCAAAGTGCACCTGCGCAAACATGTCATCTGCGACACGCTCGGTGCTGTTGTTTTTGTTGAGAAAAACTTTGCTTAAATTGCTGAAATCCTGATGTTAACATTGACCGTTTTAGTTTGGTGTGATCATTAGAACCAAACGTAATGTACAGCTATGTAATGTAGACAGAGAGAAAGAGAGAGTCATGCATGAGCTGATCAGCCTAATCCGCATTGTGTGAACTAATTTGACAATGTTTGAACATAACAGACGTTACTTTTAAAAGTTACACACTACAGCTTTAGGCAATTTTAAAACTCAACAAATGCAGTGAGAGTGAAGTTTATTTTTAGCGTGTGGTTATAGCTCATCCCATCAACTGTTACCAGCTCAGTGTTTGTGCTGTGGTGGTCCAGCTTTGTCTAATGGGGTGCATATTAAATATGTAGCCAAGTAAAAAAGCTGATAATGCACGATAGGAATGAGGAAGCACTCTATGCATTACACTGCAATCTTTGCTTAACCACAGTTAATGCCTGGAAGTCGAACGCATTAAAGTATTTCAGTGCTGGATCCTGCTTGTCTGGTTTACTTGTCAGCACAGTCAAGAAAAACATTCAGGGGAAAATGTTAGAAGAAGAAGAAAGAAAAAAAGACATTATATTTTATTTATATACAGGTTAGGGTGCAGTTGGAGTAAAAAAGAAGTATGAGTGATCCCAAACTGGATTTTACTCCATAAAATTCTGTTGTGGTGGTACTTAATATGTATTTATAACAGCAAATTGCCCTTCAGCACATCCCTGGAGTCTGGTGATGAAGTTTACCAGCTGTCAAGTTCCTATATATGTAATGACTACAATTTTGCAGCAAAATAACAACAGCTTACTGCATTGGCTGTCATCTCCAAGTGCTCATTATATCATCAGACAGCTTGAAAGCTAAATTAATAAATAAAGTGCTCTCACTGACACTTACTCAAGCCTGACAACAACAGCGTGTAATTTCTTTGGAGAATCCACTTCAAATGCTTAGCAACGCACTGATGAAAAGCACAATTAGGGAGAGAGAGAGAGAGAGAGAGAAGTAGACGGCAACGATCTCCGCACGGCAAATAAGTGAACAAACGCAAGCACACAAGTTAACACATGTCCCTGTTAAGATGGTTACACATACACTCACCTTCCAAAGTCTCTCCACCCGGGACAACTTGCGTGTTTTCATTGTGACGGAGCAGCTGCATGTGAGTGTCGGTGCGAGGAAGAGAGCGAGGAGTGATGTGGACGCAGGGAGAGACAGAGAATAATGACCCGTTCATAAACCAGACACACCTCAACTCTCAGCACAAATAACCCCGCCGTCAGCATCTCAGCACTAAGTTCCACACTTGATGCATAAGGTCTGTGGTGTGCGTGCGTGTGCGTGCGTGCGTGTGCTGGCAGAGACGACTTTCAATCTGAAACTCTGCCCCTGCTTCCTCGGGCGAAAACAACATCATCACAGAGACTAGAGCTGAAACAATTAATCTATTACTAAATTAATCGTCAACTATTGTGATAATCGGTTTGAAGCTTTTTTCATGATTGAAACCAGATTTCTGATTGTTTAAGCTGAATATTTTCTTTATGTCTTTGCTCCACATAACAAACTAGAAAAGCACTCGGAGAGCGCAGACATCTGCCAAGGCAGCTCAGTGCCCACAAAATACGGATCATGCCCAAAATTGGACTGTTCCTGTCGGCAATTTCATCCAAATCCGTCCATGACTTTTCGAGTTATGTTGGCCACTAACAGACAGACAAACAAACAAACTCAGGCAAAAACATATACCTCCTTGGTGGAAGTCAATAAATCATTTTGAACTGAATCATCATTTCCAGGTTTGACAAACACTGATCAATGTTTTTTTTTAACATTTTCTGACATTTTATGGACCGAACGACTCATCAATTCAACGAGAAAATAATCGACAGATTCATCGATTGCGAAAATAATCGTTTGCAGCTCTAACAGAGACCCCAAGAGTGAACCAAACGGGGACCCAGCACTGCTGCTATCACATTCATTTCACTGAGGAAGGACTGGACAGAACAGTGTCTCTCATCCGTTTCCCACCCACAGGAAACACAACTCTGGAGAGGAGGAGATCGAGGAGGGACGAGACCAACAGCGACCGGCCGCCTTCACAACAATCAGCACCGAACCACTTACCTGGGCCCATTAGCTGCATCTCGCCGTTCAGCTCAGATCAGCATTACACACCACACGCAGAGCCACTTTATGGTGCTTTTTAACCAGGGTTGTTTATCCTGCCTCTCTCCGCTCCTGTTCTCCCTGGAGCCATTTACCCACAACACTGCCTTTCTGGACTGATAACAACAGTGCTGCTCTCACAGCTACGGGGCAGATGGAGGCTAGAATTTCTTTGAGTCTGAGCTCAGAAGAACCTAAGAAGTCTTAGCTCAATTGAACTATGCCTGTGACCCCCGGTGACGCTTATTACCTGTAAGGTGTCAGTGAGTGCACATGCTATCTGTGGCCTAAGGAATACTAAATGAAGTGTCAGATGTGACAGTGACTATGCTCTGTGTGTGTGAAGCTTCTTTTACTTGTGAATGATTTAAAACCACACAGAAAGCACAGACTTACAGGAGTTAAGCCAAATGTATACTCCTGCTTAAAGTGCTCTACATCGATTACGGAGACCCCTCTACGTTGCCGGAGAGCCTCTGCGTTGTCTCCGGCGGGACGAAATATTTTTAAGTGTCCGTCACTCTCCGTCAAGGGACAACGGAGACGGCAAGGACTGCGATTGGTCCTCAGGACAGGCCGAGCTAACGCGGCAACTGTGCGCACCGAGCGTCCACAGAGGCAGAGCTGATCACCGATGACAATGTAGCTGCCAAACTATAAATACGTCATATCTTAATACACAAATCACATGTTTAGACTCTAAATGGCTAATTTCTCGCCTCAAATTATCCTAAAACTACGTTCCGGGACACAGAAAAGTGAGAAACGGCCACTGTTTTAATGTTATTCTGCTGCAACAACAACAACAGTCTTTCTCTCTTGGATAGCATTGCTCACTGTGGCCAAAAGCACAACAGCCTTGCGTAGCGACCCCTACTGATCGGGTGGGAAATTGCAGTGCATATCCGACACCACTACGGAGAACTATGAAGGCTTGTGGGCTGTCCGTGTTTACGCAGTTGCATAATGCATTACGCAGTCGGAGTAGAATAATGTGGCCTTTAGGCTTATACGTGAAGCTGCACCTATCAATATTTTGCAATATTGAAAGATGTGATGAAAGAAAGTAAATGATCACTCCTCAGTACTTTCTTCATCTCATTGTTTGGGATTTCTTTATAGCCACACCACAGCCAAGTGAGAGATCAAGTGCGTGGGTAGAAGGTGAACCTAGTGGAGCATTCAGCAGCACAAGAGTCACACATTTCCTTGAAATGTTGGTTGAAGCATTACTTCAAATGTGTGTAAATATTCTGTTCAATTGCCCCCAAATGGCAAAAATGCTAAATTTGTGTGTAAACAACTTTTACTTCACCCGAAAAACATACAACATAACCTAAAAACATATATGAATAAAGGAAACTCATATAAATGACTTTAACTAAAAGAGAATCAAGACATTTTCTGATTCAGATTCAGATGCCAACCCACATTTCTACAGGTAGAAACTTAAAGTGTGTATTTTTGTCTCAATCCACTAGTATGAGGCCTGCCTATACGTTCACCTATAAAGTGTATTCCCATGATGCATCAGCCACCTGGGGAGGTAACAACAATCATCCCATTTTGACTTTCCATTCTTTGGCAAAGCATGATTTGACAGGCTGCCAGCTTCAGAATAGCAAATAACTCAGTAGTTCTCCAGTTCTCTCCCCCTCCACCACCAAGAAAACAATCGTTATCTCCCCTATTTCTGTTCTCCTCCATGGGCGCCGTGCTGAACAATCATCACAAACGTCTGCGCTTGATTCCCAGCTTGGGGAAAAGCAACCTGACGACCAGCTTTAGAGGACGAGGAGGGAGATATTGGCTGACGATGATGAAATACACACACAGCTGTGCAGTAGTGACAGAAAAAAGCCCTCCACACTCTGACAATTACCAACAAGTGCCTGTAAAACAGGTATGCAGGTGTATACATACTCTTCGCCACAACACACACTACTGCTTTAGAGCTAAGATGCAGCACACAAATTCTTGCTCTGATGCTGAATCTGACTAATGATGATGAGCTTCCTATGAAAAAAAAAAAAAGCCTTCAAACCCACCTTCATGGCTGGAGCGGCAAAACTTTTCTCCCTCTTCACTCGCGGCCAAACCAGAAAGCACACAGGAGGTCTGACGAAGGATGCAACATGAAAACCTCTCTCATGTGTTATTCATCAGAAGACTATACCAGAGCCTGGAGGCAGGAGACGGCCTGCTTAGTCGTGGCATCATTTTGCCAGAGAACCAATAACAGCACAGCGGAGGCTTGTTGCAAACGCTCACTCACACAGGTTCGGCTAACTGCTTTCATCATGGCTGCCTTTCTTTGTTTAAAAGTAACACGTCTCTCACGAACGCTAATGGTAACACCTCTGCTTTTCATGCAGCAACAAGTGTCTGATATTGCTTCACAACAGAATGTAGTCTAATAGTGCATATATTCATTATTTTGACTATTTTGACCACTTCTTGGTGTTTTGGCCCCATTTATATTCAGACCTGGTATTTAGATCCATCCTTAAGGATCAAGTCACATGTAGATAGCGCTAAGTACGACTGTTCACATCTGGAATTACCCTGGATCCGTCTCCTGTGACCAAATGTGATCAGATCTAGCCTCAGCTGAACCTGTATTCAAATACACCCTGACGTAAATGGCGCTTTAAACAAGTCTGACTGAACAAATGTGTCTGACGTCAATGTGTGTGAGAGAGAAAAAAAGAGTCTGACTCTACTCATGCTGCTGTAACATGATATAGGACGGTAATCATAGTTATTATTGTAGCAGTGTCTACAAATAAATACATAGGCAGATACATTAGAGTAAAAACACTTTGAGTTCACACTGAAACATCAGCTGAGGAGTCCTTAGTCCTCAAACTACCTCCAAATGTGGTTTTTGGGATCCGAATTTGGGATGCTGTAATGAGACAACTTTGCAGCATTGACTTTCCTTTCATGTGTGCATGAGAGTGCGTGTCCCCCAAGTGTGCGTCGCTGCTGTATCATGGTCGGGTCGATAAAAGAATCCGCCTGTGTGACACATGTTACTGCTGCCTGGTCTCAGCCCAGAAAACATCTGCGAGGGAAGCCAGAAGAAATGGTAGCAACACTGCTGCTCTAATTCCCGCCAGCAGACATGGTGTAAAAGAGCGTTTCCTTCACTTGCTTTAGGGTTGCCTTCATTATCACAGCCACAGCGGATAATGAGCACAGGAGATGATCGGGTGTTCATCCTCTGCTTTCTACTACACACCCCGTGCGACTGTTGTTATATTTACCTCGTCTTTAATTAAATGTTACAATTAAGCATTAATGATTCTTTGTCTTCCTCAGTCAGGAAAAGGTCCCCGTGTCTCCAGGTCAGACCAATCCCTCAGGCTGGCTGATGTTGCTAGGGCGACCATGGAACCTTCCCAAATTAAATGCAGAGGTGACATCATGTTTCTCTTGGTTAAAACCAGTGTAAGCTGTCAGAATTTCCATTTCTATGTTGATGTCTTATTTATTTATTTATCTACTGAAGGTTTTTTTTTTTTTTTAACCTAATTTCCACACATAGCATTCTACATTAACATAGCGGCAGTGAGTAACGTGCCTGAGGCAACGTTCATAATAACCAAGCCTGAGCTCACCTGCAGCTCTACTGTATGTCATAAATATAGGACAGTGTATTGTTGGCACAATGGTTGGACCACAACAGTCTCTAGTGGCAGAACAGACAAAGTGCATGGAAAATCTTTGAAAATGTCCCTGTGCTTTAAATAATGACATGAACTAGAGGTTATAAGAATGTGCAATATAGAGTGTCTTATATGAACATAAAGTAGTAAAAATGTTTGGTAACGCTTTCTTTTACAGTCCCCTAATTACCTGGTATTTAGCTGGTAAATTCATGGTAACACTAAAGTGTTGCTAGGTAATTACCAAGGGTAATAAGATAAGTAAATACAGTGAAACCATTGCCAAAATACTGGGTAATGCACGGTAATGTACTCGGTAAGTAAAGTAAAACTGTACTGTAAAAGAAAGCCAAGCTTGTTTCCATGTAATTACACACATTTTTAGGGTTAGGTTTGTTAGGTTACCCCTTGGGTAAATAGCTAGTAATTAGGGGACTGTAGGTACCTGCTTATTACCAGTTTATAACCCAATAATACACTTACATTTACCATAGTTTTGCCATAGTTTAGCTGTACATTCCTTCTTATTAACAGCAGTAATAACACGCTATAATTTACTATATAGTTACCAGGTAAATGCCCAGTATTTTGGCAACAGTTTCACTGTATTTACTTTCTTAATACCATTGGTAATTACCTAGTAACACTTTGGTGTTACCATGAATTTACCAGGTAAATACCTGGTAATTAGGGGACTGTAAAAGAAAGCGTTACCAAATGGGGGTAAAATGAGATTTAACTTGTGAAATTTGGAAACATGTCACAGTTCAAAGTTAACTTGACTTCACTTGATAAATAACTTTGACTCAACAAACGCATAAGAAGATGGAAAAAAAAACGCAATTTTTTTAAAGCCTCAATATGTGACCTATAAACACACAACCCCAGGATGTCCATATAAGGAGTTGTGTATTATTCCCACAGCAATTTACCATCCACATGTGCACTAAGGGTTAAAAAACAGCAGACGGTGAAGTAAATGAATGCTTCAACTGACAAAATGTTCCCTCTTGTGCCGCACTGCTGTTAACCAACCAGTTACAGATAAAATAACCCTTGAATTGTCTGAAGTAACAAAAAAAAAGATAGAATGGGAGAAAATGGGAACAATTCATAACATATAAATGTATATTAAGTGGTTGGAATTCGTAAAAGCGGCTTTTGATTCAGTGAAGATGTGACTGACACCAACCATGAAGGTGTTCTTTGTTTGCATGCGTGTTTGATGGGCTACATTTTGCCCACAAAGATTACAGTCATAAATGTGTCAGGTGAGACGTGAAAAGGAATAAAAGTTTGAAATGAAATCCAATTGTTCAAATTGAGCTTTGAACGACACTTGATGATGCGTTTCTTTCTTCACATCATCTCCAGAGCAAAAGTTCTGACGCTCAACAACATCCGTCTGACAGGATCCTGGTCTCATCATGGATTATTATGGACTAAACCCTGACTGATAGCACTGTCAGCTTGTGTAATAATACAGTAAACTATCAAGAGGAAGAGGAGCGGTCTCAGAGCCAGGCGGCAGAGGCAGATCGGCCTGCTGACATGCTGTTGACAGTTCTGTTGGGGAGATGGTGAGAGGGATGATCGATGACAGAGTGTTGGCGTGCTGTGCGGGGGATGAATGACCTGTTGAGATGCCCGTTGGGGGAAAAAGGATTAAAGAATAAAAAAATGGTCAATAGTAAATAAGTCACCAACAGCAAAACAGTGAAACAGGAGTAGAGGCTGAGGCTAAAAGAGACTGACTATTTTCACGTTAAAGAGGGGAAAAAACATGTCACGGTTACAGTGGACAGTGTGTGTCGCATGACAGAAGCAAAGGACACTCAGAGTGTGCAACGTGAGACCTGAGTCATCTCCAGATGGCAGGCAAAGCCACCAAGCAGCAGAATGTCTCTGTGTGTGCGTGTGTGTTCCTAGAGCTCGCAGCCTCACCCTCTCCACCTTTGCAACCATGGCAACGCTGAGCAAGAGGTCCTGCTGAGGATGCTTTGTTGTCCTTAGGGGAGGAGCAGCACTGGGTGACAGCACATTAGCTTCGTGTGCCTTTTGCTGTGCACTGGCTCATGTGGTATATCACAAAATGGCATTTTCCACGTCATGTAATCCGACTTTGGCCGTCTGCATACTGCATTTTAATGCCAATCCATTACATTTTGAGATCAGCTTTAAGATCCAGGGTTCGGTATGTTTTATAACAGTGGATCAGGTGACCATGCACAGGGAAGGAACTGCTCAGTTGAGTTATCCCTCTGCAGTCCCCTGTGGCACAGTGAAGCAATTCACCATCTTTCAGCTGATTGTGTTGGATTTATGGCCTGCAGCTGTACTGGTTTGGTTCACTCTCATAGCTCTCATCATCCTGTGCAGGTGGCTCCTCGCAGCCTGCTCAGAACTAAAATTGTACAGATTGTTAGAAAATGAAGCCAGATCAGAGAAGACCAAAACAGAATTAATTGGCTTTGGACTTGAATGCAGCATGTGGACACAAATATGACTGAAAATAAATCACAAATAAACCAACAGACAGACACAGATAAAAAATAACCAAACTGGCAGAGGTAAAAAAAAAAAAAAAAAAAAGGAATATTTTACTTATGGCTGTCATGTCTTACCACTAAGTGGTTTATGTTGTTGTTTATAATACTATTTACATCCTTCATGTGGTTCTGTCAGTAAATACTAACATCCTCCAACCAGTTTACAGGTGCCTTGCTTTACTAGCGCAATGTTGCTGTTGCCTTCATTTCCCAAGTCCTCTGTGCAGGTTGGACCAACAAAGAGAAAGTTGTGTGGAGCCAATAGACCGAATAAGCATTCTGTGAACTCATTGGTTCATGTACCAGACGTGTTTATATTTAAAAGTTACGACAGGGGATCGAAAAGCGTGTCCTCAAATAAAGGTTTTCTTTTTTACACCTTCAGAAGGAAAAAGGTGAAGTGTGTATAATTCCTCTATAGATAATAATATTTAACTCATCACTCATTACAGTTATAAGTAAAAATTGATGGGAGGTTAACAGTGATGTGAGGCAATAGGGCAGATGGTGGCCAAGTCTTTGAGGCGCTAACCTTTGATTTTTACACTGGGTTTAAACCAAACCAAATACCTTTTTTTACACATCATTCCCCATCTCTCTCCTCTCCACTCCTCTAAAAGAGCCAAATAAGTCACACACACCGACATAAACATACACTCAGGGATCTGGCTTTTTGCACCACCTATGCTAATGTAAAAGGATTTTCTGGGGATTCACCATCGTTTTGGATGAATGCAGCAGGTCATAAAGGCAGCGGCAGTCTTCACGGAGAGAAACGAAGACAGCCTCCTCTCTTCTTATCTTGTTGTGCTCCATCTGCCTGATTTATCAGAGCTCCGGGCCTCAATGGCAGCAAAGTGCTAAACTAAGACTTGGGATGCAGGCCAAAGTGTCTAACTCACATCTGGAGTATCTCTAAGCTGACGGCACAAATAAGTGCATAGGAGGACATGCAGCATATATGTGTGTGTAGATCACACAGTCAGATTGATTTTGCTTCCCATTGAAAATATTTTACAATTTTATCAACAGGAAAATAAAGTACCTGAAAGATGACGATGCAGGCGTTTATAAAGCAACCCCATCGTATCACATTATAAAGACACTGTCTCTAATATCTGTCACGCTATTTGAAACAAGCGTTTGGTTCACACACACACGCTCGTTATATAACCTTCACAGAACAACACACACAAACACTGGTTTCCATCATTTCAGAGGACATTAATTTCCTGGAGACTTACTCTTACCTTAACCATAACGACTACTGGCCTAATCCTAAACCTAACTTTAAAACACCTTAAACTTTAGTAGTTTACGTGATGGGAATTTTTTGTCTCCATAATGTGACTGTGCTAACAGAAGTAGGTCCTCACAACATAAGGAATACCACACACACACATTGCCTTGCTTGTCACTTGTGTTCACCCCAGATATTTAACCCTGCATATCACAGTGCACTGTGTCTAATCTCAAATGACTATTACAATACTCACTGTTCTCTTTCTCGCCTCAAGTTCTCGACCTGTGCCAGACTTTGAACGGGCAACCTTCCAGTTACAAGCCCAGTGCCCTTCCTTCTTGGCCTCGGACTCCTGATTAAATTTATACAGATTTTCTTTGTTGTCATTGACCATTCTGTTGAGAATGTAAGGCTTTCAATTATTATTGTATTATCAGGTCTTCAAATTGTGTACAGAATGTTCCCAAGTTAAAGAAAAATGGATGATAAAGCACATTTGAGTGGATTGAGTGAACCATTGTGATTGACAGCTGGTATCATCCAATAACTGCCTGGATGCAGGCGACATCTGCCAATATCTGTCACAATCACTAATCTCGAGCCTTTGTGTTGTGGAAAAATTTGTATTTCAATTTCCGGTGAGAAAACAAAGCTTGAATTTCAAATGAATTGTTGAAGCGTTGTTTTGCACATAGAGAGTCAGAATGAGCAGCACCTCAGAGGCAGAACAACATGGCTCTGAGGCACAAAGAAAAGTTACAAAGTTTTCATAGCACATTGCTTATGTTGTGCAGAGAACACGTACTGCAAGGTATCCCATAAACAGGGCCCACGTTGTTTTGTAGGGGAGGCAGAGAAACTGTGGCCCTGAAAGGTCAAGATACCAAACAAAGAGTAAATCAATGGCGCCCAGAGAATTCCAGGTCAGTGAAAGTACAGAAAGTAAGTCAGGATCATGAGAAGGAGTAAGTGGAGCAGTGTTAGAATAAATGTTGCTTTTTCATGTTGCGAAAGTTCATTATGTCTACTGATTGCTTTTTGGTTCGGTTTTTTTAGATGATAAGGCACATCCCCACCAGGCCATCAGGTGGTGGAAGATACACTGGTTAACAAGGTAAAGAAACTTCCTTTTGTCTGAAAATAACAAACCAAAAAACTAAGTTCCATTACAATTTGTTCTGCCTCCAGAGGCCATTTTCATATACTGTCTATGGTTGAATGGTTGGAGCTGAACACTGAAGCTCCCAAACCTACCTCACTACTCTCACTTTAAAGGTCCAACTTTATGCAAAATCAACTTTTTAATCATTATAATACTTATATTTGGGACGCTGTAGGTCCTATCAGTCGAAAAAGTGTGAACAAAGATGACTCACTCATGTTTTTGTGGTCCTCCTCAGTCTAAGTACAGAAGATTAAACACGCGATGTTGACTTCCGTACTCACTGGGACGTCACAATGCACTAAATTCCTGGAATTGTTGTCTCACAGAGCTCCGCTTTGTCCATAAAACACTCGAGAGTGCTGGCGAGGGCAATGGTATCTGAAAACTCGAAGTCCGCGAAAAGTTCTATTCTTGGCTCCACAGTGCAGCACAGAGTCCTACACAAACTTCCAGCCTCAGAGGATTTATCTGTCCAGTGGATACATGTTAAATATGACAGCAATGTGCCTGCTAGAGCCTGCAAATTATCACTTTTCCAAATGCTAACTCCTAGTAGCCTCTGTGGGACCTTTAATCTACAGTGCAGTATAAGATCCAGTCATTAACAAAACCTTGATATCGCTCATGTTTGCACCAGTGTAGATTTCAGGTACTGTGCACTGTTTAAATGGAAAGAAGTCCAAACTGCCCTCAAACATCTCCAATCGGAGAATCTCAAGTGTTTTTATCTGATGCGTTGTATGATTCTTGTAAACGTCTCTTCTTGTATTGTCCTTAAATGTGTTTTATAATTCTTCCTCTCTCGGAGATCATGACCACATTGACACTGCCCGATTAAATAACGATTAAATACAAACCTCTCTCTTTCCAAACTCCTCCTTGACCACCAGCTGCCTTCACTTTCTCGACATTACGAAGGCTTTGTTTTAAAGGCTATGCAAATTTTTAGGGGCAGCTGATCAAAAGTCAAATTAGAATAATTTTCCATTACATTTTCAAAAATCCGCAGCCACAGAGGGAAACAAATTACCATGCATTAGAGCACAGCATGCGTGTTTCACATTAAGGCAGCACTGCGGAATGGGAGTTTATCGCTGACGACTGGAGCTTTATGAACACGAATTCAAAGCGAGTATCACACAAATCATAATTACAAAGCATCGTGTTTCAGCTATTTCCAGTTAAACTGATACGTTTGCTTACAACGTGTAAATGCTGGTGGTGATTAACAGGATAAATTGATATTATAACTAATTCAGCTACTGATGTCAGCCCATAGTAGTACAGAACATGATAAAAGCTTTTAGATGAGGCTCAGCAGGATGAATCTGTGATTTGTCTTAATTACATCGCCATAACTAGGTTTTTTTTAATTATATGAAATTATAATACAGACGCACTCAGGGCGAGGAGGCTTTTTACATTAGAACTCAATAAAGAACAATGAGGAATCTCTCTTTGAGACTGGAAAAGTCACCGTGGTTTTTTTGTCACACTGTGTTTCTGTAAGAGTTAGCTAAAGACTAAAGACAATTTTGCTGGATGATAATTAACTGTTGAACACACTACCTCTGTTTTTATTTTCATGGAAATATCCATGGAGTTAAATGAAAAGTTGAACATTTTTACTAAAATAAAGAAAGAAATGCTATCGAAACCTAATGTTCCCAGTTATGTTATTCTAAATGTGTTGCCCCATTTTGTCGGACTTTAAAGGTCCCATGTCATGCAAAATCAACTTTTTAATCATTTAAATCCTTATATTTGGTACTCTGGAGGTCAGTCTGCAAAGTGAGTTTAAGTTTAAAACGTTACGTCACAAGACAAAATTCCTGGAATTGTTGCGCTCCGCTTTGTCCGTAAAACACGTGAGAGTGCTGGCGAGGGCAACAGCATCCGAAAGCCGGAAGGCTGCGAAAAGTTACATTCTTGGCTCCACATTGCAGCACAGAGTCCTACACAAACTTCCAGCCTCAGAGGATTTATGTGCCTGCTAGAGCCTGCAAATGATCACTTTTCCAAACGCTAACTGCTGTTAGCTCCCAGTAGCCTCTGTGGCTGATGTCATTTCCTGTCCCTTAAGTATTGTTTTACTTTGTTTTTCTTTCTTTTCTTTTAACAGCGATACTACTAAACAGAGCGTTCTGAACAGAACTGTTTTGGCAGGGTGATTGAACTGCTGTGGTGCTTCATCCTTAAGGTATTTTGACCAAAGCATGTCAAAGACATGTTCATTAGGACACCAGGGAACTAGGTTAACTTGGAGAAATAGGGTATTAATACGACTCCTTTCACCCTTTAATGCCGAGTGTATCACAGATGACACTTTTGTGCAAGTGCTATGTGCATTACTATAATTACCCAAAAGCTGAGAAGTTACACGTCAAAGTCAATGTGTGGTTATTACGGTAAATTCACCCGTGCTGTTGCAGGAAGCCGCTGAATCGGCTTCTTTGTCGTCGGAGAGGAGAGAGTTGGAAAAAACGATTGTGCATAGTTTGGGTTTTTTGGCCTGTTTTGCACATTCCTCTTGTTCTATTTTATTAATCCCTGAGGGACATTCTTTCTCTGCATTTAGCCCATCCTCTACTAGGAATTAAGAGATTAATTAGCATTCTAAATTGTTAATACGCTGTTTTAACACGCAGTTAATTGTAAATAATTGCCAGATATTAAAAGTTATTCTGGAAAAATGGGCAAAAGCACTTGGAATGTCTAACTACATTAATTTTAGCTGCTGTTATACATTTGGTTTTGCTGTGTGCTTTTCCACAATTTATTGTATGGTGTTTTCTTCTGTTGGAAAAGTAAAACCTCATGAGAACGCAGTCATGCCCTTTTTTTTTTCATCTGACATCCAGAACAGTCTGTTGAATGTCTTTGTTATCTTTCGGCATCGCATTGTGAAACACAAACAAAGACGGAATGGTCACGTTTCCTAATGTGACTGCTCCACAAAGAAAAAAAGACGATAAAGAAGTCACAATATTTCACCTTCACATTAGGAAACAATCGTTCAAAAGGACACCCAGGTTTCTATTTGCAGTAAAGAGAAGAGAGGAGGAGAAACAACTGCTCCTGTTATTTCCCTGTAGGTGACTCGAACCACAAAACACTGATGTTTGCACACAGAGCACAGCAACAATTAATCAATTCGATAAAAGCGCTACAAAGACACAGGGCTTGTGTTGTGAAAGCTCGGGAGCTTAAACACGGCAGCGAACAAATCACCAAATTATTCACTTGTTTGTTGTTTTTTTTGACAGTTTTGAGCAAAGTGCTGCATCAAACAGCAAAACGTGCGCCTGGATCTGCACGATTTGAGAACCGGGCTGAACAGCTGCAAATGAAAATACACTATGCCATTTCAGAGTCAATTTTTACCCTTTACCTTATAAATAAATGGAAGCAACATGAGCTAATCCAAACTTTTACACTAGAAGGTAGGGTGGGAAATAACACTCTTTGATATGCTCCGCTCTTCTCCTGAGGCAAGAGGCAATTTCATGCTTCAGCACAACTCAGGGGGAACATCAGTACTAGAGGTGACTTCAAGGTTAACAGTGCAAACCTAATACATATGCTAAAAATCCAGTAATAGCTCCTCACCACACTTCTAGAATCATTTGGAAAAAAAATATCATTATTTTGAATCTTCCTCTTAAAAGTGCCCATCATGGGCATAAAATGAAGACGGGGGGATCTTGAATGAAACATGAGAATGTGAAGATCAGCGAGAAGTTGCTGTTTACCCTTCCTGACAGCAGATGCAGTGTCAGCGCTGAGCCTGTTGCCACCATTATCTCTTGATTCTCGGTGTGACAGGCATCAATAATTCAGAGGGACATCCAAGCGTTGGCAGCAGCCAGTTAACAATGAAAGGCCAGTGAAGCACATTTGTGTTTGAACTGTGTTCTTGTGCTAACAAATGCACCGGGACCTGCATGTAGACAGACACGATTATGGATTTCACTTGTTGGTTATTCTTTTGTTGGTTCAGGCCATTAAATCTGGCTCTGAAGTTTCTTTTGTTTAGAAAGAACCTGAGAACAAAGTCATGATAATGGCCATAAATAATTGGCTAGCAACACAATGTATGAATGTTTCCTACTGATACACCTTTATAAATATATGTATTATTTAATATGTGGCGACCAGTCGTGACATCGCCCATAACAATCTGAACTCCTTTTCTGAAGCCAACAAAAGTTGGGTGTCTTGCTTTTCTATTTTCCTCTGAACAGGAACGTGATTTAAAAAATCGACATCATGTCCTATTGAAGAAGACCTGAAACTAGTGATTGAGACCATTAACTACTCAGGAAAATGTTTGCTAAAAAAGGAATTTACTGAAGAAACCACAAGACCCCATAAAAGCACACTGAAACTTCATGGGGTGACTGCATCTACCAGCGTTCTCCACATATAAGTAAAAAAAAAACAATCTTCAATGATAATTACAGTAGTAACAACAAACAACCAACTAATTATCAAAACACCACAGAACCTTAAAGCTCACATAGAGTGGTCCTGTTGCACATATATGTTAGTTATGGAGGTCTACTTACATACATTAACTTGTTTTTATGGTCAAAAACCTCCTAGTTGCTGTAAACGAGCCGATAGAAATCCTCTTTTCTGACAGTGTTCATCAGCCGCGATATTTCAGAGTGAACTTTCACCCCCAGAAGACAGAGGCTTGTGATTGGCCAGTACTATTCAGCACACCAGCTCTCAGAAGCACAGCTCCCCCCTCTGGAACGGTGGATGCACTGCTCCTCATTATCAAAACATTGTTTTAACAGTGTTTAAAAATAGCTTTGTCACGACTCCCCGCCGCAGTCCCTTTATGACTTTGACCCGGAGTCAGACCCAGAGTCAGAAGACACTGTCGCTCGTGAAACACCTCCACAACGGACGTTATTCTTCTTCTGCGGTTCAATGTACGCAACCGGATGTGCCCGGACTAGTGCGCGGAGCAGGACGATCTGCTGTTCAGGAGAACCGGTGTTTACGTAACTATTACGGGATTTTCAGAGATCTCGTTGAGCCCCGAGATTACAATAAACACAGCGTTCTCAGCAGTGGCTGAACTGTTTGTTTAGAACCTTCAGGGCTTCATAAACAAGGTAATGACGCTGATACACACCAAAAAAACAGCGTTAATAGGAACTTCCGGTCTCCCTCTTCTCGTCTTCTCTTGGGTTTTTGTACTGAATAGAAAAACAACTCTGTTCCTTTCACTTCTTCACAAATAATACACACAGGAAAACAACTGCTTTTGAAGTTGCCGTGTGTTCCTCTCCCTCCATTTTCCAATCAAATGGCTCCACATGACAAACACCACTTTGGGGAACTGTGATTGCGTGTGGCAATTTCAGCACCACAGACAGCGACACAAGGAAAAGCACACGAGTCTGTGTCTCTTTGCGTCACAAAATCATATCATGGGGCACATTTGCACATTTTGAATCCAAATGTGTCCAAATGCACATATACTGACTGTGCTGGGCCCCTGCAAGTGATTTCACACTTTAATAATTAAAAAATAAAAAACCATTGCATTGTATTCAAACACACGCATGTGTAGCTGTTATTGAATAAAAATCCTTATTTTAAAACTTTTTAAACAGCCTGTAAACATTAAACCAACGACAGGGCTTCTGTGAGTTGAAGCATGTGTGTAGTAGTAGTAGTTATGATGTGTGAGAAGGAATTATCTATGTGCAAATATGGATTGAGAGCTACAGTATGTCGAAGTAAAGCGTATGTGTCTTACATGCTCATCCTCCCGCACGCATTTTTTGCGGTACTGCACGTGCGGTCTGCCGTCGCTGAGCTGCTGCGGGCTCTTCACTGCGTTTTCTTCGTCTGCCACCTGTCCGCCCAGGAGACGGCTGGCCTCAGGTGGGTGCGGGAACGAATTGGCCGTGTTGATCTTCCCGGTGAATCTTTGATACAGCGAAGCCATCATTTAAAAAAGGTCCAGTTCTTCCAAAATCAAAGAACTCACAGCATGTCAGAGCCACAGATGGATCTTGCCTGGTTTCCTTTCTTCTTCTTTTTTTTTTGTTGTTGTTGGTTTTCCGTGCGCTTCGAGGAGACTCAGTGTAAGGCGGCCAGTTTTCACCACCAGAATGGAGCAATAATTAAAAAAAAATAAAAATCTGGATGACTCACAGTTCAAAGTGCCAGAGCGATGGAGCTGAAACCTCGGCGGTGATGACCTTTTTTTTTTTTTTTGCTTTATCCAGGCTCACAGCAGACTGCTGGGTTATAGGTGTCAATAGTTACTCTCTTCTGTATTCACAACACGTTGTCTCTCTCCTCTTCAATATCCCAATGTCTCCATCCATCGGCGAGATAGCAGACGGATGCGCCGACCAGATCCTGGATCCCGTCCAGACAAAAACAGAAGCGCAAAAAAGATAATGTCTCCACACTTTGGGCTGCGTGGTGTTTTTTTTTTTTTTTTTTTTCTTTTGGCGAACAGCCTTGAGTATGTCAGAGACGCAGGGAGCCCAGCGGTTTTTTACTCTCCTCCGCGGACGCGCTCTGCATGAGAAGTGCCCGACACTGAGAGCAGCTTCACCGTTACACCAACTGTCATAAACGGGCTACAGAGACGCTGCGTACTGCGCAAACAAGTGCCACAAATGCACTCGTAGCACCTTAGTTCGCCCTCAAATAGATCCCTTGACAAGGAAGTCGCAACTGAATATGATTCCATGAATTAAGAGTTTAACAAAATCCCCTAAATGGCTGCACATGGTGCCAGGACAGAGCGCGAGTGCCTCTCTGTGGCGCAGCGCGTTACAGCAGGCTGAACCCCCCCCCCCCCCTCCATCACAGATATCACATATTTACAAAGTCAATATATAAATGAGAGGAGTCGGCCCTAATGCAACCACTGTGATAATCGTTCTATTTATTTATTCACTATTAAGAGTTGTTATTCAAACTGGCACAAATGAATTCTTAAATCGATTCAATTGAGCAGCCTGACTAACAGTAAGGGCTCAATATATTGTCTGTAGTCACAGGTTAAAGACAGACTTTACTGCATCATTTGGTGATTTTTGTAGTTGCTGATTAATATTCTCCGTCTGTGCGTGCGCAGCAGCCTTCGTCTGTCTAACAAAAACAATCACACCTGTCTGAGGGGGAGCATTTGTGTATTATTGTTATTTTTTCTTTACCTGTCAAACTGTTGAGCGATCAGCTTTTCTGAGCAGAATAATTATCTCTGAAACTTTCTGGAGGGCACTTCTTTGTGTTTTTTTTATACTCCCAACTTCAGCTGTCTCGCTTTACTAGCGTTACTTTTACTGCTGTTGCCTCCGTCTGTCTCGAGACAGGGGACACACTGCAAGATTTTTTTTGTCCGCAATTCACAGTTGGGCAGAGTCTGCTCCAGTCAGTGCTATAGTTGGGGACAGTCGGCATGGCTGGTTGGCACAGAAATGTGTTAGTGTGTGTGAGGGGTACAGACTTAAATTGGCAAGTGTGTGAGGGTAACAGACTCAACTTCAGTCGCAATGAATCAAACATGTTTGAATAGTTTGAGCCGGGGTATTGTGTACTGCTTACTGTGCACCTACTAAGAGCAGGTGGGACACAGGTCGTAGCGCCAGAATACGAAGACGACAGGAAGTAACAGGAATATCAAAACTGTCGCTCTTGCAAGAGTTTGACGTGTTCAGTTGGTTTGACAAATCGTGTATAGTCTGTGATCCCTCACCAGACACAGTCCCTAAATGTGTGATCCCCCGTCCTGACACCAGTCGGTTAGTGCGAACTACCTAACAAGTGTGTCCCCAGCATTAACATAAAATGAATCACTCAGTTCTTGCAGCGAGGAAGCAAATGCAGCCACATGGTTGGTGTAGTGTAGTGTGCATGTTCTCCCCGTGCGTGGGGTGGGTTTTCGGTGTCCGGGTTTCCTCCCACAGTCCAAAGACTTGGAGATTAGGCAAATTGGACACTCTACATTGACTGTAGGTGTGACTGGATGGTTGTTTGTCTCTATATGTGGTCCTGTGATGGACTGGCAATCTGTCCAGCGTGTGACCCCCACCTTGTGCCCTATGTCTACGCTGAGATTGGCACAGCGTCCCCCCGCGAACCTCATGTGGAGGATAAAGAGGTAGAAAATGAATTGAACAAATACAATGAATGAATGAGATCTTAAACACAGAGAGAGTCATGTGGTGCTGATCGGCTTAATCAGCACTGTGTGAACTCATTTGACAACAGTTTGAACGTAACAGACATTTATTTATGCATTACAACATGAACTAATAATCACTACCCTGAATCATTTTCAAGTCTCATAGATAGTTTTCTTTAAATCCTATCTAATCCTCCAAAACATCAGCGTTCATCGCACTCTTAATTTGCACAGTTGCCCTCCCTCCATAGCATATTCTGTCAGTTTACTCATACGTGGCATTCATCTGAGTAGATTCCAAGTGCTCATAGACAGCTTCACAGCAAATGCTAAATATTGGCTTATGTGTGATAGAGAGGGGGAAAAGGTCTCGAGTCAAACTGTTGCCATCCCTGTCATAAATGCCTCAGACGAACAACGCCTCAGCCTCCCACCGTGTCAGCTCAAACTATCACTTCCACCGGGCCGAGCCGTATTTCAGAGAAATAGGTCATCTTAACAGGAGTACGGCTTCAAAGCAGCACTCAAGCTCAGCTCAAAACAGCCCCTCGATATTCTGTGCCACCGCTCTGCATCTTCCATTCAGTGACGCCAAGTTCATTTCGTAATTGAATAATTGTGCAAGAAAGATGACAACAAAAGAAGGACATATTCCTATTCAGTTCTGAATAAAAGTATTAATTATTCTTTTCCAAATGGTGACTCATCTCTGCTGGAGACTCGTTGAATGAGGGCTTGCATTATGATAGAATATGCATCTGGAATAAAAGATATGGATTTCAAAGGTTCGGTCATTCATTCAAAAACCAGGACACAGAACATTACTGCCTTTGACTAATTAAAGCTATTCTCCAATTTAAAATCAATTTTCCTTTGATTGTGAATGTTGTTCATGAAGTAATTGAAGCACAATTTTGTTTGATGATTCGGAATCGTTTTTAACCGGAGTCTGAGCAGAGATTTATGTTGTGGGCTTCACATCTTTGGCTTCCCCCTCGTCCACAGTGGCTCACTTTGGTTCCGGTCATCATTTGTTTCTGTTGGTTCATAAATGCCTTTCCTGGGTGTGCGCACCCCCCCTGGGAAATAGGTCTTAGTCTCTTGTCGTCCATCCCAGCTGCACTGATAGATGTCTTCCAGTCACCTTCACCTTGTTGGAGAGCCATTGTGCCTGGCTTCTTTAACACTCCCCTCAGGACCATGGCAGACAGCCTGGGCTCAGCTCGCATCCCCATATCACCGCCTCACAGATACAGCAGGTGACTGGAGCGATGCCTTTCCCCAGTCTCTCCCACATCGCTGCAGTCGAGCTCTGCAGTGCAGGCGGTAAAAGACAACTGTAATGATGACGTTAGTTGAGGCCTAGGTATCGCCTCTGGGGGAGATAATACAACTCAAAGCTGCAGTGCGTAACGTTTCATGCTTTTTGTTGCTAATGACATTATCTTTCTGCCTCTCTTTGGTCTTCATGAACAGAAACAACTGTATGCTGTGCCCTCTTTTGGACTCTGACTGAGGGGAGTGTTTGTGTGTATACACCAGCAGTGCGGGGGCAGGAGGGTCAAGAGGCAATGACCCTTTAACACCTAAGCTTATTTTAACCATTAAAGGGCCAGAAAAGGTACGTGCTTTTGCCCATTTTTCCAGAATAACTTTCAATAGACACTTATTTACAATTTAATGCATGTTAAAATAGTGTATTAACATTAATTTTAAATGAAGAAAACACTGTAGTTGTACACAAACGTGTTCAATTTGAAATTTGAACAGTATAAAACTATATTTAAAGCGGACCTAGTGGTCCTGTTGCATGCATGTATGTTAGTTATGGAGGTCTACTTACATACATTAACTTGTTTTTATGGTCAAAAACCTCCTAGTTGCTGTAAACGAGCCGATAGAAGACAGAGTGAAGAAGCACAGCTCCCCCCTCTGGAACGGTGGAAGCACTGCTACTTATTATCAAAACATTGTTTTAACAATGTTTAAAAATAGCTTTGTCACGACTCCCCGCCACAGTCCCTTCTATGACTTTGACCCGGAGTCAGACCCAGAGTCAGAAGACAGTGTCGTGAAACACCTCCACAACGGACGTTATTCTTCTTCTGCGGTTCAATGTACGCAACCGGATGTGCCCGGACTAGTGCCCGGAGCAGGACGATCTGCTGCTCCGGAGAACCGTTGTTTACGTAACCGGACCGGGTTTTTTCAGAGATCTCGCTGAGCCTGAGATTACAATAAAACCCAGCGTTCTCAGCAGTGGCTGAAATGTTTGTTTAGAACCCACCAGGGCTTCTTAAACAAGGTAAGGACGCAGATACATACTAAAAAACAGCGTTAATTGGAACTTCCGGTCTAGGTCTGCTTTAAAGCAACATTTGTTTGAGTTGTTGTCTCAATGTCCAAAAACGGGCCAACAAAAATGGAAACTATACAGGTGTTTTTTCCAACTCTCTCCTCTCTGGTGACAAAGACGTTGATTTGCCTTACCGCAACAGCGCGAGTGAAATTACCGTAATAACCACATGGGGCTTTGATGTGCAACTTCTCAGCTTTCAGAAACCGTTGGAATGTTTCCAATAGCGCTTGCGTAAACGTGTCGGCTGCGTTACGCTCGGTGTTAAAGGGTTTTTAATCCCCTTTAAATGCTAAATGACTTGGTTTTTGTGAGTAGTTTATTCCACTATTGAATGTGTTCCGTCATACTCCAACCTGTTTGCAGCCACCTCATTTTACTCATGCAATGTTGTCGTTGCCTTCATCTGTTTTGATATAAAATGTATCACTTCCTATATGCAGTGCGGGAATGTCACTGGACAATCCCACATCAGTTTAAAATATACAACTTTATATCAGTAAACTAGTCAGAATAAATCTGAGGAGCAATATTGGTGAAATAACGTCTTTTTCAGGCAAACAGACATGAATGTGATGAATAGCTTGAGGTTCACTACATTCATATATGATTCATGGAACCATTTGCAGGGCAATACACGTTATATCTACAAAAGAATGCATTGGCAGTAGCTGAAACAGGGCAACATGACACACAAATTAATTAGATGGAAGAGCAAACAGATCAATCATTGTAGCACTGTGAGATCCAATTTCCTCCAAACACTACTCAGCAAAGACTGTTCCTCTTCACATGTATGTAACTGAAGGGGCTTAGTCACAGCCCACTATAATCACATTTCTGCACAATTTTCCATTTGGTATTAGCCAGACACTAATGATTTCCCTTGATGCTTTGCTTTGCCAATAAAGCCAAGGCAACAGGTTGCTTTATCACTGCGCTGTATTACATGCTCAGCTTTGCTGGACACATGCATTCTATCTGAAAGTTGCCCTCAAGTTACTTTAATAAGTGGTTTGCACTCATATTTAAAACAAATTATCATAATCCACTTAAAACTAGCTGTGTACATTAAATCTAAAGCTAGTCTTCAAGCAGAAATTACACAATTAAACGGTCCGGATCAGAGGTTTTCTTCCGGGGAAGAGGGAAAGAGTTGAAATGAGGACATGGAGGGAGTGTCGTAAGGCGTTGAGATGAAGCACGGGGTGAAAGTACAGATATACAATGGGTAAATTAAACAAAACATAATTGTTGTCACATGATTGAAAAGATAGGACTTTTAAGTGAATGACTGGGCATTCACAATCTGCAGTGTCTTTAGACACCCAAAAATAATCTGTCATGATGATCCAAACCCACTCACTGGGAATGTATATAAAATGTACTTTATGGGGTACCCCTGCTTCAACACATGTGCAGTACCTCTGTGCATTTAAATGGTAAATGGTCTTTATTTATATAGCACTTTTCTAGTCTTGATGACCACTCAAAGTTGATCTACATTACATCTTTCATACCCATTCACGCGCTACCGGCACAGCCCTCCGGAGCAACGTGGGGTTATATGTCTTGCCCAAGGACACAACGGCATGGAGACTCGCGGAGCCGGGAATCAAACCCCGCTTCGAGTTGAACGACGACTCGCTGCTCCACCACTGAGCTACTGTCACCCGCAGTTATTATGAGTGTATGCAGAAGACCAGCTCTCAACACACCACACATCAAACCTTGAAGCAGGTGGGCTACAGCAGTAGATCACATCAGGAGTCTTATTAGGAGTCGTGTGTACCTAATAAAGTGGCCAGTATGAGCACACACACACACACACACACACACACACACACACACTAGATGGAAAGAAACAAATATAGACAGAATGTCAGAGTGAAAAAGTGTGTGTATTACTAGCTCCTGTTCACTGTGGTTTATTGAACACATTGAGATTTACCTCCCACTGCTCTCAGGGTGGAAATATGTTCCTCTGTCAGTGTTTATCAAAATTTAATTATGCGTCACTGTTGGCCAAAGTCAATAGGACTGTGAAAAGAAAAAAAAAATATTTATCACCCACATATACCTTATAACTCTGCATTACAACGCTTAGTTCATTCTGAGCCATGTAACAAAGGTAAATTCAATTACTGTGTGCTGCTCGTCACAGCACTTTATTACAATTGTGGTCGGCTGCACAAATCACTGAGGCAGATGCATTTAGTTCAGTTTATGTTAAGCTATGTTGACACAGGCAGCATAAATGTACTTCACACATTTAATACATTGTTTTGTTTTGTTGTTTTAATAAAGAAAATCTCTTTAAATTCGCATAAATATTAATATTCCATGATGCGCTCGTCTTTAACTCGCCTGTAAAATTCAATTGTGTTAACAGCTTTCCCTGACAGAAGTTTGCAGAGTGTGTTGCCTCTTCTGCTGAGAATAAATACTGAATCGTCTAAGACATTACAGATGAAGGGTAGTTATGTAGTGAGCTGAAATTGAAATGGCAGCAGATAAGTCACTGAGGAAATGGAGTTTAATGCCGGCTGATGTGACAGAAAAGACTCCGACGATGTTTGAGGGGAGCAGCAGACTCTAAATGTGGCTGCAGCAGATGAGGAGGAGGAGGAATGATGGAGGGAGACACTGAACAGAGCGTGTCACTCGAGATTTTGTATCGCATGTGTGTTTGTGTGTGTGTGTCTGGCAGAACAAGGTATGAACAGGGGTTGTAATGAAATGAAATCAAATCAAAAGAGCACATGAGAGACAATCAAAACCACTCTGCCTCTTCCCCTTAACTTTAACCCTTTTTTATTATATTTATGTATATACATGCTTCTCTGCTTCCTCAAAAAAGTATATCATTTACAAACGTAACTCCGTTATTAACATGCACTCTTGTGATTTCACCTGCAGCACTGACATTCCCAGTCCCAGAGAATATCAGATAATCAAGTGATTTTTTTTTTTCCTGATGAAAATAGATGTCGCCGTTCTAGTTTTGTCTCAATAAAGAACCTCAGTAATTACATTTTGATTTAGACTTTTCAGATGTGACTTAAAAACAACCCCAAGCTTCCCCTCAACACTCTCCCCCACACTACATTTGCATGCCGGCGTGCAAACAATGTAAACGCAGCCTTTTAGACAAAGCTGAGCAATTAGCACTCTCATCAGCAAGTAAACAAAATTCACAACACGCAGGCAAAGAAAAAAAAACAAAAAAAAAAACACCAATATCCGTCATGAACACACATACACACTTCAATCCAACTTTACTCCACACACTGACTATTTCTCTCTAAAGACAAAAGACATCAAAATGAATGAACAATTAGGGCACAGAGAGTTCTCCACGGCACCACGTTACCAACCACACATTAGAAGACAATTAAACAGGAAACATTTGTCCATCAACTTCCTCAGAAGGGACACCGGGACCTGCCGCTCCCTTCCTGCCAGTCCAGCTGCTATCAGAAAGAGCCAGCAGCCTGTTCTGTCACAAGCAGGAGACTCACCCATAAACACAGACATTCCCCACAGCGTGCCATGCATGCTAACAAGGGCCCTTACCCTTCTGGAGGAAGTGCTGGTGTCTATCCTTAGCTGGGTGGCTATGAGGACAGACATGATGCAAAGTGCCACTCGCCTGCTCTGCTCACACCTTTATGCTGTGAAGTTGGGGCTGCTCGAGGTGTCTGAGAAGTTATCACCCCCCACTACCTACCACCCACCCCCCCCCCCCCACCCCCTCTCTCTTCCTCCTCTTCTCCCTCCCTCCCTCCCTTACCGTCCAACGAAGGGAAAGGATGACCCAGGGCTCCAGGAGCCCAACCAGAACACCTCCCTCTCTCCTGGCAGGGTAAATCAATCACACAGACACTGGCTTTGCCTCCACGGGGGAGACATGGTGGGGCGGGGGGGGGGGGGGGGGGGGGGAGGGGTTCCTTCCCTGATTCGCTCCCTTGCTTACTCCCTCTCTTTCTCTCTCTCTTACACACACACAAACACATGCTTTAACTCTCTCAACATGACTCTTACTAGAGTTGAGTACACAAGCTCCTTACCTTACCCTAACCTAAACCTCTAAACCCTGAAAAAAAAATGTTTTACAGAACATGGGGACCATCCAAATACCCCCCCCCCCCCACACGCAGTTGTACAACCATCTTAGTGTGGGAGTTAATGTTAATGTGGGCACTCGTAGACATAATGCACTCCCCATACCCTAAATGTAAACATAACAACTAAATGCCTAACCCTAACCTAAACCTAAACCAGGTCTAAACCCTGAAAAAGCCCTTAAGAGAATGTGAGGACCATCCAAAATGTCTTCACTTTCCAAAATGTCCTACACACACACACACACACACACAGTTGTACAACCATCATAGTGTGGACAAAGAAGAAGAAGATGTTAATGTGGACACGCGTAGACATAATAAACAACTCCCTAGCCCCTAACCCTAAGTGTAAACATAACTAAAGCCTAACCCTGCCCTCCAAAAGCCCTTTAAATATACTGACAACAACAGTTTAGAGAATCAAAATCTGTCCTCACAGCCTATTACTACTACTAGTAGTAGTAAAGTACGACACACACACACACAACACAAATTGCTCCTCAGCAAATCCCTACCAATACTGCCTGTTAGGCATTTTTCCTTTCGAGTGTGTGTCCGTGTGTAAGTAGATGTGTGTGTGTTTACCCAACCTGCACGTATTATAGAGAAATTGATCACATCAAGTCTGCTTTGCAGCTGGGCTTTGATTAAGCACGAGTAATATTTATGCTGCCTGTCACCCACATCATAAAATACAACACCTCACTCGCTCTCTTTCATACACACACACATACACACACACACACACACACGCCCATCAAACTGTACGCTAATAAGACAGAAACCTGGCACAGGCACTACTTGAACTTTATTTATGTATAGTTTGCGACTTGTGTATCGAAGCCCACAGCTGAGGCTTGTGTTCCCACAGTGCAACAGTACAAGGGCTTCTTATAGGGCAAAAACTATAGTATACAAATAATATTTGTCCTATAGTTAAAATATAACTATAGGAAAAACTATATGAAACTATATAACTATAGGAAAATGGTGCAAAAAAGCAATGAATCCCAACCAGTCAGGACTTAAATGACGGCTGGTATTAATGCCACTGTTCTGAATGTAGCTTGTGTGTGGAATTAAATACAGATGTGGTGTGAGTTACACATATTATATCCTATCATATTGCAAAAGAGTGCCGCAAGTTTTAAACCGTACAGCTCTGGAGGCTGAGATTTAATTTAACATTCATGAAAAAAAAAAAAAAAGAAAAGTGCACTATTTCAATTTGACCTTGACAATTATTCATGGGGGAAATAAATTAAAATGAAGCTGAGATGCCCACACTCTTATTTCATGGGCCGTGGCATGTTTTATACCCTGTGGTAGGAACTGATTTGAGGTTTCACAGAGCTTCATAAATACTTACATTTAAAGTCGGATGAATTTCTTTTCAACCATGACTCATGGACCCATTTAAAGTGAGAGTCTCCCTCCCCCCTGCGGCTGCAGCAGTTTATCACCAACGGCTTCCAGGCTTCAGTGCATATTTTACATGTTTGATTTGCAACAAACACTCAGTGACGGCAACAGCTGATGGAAAGCCACGCTTTGCCAAATGTGGGGAATGTAATCACGCAACATGAGAACAAAAAAAGTAACAACTGTAAGTTTTTCTTGTGTCCAATATTTAAAGGTTAACTCTAAGATGAAGAGAAAGATGAGCTAAAGTTCATATTTGCATGTGCGCCACAGGAAATAAGGTTTCATCTGACAGAATAATTGCGCCAATGCCTGAACCAGGGAATAATAAAGTCATTTGAGCCAATGCAAGACGTGCTGGTTGTCATTATGGCCACTGCTGTTAACAAGCTGATTTTGTGCCATGACATTTCCCATGGGTCCGTTAAACCGGTCCCTGATTGGTCATCTTCCACATTCATTTATGTCACAATTACAGCCTTGACATATAAACTCCTATGATTTTGGACACTGCGGTTCACAGTAAGTCACTTTAATTGCAATTAGTGCAAAAGGTCAGAGCTTATTGCTGCGGGGCAGGTTATGTGGACCTGTATCAATGGGACAGGAGATTAACAATGCACTGGCTTTAATTTCTTTACTTATTTACTTTTCTGTTCCGCTCATTTGCTAATTTCATCCATTAGTCACCGGTCGCCTGCTGATTTGGCAAAACCTGAGCTGCCATTAAAGTATTTTAAGAGCCGATGTCAAAACAAAACCTGTAATAAAGCCTATGATATAAAGATAAAGCAAGGACAAATTGAAGGAGACACTTCAGCTTATATGAGTCATTTAAGCATTTACAAGGTAAATGGCCATAAAGCACATATGGCTCTTGACATCGATATAGAACGCTGGATTTATTGTTCAATACTGTGGTGATAGCAGTTGCATTAGCTTAGGTTTCGGTTCATCTACGAGTGTGTGCTGTCTCTGCCTGCGGAATTAACTTGATCAATCATAAACTGATCAGCAAATGAAGCTCATAAATTCCCAAAAAGTAAACATGAACTACGAGGAACAAATCGTCCATAATAATAGTGCATTCCTATTGCATTTTTCTCATTGCACATACACACACACACACACACACACATTGGGTTTGAAGGGTGCCGACACGCTACTGCTATCCCCCGAACTTGCAAACTGAGACGCTCGTAGCAGAAAAATACATCGTAAAAAGTAATACCGTGTGTCTGGATGCACATATTTTTCTTTCGCATCAATATTACAGACATTTATTACAACATTCCCCTGCTGTTGAAAACAAAAGTGGAATACACACATAAACTTAAACAGTAATATCTGGTGAGTTGTTTGAAACTTTCAAATCAAGTAGGGATGATCCGATACAATAGTCAGTCTCAGTATTGGTCCAAATCTGATACAATCCAAAAGTTGTATAATATCGCTGGACGGTAAAAAAAAAAACAGCACTTTAGCTGAGTCATGTTGTGGGCTGTTTGCTTACTCTTTCTGGGAAAGGAACATTTGTTAGTTGGATGTTTGAAATGACTCAGCACCATTGTGCTGTTAATCATCGTTTAAAAGGTCTAAAACAGGGGTCTCAAACTGGCGGCCCCCCACTCAATATCATGTTATAATGAAAACATGGCCCACTACATCACCGTCTTTTAAACACAGTGTGTAGCTGAGGCACAGCTGCCAGCGAGGTTATTGAAAATAATATAATATATGTTTGCTAGCAATGTTTTTTATAACAGTAACAATAAGACATTTGGTTATAATTATCCCATTACTAAATGTATCATATACAACATTCAATTATATATATAAACTAGCTTGTTAGGGCCCGAGCCACGAATGGCAGTGGCCGAAACAGCTCCTGGCACAAATTTTAATTACAGTTGTCCACACTATTATTTATGTAACTTAAAATAAATGTCTGTTTTTGATATTAATACATTACTTTTGCATCATAAATAGTATTATTAATTATGCGTGTGATATCATGATGCAGTATTGTGAACAGTTGTTGTTTTTTTCTTTTACTTTTTGTTCTATAGGCCAGCCCCCTCTTGACCCCAATAGATGTGCATTGGCCCCCAGGTCATTTGAGTTTGAGACCCCTGGTCTAAAATGACTGTAGTGGACTGAGTTTGTGATATCGGTATCGGACACAAAAAGTGGTATCCTGCCATCCTATACTTACGACATCCATTAAAATATAAGACAGCCAGTTAATTTCTTGGACTTAGTCAGGTAACTTTAGCGGTCTTCCGACATCGACCGACAAGCATTTACATTTTGTTTTAAATAGTTAGCCCTGAGGTATTCAACGTAAATGTCAGCGTCATTAGTGGACAACGGCAGAGCACGGCTGTGTCCCTGTGAGCACACAGCTTCTGCTAAATTGTATAATGCACTAAATACTCTTGGTAACCGCAGTCTACTGGCATCTCTATCATGAACGGTAAGGAGACACAGACCTTTGGCTGACAGTTGAGCAGAAAAGCAGGTGGGCTGACTCATTGAAAACCTGGAAGTGACCACGCATATAGTCAATTACCAGGGGAGTAATGTTAGCATCAGACTTTCATCTCGTTGCTGCAGCAGAGCTTTTTTTTATGTGGACGCCTTGTTTACACCCATTCAATTTTTTATCTAAATTCATCTCGATTTATTTCCCAAGATGCCACTAAATCATTACGAAACTTGACCTCCAGCCAGATCACGCCACCTGTCCCTGGCTCCAAGTGACTTCAAGGTCTCAAGCACACTCCTCCCTGCATTCACGCCTCCCTCTGAATCCCATAGACGCACAATGTTGTACTTTGTATGTCAGGCCAGCTCTAGATAAAGTCAGAATAGGAATGAGTGCCTGCACAGCGGTGCAATGACATGTTTTTATCAGCAAGACGCCACAGACAGACCTCGATCAGGTCATCAGTTACAGGTGACAGGTATACAGATGGACCCTGCCCCCCAGGGGAGCAATGCAAGAGCGTGATTGGGTCCAGGATGAAGAGCTTTAGGTGCTCAATGGTGGCCAGGGGCTGCAAACCCTCTGCAGCTTTCATAAATGTGGTTCTCATCTACAACAAACCTTCCCTGGAGAGATAAACTGCAGCACAGCAGTTAGCGGTGACAAATGACTGCTGTTGAATGGTGTTGTCCCTGGCTGCTGGGCGTCCCTCGTTGTTTCTGTCTCTGAATTTCATTTCAGTAAACATTATATACCATTGTCTGGCCCCTGCATTACCACTCTCAGCATGGTCATTTGGTAAAATATAGCGGTTGCAAAAATGTGCAGCGAGTCTGTGCGTGTGTGTGCATGTGCAGATCGGGGAAATGAAAGTTGTTTCTGTAACAGTTAATAGCGGCTGTGGGCAGCAATACAGGCATTTAAGCAGGGGATTCGAAGTGTAATGGTTCAATGCAGACAAACAGAGAGCTCACTAGATGAATACAGAATCATTTTGGAAGTCATTTGATCTGTACAAATTCCTGCAGCATACAAATCATTCTCGTGAATGGTTTGCCTCTGCAATTCCAGACCAGGGAACCTTTACATTCAGCTCAAACTACCAGTCTATCTTTGTCACACCTTTTCCGATAAAAGATTCACTCAAAAACAAATCAAACCGATTAAGACTAACACAAAAAAAATCCACTTATCACAAGCAAACATGGTGAAAACAAGTTCTTCAAACTGGGTTTTACCCTGTGCTGCAACTTGAATGTTTCTGAAAAGAGTGACTTTGAGTCAAGGTTGTGATTCACTAACAATACTGTTCTTTAACATCTATATTCTATATTCTATATAATGTCATTTTCAAACACGATTTCACACTCTTTTCCGGGGAAAAACGATAATCCATAATTATCTAGCATTTTATAGCAATTATCATTAATCATTGATTTGATTTGATGCATGTTCTCCCCGTGTGTGCGTGGGTTTTCTCTGGGTTCTCCAGTTTCCTCGCGAAATATTTTTGGGCTGCAATTGGTCCTCTGGACAGGCCGAGCTAACGCTGCTCTGTGCCGGCCACAGAGGCGGAGCTGATCACCGCTGACAACGTCGCTGCCAAACTATAATAAGTCATATCATAAATACACGCAGCACATGTTTAGACTCTGAATGGCTAATTTCTCGCCTCAAATCATCTTAAAAGTGCGTTCCGTGACACAGAAAAGTGAGAAACGGTCACTGTTTCAACAACAACAGTCTTTCTCTCTCGGACGCCATTGCTCACTGTAGCCAAAAGCACAACAACCTTGAGTAGCGACCCCTACTGATCGGGCGGGAAATTGCAGTGCGTATCCGTCACCACGACGGAGAACTATGAACACTGGAGGGGTCTATGTGGTTACGAAGTCGAATAACGCATTACACAGTCGGAGTAGTATACTGTGGCCTAAAGAGTGGATGTTTGTCTCTATGTGGTCCTTTGATGCCGCCCACTTTTCGTCCTACGTCAGTTGAGATTGGCATCAGCGCCTCCCACAATCCTCATGTGGAGGATAAAGTGGTAGAAAATGTAAAACTTTTCCAATGTCATAACTTTTTTTGGCTCATATCCACCACCTCTACGCCTGTGTGTTTTACTAAAATTATAAATAGGTACAGTACATTTGCACCATATTCTATATGCTGAGCCACATCAAGACAAGATTGACAGACAATAAAGACAGATTTGGATTCTTTTTTTGGAAGCAAAGAGCATCATAAGTTGACTGACTGCCTCTCAGTCTCTCAGCAAATGCAAATAATGGAATTCTAGACTCTGCAGGAAGGAAGTGGCCTCGAAAATGTGTGGCATCAGGCAGCAGCCGAGGCAAAACAAACGAGACAAGAGACTGCAAGGCAAAGAAATAGAAATACAAAAATACAAATGAACGCCACTGATTTAATCAGGCCAAGCCTCAACAAGTGTCTTCCTGATTTGAAATCATTTCAAATAGTGGCTCTAAATTGCACTTTAAATTATGTGTGAAAACAGGGGGATGTTCAACAGATACAGGATATAAGAATTTACCAATACACAGATGTGACAGCCTAGTTTTCACGGGGGCGGATTTATTTTTTTATTTTTTTTGAACGTTTGGATTTGTGCATCCTTGTGGGAGACATTTCATTACATGAAAGCAGTCATGGACATCGTCTCCAGAGAATATATCAAAAACACTTCGGCACAGCAGCTTACAAAGTGACATCAAACGCAATGTGATTATAAACAACAGTGATCTGATACTGTATGATAACATGGTGACAATGTGATGGTGATTTGCATGTAAAACACATCAGAGCACATTACATGATGATATTAAATGAAGTTTATGTTCTTCTTCACCAACAGCTACATGGTCTTTCATGTATACGCTACAAGGTCTTCTTTTTAAAGTCAATATTAAGACGTTAACAAATATGACATGAAATAACACTAAAGGTGCCATATGTAAGAATGTGGCCAAAAATGGCTACTACATTCTAATTCAAAATATCGAGGTCTTTTAGGTTTTGTTATCTGACGTAACTGGCAACCCGTGGTTGCTCGGCAGCTGAGACTCTAGTGACTGCAATGATTGGTAGATGGCGGTAGGTGGCGCCACATGCCAAAACATGATTTCAAAACATAAACATGATTTGCAGTCTGAAAAATATTTTTTTTAATGCAAATATTTTGGCTGTACTGTTGTTGTTGGTGAGTTCAGTTTGTTATATGAACATTATTCCTGAGTCTCTTTGACATATTAGGAGGATTTTATGGCCAGTTGCTTTAGATTTATTACATAATGCACCTTTAAAAATGGGATTAAGAGCTTGGTAATTTCATCATTGGCTCATTTACTCAAAGTTAAATGTGATACTCACTGTACTGACACTCAGGAAAGACAGGGTAAAAGTAAGAGGGTGTTTGTTAGTGTATATTCAAATTCAAACTGTGCACTCTCTCATTCTCAGGACTGGATCATAACAACCCCAAATAAGTCATTTTAGTGAAGATATATCTGCATTTCCTCTGTCCTCACAGACGAGTGGGCAGCTCGTCCTCAGACTCAATCATTTCTATGCAAATTGGCCATGGATTACGACACAGTTTAATAGGCTGTGCCTGGGAGTCCTTAAAGAGTCAAAATTTGGTCACAGAAACTTAACTTCACGGGTTCAGAGTGAGGGATTTTACAATCTTCAACCATATATTATATGGTATCATCGGGAATGTCATATCCAGAGGAAGTGAAAGGCATAATTTAAATGAAACTGAGTGAAGTAAAGCCTGAAGCAATAAGAAACAAATCTGTGCAAACTCTTGACAAATTGGAAATGCCTGGCAAGGAGTCCTGATCCCGGAGTGTGTGACTTTGTGCCTCCAGCAGAGGGCAAACTAACTCCAGTGTCCAGCATTGATCTGGACACACAGGATGTTTGTTGGTCAGTCAGAGACGAGTCAACCTGTAATCTGTGGCAGGGCAGCCACATATTGTAAGGTCTTAATGACACACAGTTCAAACTTGCAGAAATGTGATTCAATTCATACTCAATGAATTGAATGTTGATGTTTCCAAACATCTCTGGCGGCTTGTGCCACCTTTTTGGAAATATCTATAAAAAGATAAAGAGCCTCTGATCTGCAAACATTTTGGGGATATCATGCCCCTCAGAGGGAAACAGATTCAATTTATCACTGATCTTCAGATTAACTCGTGCAGAGAAAGTGATTCATGCCTTGATGTATTTTTGTCCCTTATTGAAACCACAATCAATACACACACACACGCAGTGTAATTCTGGTTCTTTGTGTTGAGTGTTGATCAGAAATAGCATTTTGGGAACAATATTGCAGGGGGGTATTAGTGAGCACACACCGCTTGTTGACGTGCAATGTTTTTGTTGCAAAAACATCGAAGAAATGGAGCAGTTGAGCAAAACAAAGAAACACAATCCGTCTGACATAAAAAGTGCAGAGGAAGAGCTGAGCAGAAAATGTTGTGACCAGGACACGAGTCAGTCACAGGAGTCAGGACATGCTCATGAGTTTGGAGATAGAGGGCAGACGCGCAATTTACGCCTATTGGAACTTTAAAAACAACCCACGTCAAATGATGTGGTGGCAACAGGGCTTAGCTTATAAGTCAATAAACAGCAATATAACATAAGAGTGTATGCTCACTCACTTTGAGACATAAGACATAATGAATATGAATATGTCACCACAGATATGTTGTGTTCATGATGTCCTGCTAATGTAGAATGTTGAAACCATAATAACTGATATTTGCTCTGTGCTGTAAGTGAAATGAATATTAGCTGGTTTGAGAGTGTTTTATCATGGTGGTGTCATAGAGGATACATTGAAAATTAAAATAAATAAATAAATGAAAGCAAGGATCTCTCACTTATATGGGGCCAGTTTGACACATGGTAACTGTGGTTAAACTGTTCAACAACAACACTGATCATGTAACTCAGTGAGGGCAAAACCTAACAGCTCTGGGTTATCTTGTTGATTTAAAGCCAGATAAAACAAAACAACGACTGAAACTGTTTTTTTTTAAGATTATTATAGATAAGACTTTAATAAGAAGTATTGATTACCTACCTTCTCTCCGTGGATGGATCCACGACGATAGTTTCCTGCACCTGCTGATGAGTTCATGGTCCCCAGTTGCAAAAAAAACGGTCTGCAGTCGAAAAATATTCACCTGTCAACTGAGTCAACTTTGCTCACACGCGCGTGCACCCACACACACACACACACACACACACACACACACACCCATACGCGCGCGCAGCCAATAAGCGCTTTCTCTTGTTAAAGCCTCGCGCGGCGACAGTCCCTCACTTAGAGCGCGCGCAGCTGAGCTGAGCTCCAGCTATTCCAGCTGTAGCAGCGACATTGAACGTCACTCACCTGTAACGATGCTCTTTCAAAGTGTTGTCACATGGTTGATCAAGAAGACGAGGCTATAGGCGAGTTCTCTCTCTCTGCAGAGACAGACAGAGGCTGTGTTTGTGTGTGTGTGTGCGGGCTGCTGTGCACAGACAGTCTGCAGCAGCAGCAGTGAGGCAGGAATGAGCAGTTAACTCTGTGACAAGTCACGGCAAAAAAAGATTAAACTAAAATTTTGTTAAAATTGTACGCAGTATTAGGGCTACATGCATATAAAATTATTCAGTATAAAAGAGCATGAATTCTGAGATTAAAGTCAGAATTCTGAGATTGAAAAAAAAATATAACAGCATGAATTCTGAGTTCAGTCCGAATTCTGAGATTAAAGCCAGAACTCAGAGAAAAAAGACAGAATTCTGAGATTGAAAAAAACCCCACCATGGATTCTGAGATTGAAAAAAAACAAAAAAAAAACAATAATAGCATGAATTCTGAGATTAAAGTCAGAATTCTGAGATTGAAAAAAACACCATGGATTCTGAGACTGAAAAAATATAATTGCATGAATTCTGAGATTAAAGTCAGTATTCTGACATTCAAGTTAGAATTCTGAGATTACAGCCAGAATTCAGAGGAAAAAAAGTCAGAATTCTGAGATTGAAAAAAAACACTGTGGATTCTGAGATTGAAAAAAATATGATAGCATGAATTCTGAGATTCAAGTCAGAATTCTGAGATAAAAAAAATATAACAGCATGCATTCTGAGATTAAAGACAGTATTCTGAGATTAAAGTCATTATTATTATTATATATATATTTTTTTTACATGTGGAGCTAATACTAATAAAAACCCACATTATTATTATTTTCCTTTATTTATACAGGTTAAAAACTTGTACTTGTACTTGTCACTTGTATGCATCTTCTCTTCAGTGGTTAGGGGTGAATGCAAATGAGAGAATGTGAGTCTGGCTGGATACTGACTTTTGTAAACCAATCACTCTCCTGCACCAAAGTCCATAGACAAAGTCACTGTTTTTAGCTCACAGGGATCACATGAGCTGCTGGTCTTCTGCCACCTTGTTTGTCAAGTTTGTGTCACTTATCTAAATCCAAACAAAGGATTTCAACAACCAAAGTTATAAGACAACATTAGAACGTAACAATGGGGCCAGCAATGACTCAACAACTGTGTGCTGTGATGTAAAACATGCTGATTTTCTCTATGGACTTTGGTGCAGGAGTGAGTGGTTTACTACTATCATGGTAACACTTTAGATTAGGGAACACATATTCACCATTAACTAGGTGCTCACTAACATGTTTATACGTAGCACACTAGCCCTTTATTAGTAAATATTAAGCACATATTAACACCTTATGTAGTAAAAATCTTAATTCATGTCGTAATAGAGGTAGAATAAGGTTATGTAGAATAAGGTGCTTAATGATTACTAATAAAGGGCTGGTATGCTAGTTCCCTAATCTAAAGTGTTACCAAATAAATAAACAAATCTATATAATATATAAAACATCTATGTATTTTGTCATTGACTTCCCAAAATGCCAATAAATAAAATTAACATAATTATAGAACTAAAATATGAGAAACAAAATAATTTAGCATTAGTGTAGACTCATTGGATGACATTTTATGAAAGAAATGCATTTATTTATTGAATTTGTTTCTAAAAATGAGAAGTGGGTGACAAACACTGGGAGTCACGCACCACATGGAGAGTATAACAGCCTACGTGGTGTACTATACTTCTACTGACTGGTGGATCCAATTTTAGACACAGCTCTAGACTGAAAATCCATGGCATATTATTTCACTGCTTACTATGCATTATTTGCACGTATAGAAGACGCTGCACAATGCACATGCACTGTGCTTGCTACTTTAACAGGGAACAACCAAAGAGCAGAGATCCAAGCAGAGACAATTCAGTTTTTAATGATTTAATAAAAGAACAAGGGACACGGCTTATATGGCACAAACAGCCAAAACGCAGATGGAGCACGTAGCGGTGGAAAAATCCAGAGAGAAGAGTCCAAACACGTGTGAGTAGACACTGCACATGGATCTCATTCAGGAACACTCACGAGCAAACATTTTAAGTACTCCGGCAACTGAAAAACATGCGAGTTCACGAGAGGAGCAGATCATGAAAGCAGGGACACACAGAAATGATGACATATTAGCAATCGACATAATCCATATTTTGTATTCCCACCGCTATTTCGAGGCGGAAACTTGCACAGCGAGCCAGTGAACAGAGGCGTTTGGTGATCAAAAGTGAAAGCATGTCACCGTCTATCCCCACAGCAGTCAATATTTTTTTCCATGAACCTAATGAGGAGGGGAGATGCAAAAGAGTTCATTATAAAGAGTAAAGTGTGAATTTAGTGAAACCACAGGGAGCTAAGAGGTGGAGCACTGCAAATACTAATGATCTGGCGCTGGGGATTTTCCTCCAACTTAAGCTGGAGCTAATTAGAAGGAACAAAGAAGAGAGCTTTGTTCAAACTACACTGTGTAACTTCTGGTGTTATTATTATTTTGCCTCTGTTTGGTCTTTGTGAACAGAAAAACATCTAACATTTTTAGAATGCTGAGTCCTTCATCTAATAACGGGCTCTGCCAAGCAGTGCTATCAGACCAGTCTGAGGGAGCGTTTGTGTGTGTACAGCAGCAGTGCAGGGGCGGGTGGCCGTCAAGAAGTATTTTATCCTGTCAAACTCAAACATTTTTTGTGTTTTCAGTCACACTCTGAACTGTTTGTAGTCATTTTAAAATGAGTTTATTTGTTTTTTTAAAACCCTCTCTGAGCTGCTACACCTGATCAGCTGCTCCTGACTGTGCCGAAAAGTAAACACAAGCTCAGACGGGACGTTGCGTTCGCTGTTGTGCACCCTGAACAGTGGAATGATCTGCCTGTGCACATTAGACAGGCCTCTTCCCTGTCTGTTTTTACATTTTATCTATTTTCATTTGCCTTTGACACCATTTTTGTTTCTGTTACTTTATTATATATGTTTTGTTTTATTGTATTTTATTGTAAGGCTGTTACTTTTCCCCACATTTCTTTTTATCTTTTCACATATTTTAGTTGCTTTGTAGATGTATTTTATTGCCTCGTGTGAGCTTTTATGTCTTTTGTTTATTCCGTGCCTTTGATTTATTGCTCTGTACAGCACTTTTGTCTGGCTGTGTTTGTTTTAAAGTGCCTTACAAATAAAGTTGGATTGGATAGTCATCTTCCTTTATTAACGCAGGTTGCTGCTGCCTCCATCTGTCTTTGACAGAGAAAAATGATCACTTCCTGTGTGCAGAGCCGGGAACGCGACACAACTCAATCTCAACACAGCTGTACTGGGAATGAACACAGGGAGTCATGTGGAGCTGATGGGCTCAGCCGACATTGTGAGAACTAATTTCACATGGCTTAAATGTAACATTTAAAAGTTACGCAATACGGTTTTAACAGGAAAAAACATGATTGATATTAAGTTAAAGATAGTTGGATTAATCCAGCAGAGCTTAGTCCTGCTGTTTTCTGCACAGTCTTTGGATGTTGTCAATTCCACGATAGTTCACTGCAGAGGTGTAAGAGTGATGATAGTGAGTGGTCAGTAGAGATAAATACTGCAGTGGAAAAGCTGCAACTCTCACCTTTCTTTCTCGTCATTGTTATTTTTTTTTCCACATTGCACACATTGTGTTGGACCATACATTAATAAACTGTTAAAATGTAGTAATATCCAAAAACACATTCCCAAATTGGTTTTGGTGAAATAGCAACAAGGGAACACACACAACGCTCCTGTCTCCTCAACTTTATGGCAAATTTTGTGGTTCTGGGTGGTCATAATATTAATGATACCCTTCAAGGGCCATTTGCAAATAATTGGGAAGCAAATTTCCCATTAAAATAATTCAAATTGTTGTTTTGGTCCCTTTTTTTTTTTTTTTTTTTAGATCATAGCACCATAAAACTCACAACGCTTGATGATATTAAAGTGCAATTTGGTGTATTCCAGAGAAACAACATGATCATGCATGAGATAAACGCGTCTGAGGCAGAGGGGCTGACCAGCATGGAGACATCCTCCATCACGAAACCATCATTTACAGATCACCATCATAGAGAGCAGCCGGCCAGCTCTGTGGTGGTGTTAATGGAAGAATAGGCAGGGATTCTCAAAACCACAGGAGGCCACTTACAGTTGTTACACTGTGCAGGAAATGTTCAAGTGGAGTGGTTTTAGGAAGACTGTAGGAACTGTGTTACACCCTCAACCCGGATAAATTGAAACCACACCAGAGAAAGCAAAATGAGGGAAATCTGCATAAGAAACAAACCTTATGGTGCTCCTCTCTTTATGTCATTCTCTGTATTTGAGTATTTTTGTCATCAGCACGTTAGACACCAATGAAAACAGGAAATATGATTTGTATAATCATAACTTTATTTATTTTAAAGCTTTTTATTTGTTTGTACCCCTGTTTGGTCTTGCTGCATCCATAATCTGAACACCTGCTCTGCAAAGCAAAACTATCAGACCTGACTAAGGGAGTGTTTGTGAGTATACAGCAGCAGCACAGGGGTGAGTGGGGATAAGAAGCATTTATACCACTGGTATGACTGGGTTTTTGAGCGGAAGAATCCACGTCTGAAACTTTCGAGAGCATGTCTTTGTAGTGTCTTTCATACTCCAAACTGTTTGCAGTTGCATGAGTCGCACAATGTTGCTTTTGCTTCCTTCTGTCTTGAAATGAATCACTCCCATAAGTGCAGTTTGGGAAAGTCACCATGAGACACGAGAGTCAAACATATACTAGACGTCAAATCAAACCCTTCATCACGTTCATCGCTGATGAGTTTGTTTCCCATGTTTTCTTTCAAAAAAAAAAATGGCCAAAATGAGGGCAGAGCCATTATAAGACTTCATTTATTATTACTCTGCCTCCTCGGGTTCCTGTGCCATCATGTCGTCTGAATGATAATCTGGACTGAATTTCTTCTCTTTAGCAAGAATCCCGCTGACTATTACAAAGTATCCGTGTTCCCAAGATCCTGTTATCAATAAGACATTTCCTGTCACATGGTTTGTGAGAGCGCTGTGAATTCTTTGCTGCATCTTCTGATCTTGTTTCAGTCCCTGTGGTCTACAAGCACTTTATTGTGATGAAGCTAAATATGACACAGACGAGAAAAAAGAAAAAAAAAAATACATGCATACTACCGCAGGGTGTAGGTGACATGGTTTTATTTATTATTAATTTATTAATGTATTTAGTTGCAGTGGTAATTTTATATCACCCAATTTACATGTGTTATTTAAAAAGAACATCTGGGGATTTCGTTCTTTGGTTGAACGAATGAATCATTCATGGTTCCCATAGTTTTATTGCTGGTAAGACAAGAAATCAAATGTCATAAGCATTTTTATATTCAAAACTTGTTCTATGGATTTTAATATAATCTAATATGATATATGTATATATATATGATCAGATTAAATCGTGCATATTTTGGTGTTGTTATTTTAGTAACATTTGTTTTACATATTTTATTTCTTAAAATTAACTGTAGTTCAGTGGTAACCCGAAGGTTGTTGTAACTAACCCGAAGGTTGTGGTAACTCGAAGGTTGTGGGTTTGATTCCCAGCTCCGCTAGTCCTTGGGCAAGACCCTTAATCCCATGTTACTCCTGACTGCTGGCAGCATGTGAATGAGTATAAAAGATGAGTGATAGAAAATGTGCTGCACATTTATGTGCTGTATGGAAGTGTGGGTGAACGGCACAAACTGTAGTGTAAAGCCATTTACCGTTTTTAAATGAATGAAATAAACTTGGCAAACAAACAAAGTCATCCGTATTTCTCCCAGTAGGCCATCCCCCGTTCTCATTTCAAAACCAACAAGTCCACCACATAAGACGTGGGAGCAACATAATACTGTTCTGAGCATCACTGATTTAATAGACCAGAGGACCTCAGGAGTTGGAAGAATAAGATCTGGGGATTAACACTGATGGCATGTGTAAAGCTGAGCTGGGTAGCAATAATGACCTGAACAACCAGGGGAAGCAACACAATCAGCTTTTTAAAAAACTCTAACACCTAATGATGTGTGGGAGGCTGAAGAGCAGAGGAGGCAGTCTTATGTCAGTCCAACTCACATAACACTATTCAGAGAACATAACCCTTGCCTTTGATATTAATTTCCACACCTCCACATTGTCTGGAAAGTGCTTAATGCAGTTGCCTGCAGGAACATCATATAATGCCTGTACATCCATCTGACTGTGAGGAGCAATTTAGAAGGTGAGCCACTTTCCTAATGCCTGCTTTTAACAAGAGATCTGAACAACATCACAGAAAAGAAATGTGCAAATGATTTTCTTCAGAGAGAGAGAGAGAGTCCAGTCTCTGTTGATATTTCCTGAAAATCCAGTACTCTTTCAATCAATTATAATAATACAACAAACAATCGGCATTATTGATCTACAATCTCTAAACTCATACCACATTTAAATGACTAATTATGAAGCAAAAAACAGTCGTTTTCAGAACTCACACACACACACAAACACTGGTTTCCATGACTTCAGAGGACATTATATTGACTTACATTCATTTCCTGGAGACTTACTCTAACCTTAACCATAACTAATACTGGCCTAATCCTAACCCTGACCCAATCCTCAGCCTTTAAAACATTGTCTTCACCTTATGATTTAGCAATTTACGTTATGGAGACAGTGTAAACAGATTTAGGTCCCCACAACAAAAGGAATACCAGGTACACACACCGTTGCACAACTGCATTGATCTCTATTCATTTGGACTGCCTGAACATAATGTCATCCCTAACCTTATCAAAAACCAGTTAGCCTGAAACTTGACCTAACCACAATTTCAATCTTAGCCCTAAAATGAACCAAATTCTTAGAAATTAGGTTCTTTCTCATTAGAACCAGGTTTTGGTCCTGATGAGGTCAATGTTTATGACAGAGTAGGTCCTCATGAAGTAACAAATAAAAGTACACACACGCACGCATGCACACACACACACACACACACACACACACACACACACACACACACACACACACACACACACACACACACACACACACACACACACACACTCCACAATACCAAGACTTTAAGTCTGCATCAGCTTTCAGGGCCAAGGCTCAAGCTTCCAACAGCTCTATCTCAGGTTGTGGTCAAGAATGACATGTAGACTTCCTGTCGTATTGCCTTACAGCCATGTGGTTCCACACAGCTCCTATTTACCAATCCACTGACATCCTCCCAGTAATTACAAGTGACCCTATAAGACATTTATATGGAAATGATGTTTACAGACTCCATACAGGCTGTGCAGGAGCTCGTCCTCTATGCATATTAAGTTTCTCGTGTGTCACATTAAGGGGGGTTTATTGGCAGAAATGTAATATTTTACCCATAGATTTGTTTGTATTAAAGGGGACATATTATACAAAATCAACTTTTTAATCATTTAAATCCTTATATTTGGGACTCTGGAGGTCCTATCAGTCGGCAAAGTGTGAAAAAAGCTGACTTTTGTGGTCCTCCTCAGTCTAAGTACAGGAGATAGAACACGCG